>NC_139233.1:94385889-94703809 GCF_977018435.1 Lepisma saccharinum
ATATTTACAGCTATCATGCTGAGCTAAACACACTATACAAGGGTGTAAGGTGCAGTAGCTAGATTGTGAAACATCTATGATGTTATTATATCTTTGAATATAGATGTTCAATTGTTTTGTTATTTTGGATTGTCAAGCATGGAGTTAGCCATATTGTATATTTTTAGTTATGGATTAAATTATAATTTTGTATAAAATCGAACCCACATGATTTATTATATCATATTACCGTGGTTGGTAACACAACAATTTGGCGACGAGGATGGGATTTGGAGAATGGGAAAGTTGCAGTAGCTAGATTGTGAAACAACTATGATGTTATTATATCTTTAAATATAGATGTTCAATTGTTTTGTTATTTTGGATTGTCAAGCATGGAGTTAGCCATGTTGTATATTCTTAGTTATGGATTAAATTATAATTTTGTATAAAATCGAACCCACATGATTTATTATATCATATTACCGTAATTGGTAACTTAACATAAGGGATGACCTTCCACGTAGTATACCCTGGACATCAGTTTCCAGACTTCAGTTTCTGGTAAGGGGCTGGATCCCGTATAAAGTGACAGGTGCAATATAGCCTAAATGCTGACGCACCCAAAATGTTGAATTCAAATTCAAACACACTACATGCAACATTACATGTAGTACTGAAGATAATATTTCACATGTAGTTCCTCAACTGTAATTACACATTAGGCCTACTGAAAGTGTTTAGTAGGAAATCATTGATTTTGAGTAGATTTCCGAGCGACACAGTAGAGTACTACAATTGATAACAGTAGATAATCTCTACTGTAAACAGTAGAAATTACGAAGGTTTATAACGACGATGAGAATGAAACAGATGCAAAAACAATGATAATGAAATGCAGAAGCGACCTGGAGCAAACAGGAACGTAGAATGTCTGGCAGCGAGACGCAAGAGTTGATCAAGAGATTGAAGGGTCAAATTTAGCTTAGAGCTCATAATTGATATTTCTACATGAGCACAACATACAAGTTACATACAATGAGAGAATTGAATTGAGTTTACCGCTCACGTAAAAAGAGTCGAAACTATTGTTGCACATTGAACTGTGAAGTGGATCAATATTCAATTTCATTAATTAGCGAATGGTGATATGGTGAGATTTTGTAAAGAGATGTGGGAATTTTATTCTTTATTAAACCGAAAAATTATTTATTGCATTTTACTTATTATGAAATTTCGTATATTATTTTCTTTGCGCAATGAAGAGAAATATATTGTTTTTCATGCTTTTACAAGAATACAACTATGCATGGTGAACAAAAATAGTGTAAAATAAATACTATTCACAAAATGATTCAATAGTATTTATTTGCTTTGTTTCTTGATAATTTTCCCTAAAATAAAAATTTATAACTCTCGCTGTACACGACATTTCATCGAATATAACACGTGGATAATTTCTATACAAATATTTGTAAAATGATCAGAAATTCAAAAACATATTCTGAAAACGTTTTCAAAAATAACATTGAAATATCATTAGAAAGGAGTGTTATTTTTTAAAAATAGATAACATTTATATTTCTTTAAATTATTAATTAAATACAATACTTAGTTGCTCTATATAATAAAAATAGGGGTAATCGAACAGAACTCAAACCTATAATCTTCTACCTGAGATACTGATAGCCTGTCACCGAACCACTTAACCATCTAAAGAAAAATTGTAGTTTCTTTCTCGGAAATGACTGGCTAGTGCACGCTAGAACTTTGCCATAGAAATATCTACCCTACCACTAAAATAAACCACGTCACAACCTCAATTTTCGAAGCTGTAGATTCTCCATGTAAAACGATTGCATCGTAAAGAAATAGTAGATTTTGCATAAATGTTTTGTGACATTCATACCACCTTTATTTCATTTGCTACAAACGAGCGTTTGGGTGTGTTGTTTATAAAGAGGCGGGTGGGGATTATATTTCTAATGCACATTGAACGAATAGGTTTCAACTTATAATCAAGTTGTATGAAGGAACGAACTCGAAGTTCCGCGGAAGTGCCCGCGCGAGCAACATCGCCGTGCCTCTGCTCGTGAACCGGTGAGTCATCGGTACTCTGGCGTGCTAGACGACGCGAAACGCGTAAATTTTCAAGTCACGTAAAGTTTTTAAATTGAAGGAAAATGGAAATCCGTCGTGTAAATACGCTAAAGTTATGGTTTTCAAGTGTGAAGAAGTGCCCATCAACGCTGATGCTTCATCGTTGGATACGGGATACTCTTGCCTTGACTGAAGACCAGGTATTAAGTATTGAACTGGACCAATACCGTAAGTGCGTATATATTAATCTAGTGACGCGTCTATTAGGCGAACAGTTAATGAATAAATTTGAAGGGAAGTTAGTGTATTGTGATGAGGATGATGAACATGAAATTAGATTAGATTGGGCTGATAGGACAACTACACTAGTGAGACTACATGTTATACCAATGGAAATAACTGATAGTCATATCCGTACAGTGCTTGCGCAGTATGGTGAAATTAAGACCCCTCCGGTGGACGAGCGATATTCGGATGAGCATATTTATAAAACTCGTACAGGCATTAAGGTGGTGAGAATGGTTCTGAATAAGCCAATCCCGTCCTATGTATCAATACAGGGCATGCAATATTGGGTAACATATTATGGACAGAAACCTACCTGTAAAATATGTGAAGACACTCAACACACAGCACGGTTTTGTCCACACCGACGTGGTGCTATGGGTGAGCGAGTAATGCAAGGTAATACTGGAGCATGTGCTACTCCTGTAGAAATCCAGCCTAAGCAGTCATATGCAGCAAGGGTACATGGACCACCTAGCCAACGTCCAGCGCACGAGACGGATATAAAGGCTGACACACAATTTACAGTGTTGCCAATTCCAATGCAGTTGCAAGAAAAACATGTGAACAATGAACGCGATAAAAATCTGCAAATAGAGCCGAAAAAAGCTGATGTTTTAGAACACAAAATGGACCCTACGAAGGAAACACCTCTACCTGCATCTATCCACAGCACATCGTGGGCGGAAGAGGTGGCATCTTTAGACAACCTCCACAGTGACGTACGGGATAACGTGTTGGTGACTGACAGTCCGGAAACAACTTATCAAGCGATGCGCGAGTCTGACACTACGAGTAATCTTCAAATGGAGACTGACATGTACGAAGCAGGAGGATCCCATACACTGGAAGATCAACAAAACAAGGTTCATCTTGGTGAAACCACAACAGGAACTAACGACAATGCCAAAAGAAAATCAAATGTGAAGAGACTCCAGGAACAGAAGCAGTTGAAGAAGAAAAAAGTACAACAAAATGTGGCACCTAACCCCCACCACAAGAAGAACGTGAAGCAGCAGGCAATAGCCCCCTCCCCAGTGCGTATAACCAGATCCCAAAGTGTGACAAATTTGGCCCCGAGTGTTGATTTACAACCTGTGATCGGATCCAAATTCAATGTATCCCCTAGTGTGTCTAGTGAATGTGTGGGTGCAAGTAAAAATGAAAGTCAGAAATAGCATGTGTAAAATGAGTAAAGGTATATGATGCTTGGTCACGTGTTTGCACGAGGTACCGTGCACATATGCAAGGTTTACGTTTCGTGTGCATGGAAGTGAGTGGAAAAACAGTGTACGAATATTAGTGTCCTCTGGGCAAAATGTATAATTCACAGTGTTGTGTAACCCTAGTTCTTAAATTTCTGTTAATTGTATATATGATGACTACCCTCCGTTTAGCTACGATCAATATTAACAAAATGCGATCTTTTACTAAACAGGAGGCGCTAGGATATTTTTTCCTACAATCATCTTTAGATATAGCACTTCTTCAAGAATGTGGAATAACAGCATTTAACCTCCCCCCAAACATATTAGTCTATAATAATGCGACCTTTCAAGCGAAGGGAACAGCTCTGTTAGTACGTAACACCGTACCGATTACAAATGTGATGTGCCATCCCAATGGTAGAATTATGTCAGCAAAAATAGCTAATGTTTGGGTATATAATTTATATGCACCTTCAGGGACACAATTTAGGAAACAGAGGGATGCGTTTTTTGCGACGGATGTCGCTACTGAAATGCAGGGTAAAAGAGAACATATAATTTGCGCGGGCGATTTCAATTGTGTCCTGCATCCACAGGACCAAAGACCTGGCTTTAATACCTCCAATTCTTTGCAAAAATTAGTAAATGGGTTTAATTTTACAGATGTATGGAATGACAAATATTTTGGACAGAAAGGGTACACGTACATTCGTAATAATTGTGCTTCCCGTTTAGATCGATTTTATGTAACACCACATTTACGCCAACAAATCAAGTCACTTAGTATAACACCCACCTGTTTTTCAGACCATAATGCCGTAATCATGGCGATAAATGTGGATATACCAATAGTACCGAGAGGGTATGGCTACTGGAAATTAAATGCTTCTATCCTTACAGATGCAAATTTCCAACAAGCCTTTCAGGACCAATGGAATATATGGGAAGCACACCGTACCAGACAAAGTGATATAATTCGCTGGTGGGATGAAATTCTTAAACCGGGCATAAAACGGTTTTGTCTTAGTTATTGTAAGGAACGTTCTAGTGACTGGAATAATAAATATAATTTTTATTACCGTGTGCTGCGTGAACTTATTCATGAAGCCACTGAAGGGAAACAAGTGCAAACAGAGGTAAAACGTGTAGAAGCTGTACTGCTGAGGATGACAGCTGAAAGACGACAAGGTGTAAAACTTCGCAGCAGACTCCCCCACTTTTATAAAGAAGAGGTTGCATCTATAAGCCATGTACTGCAAGAAAGACACAATGCGAAAAGACAATTTATTAGCGCAATAAACGACAATTCTGAAATTACAATAAAAACAGCCCCGGAAATACGTAACAGATTTTACAACTATTTTGAGAATCAATTTTCCCAACCAATAACACATAATGTAGATTTGACGTATAACTTGGAATCCTTGTCCGAGGTCCTTGACGATGAGGAAAGTGAGCAATTAAATAACGACTACACAAGCGAAGAAGTATTCCGTGCGGTTAAGTCAGGGAAGCCGTTTTCTGCACCTGGTCTGGATGGGATACCAAACATTTTGGACGTTGATGGGAAAAACACTAACTGAATGGATAAATGCAGTGTTCCGAAGGTATAAAATAGGAAAATCCTCAAATACTGGGATTATAGTTTTAATACCAAAATGTGTGAAACCCACTGAAGTTGGTCAATATAGACCCATTACCCTCTTATGTACTGATTATAAAATATTCTCTCGCTGTATGCTAGGCAGACTTATGCCCTATGTAGAAAAACTAGTTGGAGATACACAATATGTTTTTGGTATGAACAAGAAAATTACAAATGTCTTACAAACGCTTCGTGAAGTGCTTACCTGTTATAGAGTCAATAGCAATAACTATGATAATGCTATATTAGCAATAGATTTTGAACGAGCATTTGACTCGGTAGACCATGATTACATATTTAATGTGCTTCAAAAGTACGGTATACGTGGACATTTTTTGTCAGCATTTAAAAGCCTTTATAGTAACGCAACATCCAAAATACAAATAAATGGATTTATGACAAGAGAACTTCCTATTCACAAGGGAGTAAGACAAGGTGACCCATTATCGATGATAGCTTTCTGTATCTCATTGAGACCCCTCCTTTCTGCATTAGAAAAGCAAGTACAAGGCATCACCATACAATCTATAAACACAAAGGTGTTGGCCTATGCTGATGATGTCAATATATTAATAAATACGCAGTCTGATATTGCTGCAACGTCTAAAGTATTACAGGAATTTGGCCCCCTTTCAGGGCTCACAGTAAATCAGAAAAAATCAACTCTTATGCATTTAAACCCGGATATAACTTACCCCCAGAGCGGAGAATTTCATGTTGTTCCATCGATAAAAATACTTGGAATAATTTTCGCACGCTCCCTTCAACGAATGATCCAGTTAAACTATGACAGAGTGATAAATGGTGTTAAAGCAGTTCTACAAATGAATAAATTTCGAATACTTAGTATACAGTCAAGAGTGACGTTTGTACAGGTGTACGGTCTCTCCAAGGTGTGGTATGTAGCAAAAATCCTCCCGTTGCGGCAACTGGATATTTGTAAGCTCAAGAGTGCTGTGAACTGGTTTGTCTGGAACGGTCAAATCTTGCGTGTAAATCACGCAACGCTTTGTTTACCCTATGCAGAAGGGGGAATGAACCTTGTAAACGTGGTATATAAAAGCCAGGCTCTACGTATTCAAGCTGATGTAACGACACTGATTCAACACCCAAACAGCCTCACTAGTAAAGTTCTGAGACACGCCTTGGACAACATTCAATTGGAGGCCCCCATTGATGTTACAAGATTTACAGACAGATTATGGTATTTTAAGAATACAATAGTGGATATCAGTTACGCTTTAATACAATCTCCTATCCTTCCAACGCAAGAGACGTCAAAAATATATAGAAGACTGTGTTCACTATCACAAAAACAGTGTAAAATTGTAGATCGGAATCCAAGAGTCAATTGGCGGGAAGTATGGAATAATATACAGGCCCGCCACCTTACGTTAAGAGTCAGATCAGCGTGGTATATAATTGTACACCAAATATTCATTACTGGAGTTAAACTTTATGATATAAAATTAGTAAATACTCCAATATGTGCTACATGTAATGTACAAGATAATTTAGTGCATAAGCTTAGTGAATGTCAAATAATCCAAAAATCATGGTTATATATCAAAAAACTTGTGAGTATAATTTGTCGTACATCAGAACGTAACATTTCAGTAGATATTCTTTTCTATCCTTCCTTTGCATATTATCCAAGAACAAAACGCCACAGTGTACAATGGCTCTTAGGCCAATATGCCCTTTTTGTATCCATATATAGGCAACAAGATTTTCACACCCAATTTGTCAATCACCTGCACCAGGAATACCAAATGATCCCTCGTTGTAAAAGAGATATGTTATATGCAAATTTCATAAATGTAATGTTAACTTTATAATGACTTAAAATGTATAACATGCAAAATAATATGTAATAGTTTCAAATAAAAAAGTTAAAAAAAAAAATTTAAAAAACTCGTGGGGTAGTGGTTATCGCACTGGGTTGTCACTCTAATGGTCGTAGGTTCAAATCCCCACGGTGGCGAAAACTTTTTGTAAGCTTTATTGTTCTTATTGTTACTATTTGAATTAATATTCTTTGAAATTAACAACGAAAGATTATACAATTAACTTTCTCTCTTTCAAAATGGTAATATGAGGACATGTTTCTTATTATAAGAATTGGTAATTTTAGTGGTCTCAATGCATCTAATATCCAAAATACTAGATCGACGTTATTATCCTACTGAATGCCAAGTACACTTTATGCACAGATAGGCTAATCGAGCCTGGACCTACAGTTTAAAGTGAGATACAAACCACTATGTGTCTCCACTATGTGTCCTGCACTGAACTTGAACAAACAGCTTTCCGCCCCCATTTCTAAAACAAATTTACATGAAATATAGTATTTATAAGATAATCTTTATTGATTTGATTGTTTTTATTACTGAACGTCAAATAAAACATTTTCTACAAATCACCTCTTCGTCCTATCTCTCCCAATATCTTTCTGTTCCTGTCTTTTCCCCCTTCCCCACCCCCCACACACATGTATCAAATTAAATATTTTCTTAGGTTTGTATGTGTATAAATATAACATTAAATACTCTCAAATATACTATTATTTCTCTACTTTCCGTCACCCCTGTCCCACTCTTTCAACCCCTCATTATTATTGGCGTTCGCCAGACCATAGTGGTAATGTATCTACGTCTTGTAATCAGTGTGTCCTTTTCCGAGTTCCAGTCAGGTTGCATAATGTTTCAGATTCCAATTTAAATGTATCCCGAGTCGTGATTACCCTATGTGTGCAAAAAGTAATGTTAAAACGAACTCTTGACCTCAGTAATGCAATTTGCGTATTTTCTTTCAGCTGTGGTTCCCTTTTTCCGCGAAAAGTAACGAATTAACCTAATCATTAACTCAAGAAATAAAAATGCATGTCTAAATTAATTAATGAAAACTGTTATTACACCCAAACCACTATTTTATCGTAAATATAAATGAAATGTCATCTCACGTAGTGAAAACAATGTAAAAATTGTTCTAATGAGTGATATATGATTGTCAAACACATACATGAATACATATATTAAGTTCGTGAATTATAATTGGGAGAATTTAATACTAATTTGAAACGATTAAAGACAATTAAAGCGACAAAGTAAACTTTTGTGAAATCTCTCTGCTGATTCGCGTTATTGAAACAATATTTAACCAATGGGGACGTTATCTCATGTTTGAAAATGCTGCATTGGTTGAACTTCCTGTGGACAAGATCGTGAGTCACGCCTCCACGTTGGACTTAGAAAAATTCCATCCGACAGATTTTTCTAACATGAATGTACCAGCTCATTTATAAGATCTTTATTTTGTTTTGTGACCCCCTTAATTAATCTACCAAGACGGCTGATGCCATCTATAATATCTTAGTCCTGACGATAGTGCTCCTCATAATATCCTCGATTCTTCAAGCCCTTAAATCTCTTTGGCCATATAGTTGCGCAATTTCAGGTTGTCTTCGATTTTACGTTTTGTCATATCATTTTGATTAGGGGTTATTTATAACGTCACAATGTATCTCATATCGACTCCACTTTTTTAAAATTGTTGATTTTGTTTCTGTACATTCCATTGTTTGGTTTTCGCGCCATGTCGATTGTAGCAAATCCGAAATCATCTATGTTCCAGTAGGAAGAGGAGAATTTCGAAAATTGATTGTAGTTTAAATCTCCTCCCACATAGTCATCATAAAAATGTTTAACATTGGTGTGGTCTTGACGAAACAGACAATCTAGATTTGTGTTATCGCGTAGTAACTCTTTGCGCATCTTGGAATCTTGAAATAAGTCTGAGCCAGATAAAAACAATCTATTCCCCTGTGAGGCCCCTCAAAAAAAAATTCGAATTTCATTTTGATTTTCCAAAATCACATCATCGAAGGCCACAAATGAGTTTTCGAAACAGTGGTCGAGTGGCTTCATTTCTGATCCAAAAGTGGCAATACCCAGTCTTTCACACAATTGCATAAGCTGCTGGTATTTTGGTTGCTCCAAAAGTTTTGAGAACACATACATGTATCTATTCTTCCAGTCTAACCAATTGGGAGCGAGCAGAAAATTATCTATAAGCAGTGTAGTTTCTCCACAACCTGATGGGCATAGAATGAGGCACCAGATATGGTCAGGTAGCAATTCACTATACTTTTCCTAGTTTCTATTAAATCGGGCAAGTGCCTCACCACATTCCATTTTGCTGTCATAAAATCACCTGGTCTCAATCTATCCATCTTTTTTTTTCGGAAATCCCAGCCATTACACTAATAGCTTATTGCTCTTTGTACGTAACACTTTCTCAATGAGATATGTGTCTGGGTATTTAGTTTTGCTGAGCTCCACTTCATAAAAGCCCCCTTTCAATATTTCATTGCGATAGTATTTTATTATATATGTATGCCTATTCCCTTGTAAGACCCGAACCACTGTGAACAACTGTGTTATCCAATTTTTAGTGAAGCCTTTTTGAATTTGTTGATTCTCACTAGATCTCGTATTTTGTATTTGGGTCCCTTGGTTGTGGATCGATATTTGGGACAGGAAATAGTGTAAATCAATCGCACCTTGTCAGATTTGGTCACCTCAGCAGGCTTTATACGTATGGTTCTATGTATCGAGATATTGTAATTTTGAAAAAGGTCAGACAAAATTTTTACCCATCTATAGTTACCCAGCAAACTGAACTGCTTCCACATATGATTTTTAGGGTCCTGTTGAATCGCTCAATTATGTTGGCTTTCAAATCTCTCTACGTGGAATAATGACGAATATTATGCTCGTCCATTAATTTGGTGAATACGGAATTGTAAAATAATTTTCCTGTGTCTGTCTGTAAGTGATAGGGTATTCTGCCTTGCTCGAAAATAGACCTAAAGGCCTCTGTGAGACAAGCCCCTGTTTTAGATTTCAGAGTAACGGTCCAAGCAAATTTACTAAAAGTGTCTATTACAGTAAGCAAATACTTAAAACCATGATTTATCTTCTGCAAATTTTTCAAATTTCCTGTGCTCATTTCTACCAGATCAGCTTTCCACAGATCATCGATTCTTTTTGTTACCACAGATAGTCGCTTGTAGTTACGGCGAACTGGTCTGTGTAGTTAATCGACTATATCTTGTCTAGACATCGAGTGAGTTGAGAGAAGATTACATAAAAGGGATTATCCTCGGGGTACAATTTTTTGATTTCGAATAATAATTGGTCACCAGTTTCGATATCAAAAACAGACAATTGTTCATCCTCGTGTATTTTGTATTTGTTGGTGGTATTGTGCCAATATGCTATTGGCTTTTAAAGTGCTCTGAACACACCAACTCTTTCTTGTATGGTGAAGAGCGACACCTAGGAGTGTTTTCCCTTTTTCAAATATCCAAACTTCAGAAACCGAATAGTACCGCTGAGGAAAAATTCATTAGACAGTGTGTAGGGATATAATTTTTAAATATTACCAGCCTTAACGTATGTCCAGTGCCCTCGAGTATTTGGAAGACTGTAAAGTCTGACAATCGACTGAGAACAATTGACAAGATTCTGCTTCATCCAATCTGCTCAGCACCGGTTCCAGGTGTTCCCCTCAAACCAGCTCATCATAGCTGGGTTTGATTCTCACATCGACGTACAGTTGTTTGAACTGCTCTTTCAAATCATGTAGCTGGGTGGTGAAACTCGATAAAGCAGATTCGTGATTTGTTTCACTGGTCCCGATTTGAAGCTTGATATTTGAAATAATATGTTGTAAGCTCTCCCGAAGCCTCAATTTGGAGCTCTGGCTTTAGAGATCATGTCAATTGAAGCCAAATTGGTTTATTTTTGCAGTAGAGATTTGAGTTCGGGATCGATTTTGAGAATAGGATCCAGATACTAAGACTGGTGGCTGGCTATCTCGGATTGGAGTTGAGAGTTTCTTGTAATGCTCACAGATAAGGGCGTAATATTTTGACTCTAATATGGAGCATAAGAATCTCATGCCTGTGATCATTGTGTTATGTGTGATCGAAAATATAATTAGGCATTGTGGTGATGGTTATTTACTATAGGATAGGTGATTTTCAGCTCCAGGAACAGAGGGATGAGTTTGTCGTAATTTCCCAGCAACTCTACATATAGATATTGATCCGCAGATATATCATATGTGTAGCAAAGTCTATCTTATCATATTTCATGCAATAAAGATTCCACCCAGTGAAAACTTTTATCTCGGGATTTATGGTGAATTGTAGTATTTCACCCAGGGATTTTGTAATAATTTATATTCCTATTGAAGATATAACATATTTTACCAATATCATCATTGTATTCTGTTAAGATACTGTTCAAGTGGATAAATAGCAGTCCATTTAGTTTAGACAAGAGATTTGGTGGGGCTATCTCTACAGGAACATCCATGGCTTGTTTTCAAAATCCGAACAGATTCATAGGCATTGGTTAATTAACTGGCAAATATCACATTGGTTGCCCTCTCCCAGGCAATAGTAACCCCATGGTAATGTGTGTATCTCACATGAGAGAATCCGTCTCTTGTTGTCCTCTGAATCCAGGGCAATTTTCCTCACTTTATTTGTGGTCAATATGTGACACTTTGGATTTTCCTCTCCTCCCTCAGTTTGGAAAAACTAGTTCTGAGGCAATTGTAATAATCATCAAATAAGAGTTTGTTCTTTACTATGGTTCTACCCACTTCTTTGACTTTTTTGATAGTCTCTCCTTCTGGTCTAATTGCATACATATTCGCTTGCAACCCTACAAACCATTTAATAATATCGTTATTTTTCTCATCCTTTAGTTTGCCCGGCACCTTTTTGTTGTGGGAAGGGATACCAAAACTAGGACGGCATGAAGATATGTCGAAATAATCGAGCAACTCGGTGTGTCTTCATAGAGATTAGGTGTTTTCATGTGATATACAAAACTATCTGTATCCATATACAAAGGGGAGAGGTCATCTTTATAATAGGGCTTAATTGTATCATAGTTGAGTTCCAGCATGTGTAGCTTGAACATATCCAGGACCCCAGCTCTCACATAGATCGGTTTGTTGAATTTGATTATTCTGTTCTCCGTTTGGAAGAGTGACAAATCTTCATGATATATAGTGTTCGGTTTGAATCTTGGACCTGTCACCAGTTTATTATACTTTTTAGATTGGAGAACAGCCACATATCTACGTGCTTCTTAATATTCTCCATGGTCTTACCATAGACCGCTATATTCATCAATTGGTAGAAATCCCTACCCAAATCTGAATTGTGTTTGTTTCATTATAAGGCCTCAACCACTCCGAATGCCTGAATCTGAGGACTCTTCGGATATGCACTAAATTACCCCCTTATCCATCAAGAATATGAAATTCTTATAGTGGCTGACATATATCTCTTTAGGCTCGAGAGTCATCAGAAGCTTTTTCTGTTCTGGATTTGATTTGGCTGGAACTGTTGAACTCGGGAGCCGGTGGCAAATTGGAAAACATACCTTGCAAGTTATGACGAAATCAAGATCCACCTCTGCAAAGGAACCATGCTCAGTGTCATCAAAATTTTGGATATCTATTGATGTCGTATGCATATACTAGAAACTACCATAGGTGAGTTCTGCATCATCGAATAACCATACAAATTGTTCACATGTACATAGCATATATAGCTGGAGTGTTCATTTGGGTCATATTTTGTCATATGTCTGTTGTTGGCCCTCGCACATATCTGTGTGCATTGCACCATGCCCCCGCGTACTGCTCTCTCTATGAAAAGAAGCATGACCACGTCCGAAATCTGCTAAAGTTTGATTTCTGTTTTCAGCAGCATGGCCGACCAAGCCAACTATGGGAGACTGTAAAAATGTGCCGGGTCCTATTTATAGATATCCATGGACAATTTTCTAAAACCCTTGAATACGACGGCGAGGATTGTCACATCCAATTGTAGATAGTCATCATGGTAGTCTCCCAGTGTCCTACACCCTAATTCCTCGCACATCAGTTGTGCATGATGGTAATCCTGATCCGTGATATTTTGTTCTCTGAGTTGGTTGTAGTACTCTTCTTGAGGAGGAAGAGACCCATCATCACACTTAGTATGGTCAGTCACATATTTATATGGATTCTCCAATTTTTGTCTAATATGTTCTATGGCAAAGCCGGGAAAACTATTGGTTGTGATTTGGAACTGGTCATCAGATAGTTTGCTGGCAAGAGCATCCAGGCCGGCAAAGAGAATTCGTATCGAGTCCAGGAATCTCATGTCAATAGTGCCCCAGCAAATCTTCACTCTTTTGCTGAGACAGATATATCTCTTTTGATTCTCTGCTAGGACATATATGCACTCTTTATCATAACCAAGATGCCTAACCACTGCCATTATGGAAAAATATGGGGACAAAATTGTTTCTCTGTATTTTGAGATTGCAGTTGTTGCATAAGGGCCAGATATTTTCGCCCGTGACATGATGATGGTGATAAATTTTTGTATTATCATCTGTAAAATATAAATAGCACTGTGGGCGGATCTCAGTAGCATCATATAATTGGTCTTCGGCAGCAGATAATGGGGCTCTTGGTTTCGACACAGATAATACACTACCAATTGCCCTCACCTCTTATTTCATTTTTTTGGAAAAAGTGTTTGATGGTATAGGGTCCTCGGTATACATAAAGCTCATTGGTTTTTGATTAATTGCGCCACACAACTACGTATCTGTAACTACAGACCGTATGGAGCTGATAAGGTGTAGTCGAAGAGATTTCAGGATCTGAATAGGAATTGGATTCGTTGACTGGTTTCAGAAATGCCTAGAAATCTGCTATTATTATAGCTGGATACTCAAACAGGGCCTTGTATTGTTTGAATTTCTAGACCATTTTTGGTTTGAGCATAATCATAAGCACGGACTTGTTGTCACCACAAAATAGTTTGTGCTCTTCACGTTTCTGGATAGCAATTTCTTGATTATTGAAATTGTCATAGTTCATTTGAACACGATTATCATATATGGTAAAACACCTATGAAAAATCTTGATTTCACCATGATGCTTGGTTTCTTGGTTTCTTACCAAATGAGAGACATAGCGAATAAGACAGTAATGGAAAATTTTGTCATCTGAAATAAGTAACAAATCGATGACAGTAGTATTTTAATTATTGATGGTACTTATTCTGAAGGGATACACAAAATTATTTTGTGCTGTATAGGCATACACATTGATTGCCAAGGGTTATTGTTTTCCAATCTTGTTATATCGGATATAGCAACAGGATATTCGATCGATACCCGACAAGCATACTCAAACTCTGCCTCATACTGCATTAAATGACGAACCCGCTCAGGATTGTTTTCCAATGAACTTGGTGAAGTTTCGCTAAGATACACCACAGAAAACACTTGTTATCATTATTTCTTATATTGACACTGCTTTCTTATTCTGAATATCCACCGGAAGAGGGACATAGGTAGAAGCAGAGAGGGGAGAGAATTGGCTTATTTTCAGTTCCAGTTTGTGTGGACTCCCACACAATTTCCGACAAGATCCTATAGCCTCGAATTTCTCGTGTTTTGTGAGCAGTGTGTCCATGCGCTGGGCATATACTTGTTCCAAATTATCGATATCCTAAAATATAGAGTCTGGGTCTTGGAACAATGGCAAATATATATATGAGGTGTTTCATCGGGTTTCTCATATTCAGACGATAGAATAGTATTGAACTCAATAAATTTATTTTCATTTCATTTTTCAGGAGTTCTATTATTGAAGATTTTATGTTCTTCAAGAAGTTGTTGATATCACAGCGTGGCTCCGATTCGAAGGAGTGACCATTGAGTGGACCACCAAAAGCCGTAGCACTAGGTCTGGTAGAAGATCTAGTTTGATTCTTTTCAGAGCCGACGGTTGGAACTATCTTTGCTTTTCTTTTTCTAGGATTCGTCTAGCTGGTTGATGGTTGAGATTTGCAGCTCTTCTTATGTTTGTTCAGATTAGGTATGCTAATATTATTTCCATAATAGGGAGAAGGTTGGGTAGGTAATAGAGGATTTGTTGGTTGACCGTTGCATATTGCCCGGTGTTTTGACAAATTAGTTTTGGATATGAATTTTCCACAATTGTAGCATTCAGTTTTAGTAGAGGGGTTTACCATTGTTTTTATTTGGCATTTGTATGCAATTTTTTCTGGAAACACTATAACTCTAGAGGGTGTCGATATTAATCTCGCTTGGAGATAATATATTTAGTACAAGCACTTCTAAAAATTGAATAGAAACTAATCTATGCCCAAGTGTATCAAGAATAGTAAAATATTTTTGGTATTGTATTTATATAAATATATAGACTTTCCTGGAGACACAAGTCTATGCATAACTATTACGTGTATAGCAAAATATTTTTGTGTACTGGTATTTCTACTGGAGACATAAGTCTAAGTGTATCAAGAATACCAAAATATGTTTAGGTAATGGTATTTATACTGGAGAGACGGGTCTATGCCTAAGTGTATGAAGAATAGTAAAAATAATTTCGGTATTGGTATTTATATATAGAGAGAGACTATACAGACCAATCTTGGCAATACATAGCCTTATAGCCTCTACAGTGACTAAGACTCTGTGCACCTGCTCACAGAGCCGCCAATGAAAACAAAAATCTGATGCGATACAGAACACTGAACCCCGACGGCACAGCACTCCCCAACAGCCTATTCGAAGCAGCTAAGTGTATCATCAAAACCATGGAGCTGAGAATACCAGTAGTGGTATACGAGACTAATTATGACCTCAAACAGAAAGCGAATATTCTGAAAAATCGACATGTGCCCATCCAGTTTTACACCTACCAGTGTGTCCAGAAACCAGTCTCTGTGGGCATTACGAATTTGATGCCACTAATCAATTCTGTAGTATACAGTATGATATGCCAGATTTTGTAATTGTAATGTTCCAGACCCAGAGAGAGAACAATCAGGAAAAAGATTCCAGCAAATCCGACAATTGCAAAATAAAAAATGCCAATCTCAAAAATTGGCGCAATGAAATTTTCCCTCGCGAGAATTATAATCTTGACATAGCACAGGATGATTATCTCAAATCATATGAAGCATACACCGCATTACAGAGAGTGACTGAGGGAAACATAGATGTATACTACAATCCCAGCGAATTCAAGGCGCGCAGATCTATGTTTGTCACCAACACATCGAAATGAAAACAAGTAGTCGTCAATGAAAGAACTAATATCAAGATTGTGTGCGAATTCCATGAGCACCTGCCCGACAACAATTTGTGTAGTGTTATTCTTATCGCAGAGAAGACTTTTGTATATTTTGTGAAGAATGAGCGAGTAACAGAACAATTTCAATACACAAACACCTAAGTCCCCTTGCCGAGATTCGAACTCAGAACTCTCTTAATTTACTAGGCCCCAAAATTAATACACTACTGTCTGTTAACAATTTTAATACAGACAGGGTATCCTCTCCCGGGAATCAAACTAGGAGCTCTTAATTTACTAGACAACATTGGCATAATTCTATCCAGAAAAACTCACTTAAGCCAATAATTTTGGCAATTTCGTCGTGGGCGACTATTCCGGTACACAGTCTGTCTAGCGTAGACGTATCCGTACCACAGTTGCTGCTCTCGACACTGTCCCCGTACATGTCATTACTATTCAACCATGCAACTAGATGAGTCTGTGTAGATATTATTACAAGCCAGTGGATTTATTGTCCCCGTAAATATTATTACAGAGAACAACTTTCTCCTCTACCAGTCAACTCTGGTCGACCGGTCACGCAAGCTGGATTGTTACCATAGCATGCCGGTCACGCAGGCTGGATTGCCACGCGAGCTCGCTCGGTCACACGAGCAAAGAGCCAACTCAACTCTCCGGATATTTCCGAATTTTACTTACATGTGTAAGTTGCCGTTCTCAAATTCAGCAAGAGGGGAGGGGGCATACTAATATAAATACACCCAACCAATCAACAGGGTTAAATGACACTGGCCTTTATACTGTGATCACAGTATAAGTCCCCTTTGATCTAATAATAGGATGAGCACAGGATTGTTACTTTTAGATTAGTTAAGTCCATTAGCTTAATTCTAATCATCCTGATATTTAATCATCCTAGTTTTAGGATCAAGAAAGTGTGGGGCGTTACACCCACACCCCCTATACGCCTTCATGGCGTGGTGCTAAGCACAGGGCAGCACTTTACCTTGTTTTTTATATTTACCTTTACCTAGTTTTATGATCTAGACCTTGTAATATGATGAGCATAGGGTTAGGCAATTTGTTACACTTATAGATTTGCTAAATCCACCAGAAGAAATGAAAATATAGCATCATTTTAATGATAAATTGGCCCTGATATTAATGATTCTTGTACTAGATTGACGCAGAATTCGACATTCTCCTCTGCTCGATTGTTATCAAATTTTAGTAGGTTGCAGGCAGAAATGTTACAAACACAATTATTAATTAATTTTTAGATTTTCAAAAGTCAAAAAAACAGTTCTTAGCGATTTTGCGAAACAACGTTTTCGTGGTATTGGGTAGTCCCGCAAATACAATATTGGTCTTGTTTGAAGCTCATTGCATCTGCTTCGAAATGCATTATTATTGTCAATTCACATTGCAAAGCGAATTTTAAACAAAGTTTATTTTCAGCGGAGTAAAGTTGTTCACGGAACGTGGAAATTCAGCACACAGCAAAATCTTCCCGTTGCACTGCGGAAACTGACGGCGGACGCTGCGATTCAATGTTTGCGATGCTGCCACATTCCACGTACAGCTTTACTCCGCTGAAGAAAATCTGTGTAAAATATGTTTTGCAATAAGAATTGAAAATGATAATGCATTTTGAACACACATGCAAAGAGCTTGAAAACAAGGCCAATATTATATTAAGTATAAATACCCAATACCAACAAAACGATGTTTCGCAAAATTGTTAAATACCGTTTTTTGACAAATTTTGAAAACCTTTAAATTAATAATTGTCTTTAAAACCTTTCTACTAAAATGTCATATCGATCGGAGAACCCGTTTATTATTTACAGAATTTCAAACAGAGCAATCGTTTTCAAAACTTAAAGAAATGCTTTTTTTGTCCTAACGACGATAAAAAAGAAAGCATCCTCCAAAAAAAGATTGTTAGCATAGATTAACGTAGAATTGAATCAGCTAAATCTTTATGTAACTCTTTTTATTTAGGTCCAAACTTGAGTATCAATAATTTTTGATCCAATAGTAGTGGTTTATGATTTGTATTGATGACATATGGGCAATGCTCCTTACCGTTCAGAGGGTATGTGGTCATTATTGGCAATATAGCGCATATATTCTGGAGACAAATGTAATTACTAGTAACCTTTAATGTGGTAACTTATTATTATACGTCAAGTTTCAGATAAATTTTTGAACAGAAATGGAACTGTTTGTAGTCTTTTTAGATTTAAAGGCAGCTTTTGATACAGTACCACGACAACAACTATAGTCAGCATTACAGAACACAGGAGCCTCAGAAAAACTAGTAAGAAAAACACGAATTGTGTATAAGACAGTTGAAGGCATAGTAGAATAGAATAGAATAGAATAGTATTTTAGTAGGAGGCGAGAAATCAAAATAATTTAACATGAATAAAGGAATTAAACAAGGAAATACCCTCAACCCCTTATTATTTATAATACTAACGGATTAAATACATAAACAATGTAGAGGAAGAACTCGAAAATGTAAGGTTGGAAATAGGAAACTGAAACCACTTTATATGCAGTCACTTCCGTATGCAGACGATATAGTTTTAATAGCATCAGCCAACCAGAAACTACAACATATACTGCATCATCCAATTATCTGCTGACCGTGTTTGCGGCAGGACTGCGCCCGGCCGATACGCTGTCGTGTCCCGCCGTCTGGCAACACATGAGTCCGTTATTCAGCGATAGCTTATTACTAGGGAGCGGATTTTTGCATATTTGCATGTTTTTCTCCTTAAGGAAAATTCATATGTTCTCAACGTATTTATCCAATTCACTTGATTTGTATTATTCTCGTAAATTTTTATAGTGCATATAAATGCATAATTTGAACGTTATTGCATATTTTAATTTAACGTGCATATAATTTACATATATTGCGAGTAATTTTCATGTAATTGTTCGTTTGAAGTTTGACTGCTTCATTTTTCCCGTTCTTTGTGTCAGCATTAAAAAATAGCCTATTTCTGTCTGGTCATGGACAGTAGTTGAGTCAAGAACATTCCAAAACTCATCTCATAGCGTTGCAGTGGGTCTGGTTGCGAATGTAAACAAAACCCATCCTTTCATCAACCAACAGCCGTTCAGAGATGTGAGTCACATTTCCCCAGCGACACCACTGGGGTCGCGTTTTTTGAAGATTATCTGTTAATGTGACATCTTGATTAATCTGTGAGTGTGAGTTTGTGAGTGCTGCAGAAGTGACAATACATGACGAAGAGGAGAAGTAACAGCATATTGCTAGACTGACTGCCTAATAATTCTAATGCACGATAAACATGACTCGTCCATGTCATGCAAGGAGATGCTGGAACTGCCTGCCTTCGTTTTCCACACATTTCTGGCATCTGCTTGTGAAATTACCCATTACCCTTCTTAGTTCTCTTTGGCAAACTGAATTGATCTCTTGGCGGTTGTTATCCTTCAGTTCGTGTAAAGTGCATGGATTCGTCTTTTACACTTTATCTTTTAATGATCCCCAGAGATAATAATCACAGACGTTTAAATCAGGTGATCGTGCGGGCCATATATTTTTTGCTGATAACTCTATCGCCAAACACTTCGTGAATTACCTGCAAGGAAACATTGGCTGAATGATCCGTCGCCGAGTCCTGCTGAAAAAAACACGAGACTACGTTCCCTCTAAGTTAATTCAACAAAAAAGGGTTGCAAAATGTTCTGCACATATTAATCATTGTGTGTCCTCAAAAAACAAATTGGGGCTATTATTCTCTCACAGCAAACCGCGCACCACACTCCTAATTATTGGTTATGATGGGGTTGCTCATGGAGCAGATTCGGTTTTTCTGAACTCCAATATCGGCAGTTTTGTGAATCAACATACCCACTTAAGTGAAACATCGCTTCGTCTAAAAACAAAATGAGAGTGTGATCAATTTCTCTGTCATGCACTTTATTCAAGATCCATTCACAAAATATCATCCGAAATACAAGGTCAGCAGGCCTAAGTTCTTGCACCACAGTACATTTATAGGGTTTTAACTTTAGTAACTTTGTAGCCCTTCGTACAGAGCCGTAAGAAATTCCCGTTTGCTAAGAAAGACGGCTAAGATATTTCCCAGGGGAAATTTCCAGGCCTTGTCCAACGTCATCAAGAGTTTCTTCTGTGAGCACTGTACTTCTTCGCTTCTTATCTTGAACGCTTCCTGTTTCCCGAAATTTATTAACTAATTTATGAATCGTATCACGACTGGAACTCGATCAACGGGGAATTTCTCCTAAAATAGTCTCCTGACAGCACCAGTAGATTCTGTACGGACACACGAATCATAAGAAATAGCCGATGCGGAATAGAATAATTAGGCCTAGTATTTGTCATTAATTCTTAGCTGACTGTACACGTGTAGTTCCCTTCACTGCCGAGACACCTGGACGACTGGATACGAACATCTTTTCGCCGGGAATCACAGATATGTTGGCAGACACCCCCAGCACCTCCTCTTATCGCCGTTTGGAGCCATATTGGAAACAAATGAATGAAGCCCACGCCTCTGTTTCGCTTCAATGCACTCATCCAACTCAACGAGGGAGGGATGATTACGGTGAACAATTTCGCTTCACTGAAGCACATGGTTCTTTCTCGGTGCCCTTCCTAACTGAAATGTCTTACACACAATAAAGGGGGGAGTGGGGAGACGACCCTCTCCAGAAAATGAATTTCCAACGCACTAACTGTGTCGCATAGTCTCTCGCCTGAACCCGCTGAGCGGAAAGCGACAGCGTATCGGCGGGGCGCAGTCCGGTCAGACGATAATTGGATGATTATTATATCTGGGGATCATTAGAAAGAGATACTCTGTGTTAGTCACAATACGACTTTCTTAGTTGGCAACGCTGCTCCCAGGTTATTCAATTCTCATTTCCCGGTAGAGTCGGGAAAGCGAGCGCCTTTTTCTTTTTTGGTCAGAATATGACAAGCACGATAATCACGCTGTGAAAAGAATCTTTGCCCCTATTGTTCACAGTCATATTAAGAATCTTTGGTTTTCTTAATGTGTTTCCGAGGATGTTTGAGATTTGTGAGGGATTTATCATCTTTCTCATTCGATATGCAGCAAGCAGCTACCAGTTCCAGCCGGATTCGCTTGTAGAGGGACGTACTTCTGAATGAGCCATTGTTTTTTTGACAGAGAGTAATGGTGATCAGTCGAAGAAATAAGCGCAATGACGTGGCCAATAATAAATCAACCCAGCTTGTGACTTTTGTACAGTCTCTGCATTAAATGTTACCGACTTTCAGTGACAGAAAATGGAACAAACATTGGAACTTGCAATAATCTTTCCGATCCCACCACTGCCTACACCCTACGTGCAACACATCCTAAACCAGGCATTTGTCCAGAAATTTTCATTTCGGGGTGTAAGGGTTAAAGCCCAAAATGATGTCAGAAATTTGTGGAAAACGAAGGCAGGCAGTTCCAGCGTCTCCTCCCATGACGTGGGTGAGTACATAAATTTTAACGTGCATTAGAATTATTAAGCAGTCAGTCTAGCATAATAAGCAATCGCTGAACCACGCACTCATGTACTGCCCGACCGGCGGGAAACGACGGCGTATCGGCCAGGTGCAGTCCCACCGCAGCTGGGTCAGCAGATAATTGGATAACCTAGTAATAGTAGAGATAGAGAACCCAAAGAATAGTAAATTAATGCATATTTCAAAGCAGCAAGAAATTGAAGAGAGTTTAGATATAAAATGGCAAGGTGAACAGCTAGAACAGATAAAAATATATGAATATTTGGGAACCAAAACTACAGCCGATGGAACAGTAGATGAAGAAAAAAATGATAGAGTTCTAAAAACAAACAAAATGTATTATCAAATAAGTAATACAATAGTAGGAAAGAATAAGGTACAGAAAATACCAACTAAATATTTACAAAACTATAATTACACCAACAATGCTCTACGGCATAGAAAGAATAACGCTCCAAATAAGCATAAAAGTAGATTAACAGCAACAGAGATGAAATACCTCAGAACAGTTGTAAGAAACCCAAACGAGATAGAATCATTAACATTGAATTAGAGAAAACTTCAAGTAGAATCAATTCAGAAGATAATAGAGAGACGAACACTGGGCTGGAATGGTCATATCATGAGAATGGGAGAAGAAAACCGAAACAAGTAATGGAAGCGAGAGCAGAAGTTAGAGGGGAAGAGAAGAAGAAGATCTTGGATAGAATGGGACCAATACCTGTCAGAGATGGTTTTTGAAAGAGGGAAGACACTATTGGAAGTTAAGAGAATGCACGATGTAGGAAGAGTTTTAGCAGATGGCTGAAGGGCCCTAATGCCAAAAAGCATGAAGCGGACGAAAATGGGAGTAAGAATAAGGTTCTGTATAAAATGACGGACTCTAATAATGGATGAAATATATAAATTCATTTCATTGAGACAACCTTCACGTTGATATTGCTACGCGCAAGGAAATTTGTTAATACGTATGACATTTAAAATGCTGAATTGAAGGAAATACTTTCCTCATAGTATGGCGAAATTTTACAATTATTTTGTATGGTTATGAACTAACTTGTAAGGTCCATTTCGGTTGCTAGATGTTAATTGTTTATTAGAAAGGTTGACTTATCATACCCCCAAATATGCCGTCAACCAATTTCCATTATATTGATTTTAGAATTAACCCAGCAAGCACAATCCAAAAATGTGACCGTTCCATTTACGTATGTGAAAGCACATTACATTAAACAAAGTAATATGCTAAGCGTGCAAGGTATTTACCGCAAATATAATTTAACAGACTTTGTTATATAGATCTTCTACCTAGAGTAAAAAATGAAATCAAGGATCACTGGAAAGTTTGGTGCAATGAACAATTATTGAGAGTAGGTCATACAAACAAATGGCTCAAGGAATTTAATACAATACAACCATGGTTCCATAAATATACCCTTCTAAGTCAGGTTATAGTTTTACTTTATAGATTGAGAACTGGACACCTACGCACACCAGCGCACTTAGCGAAAATAGGTATTACACAACACCAAAACTGTACATGTGGTAAAGACAAACCCGATGCCCAACATTTATTCTTGGAATGCGGACAATTCTCAAAACAACGAAATCTACAAAAGTCTCATACGATTAAAAATTCTACTTTCCCTTATATCTGATATATCCCCACCAATTATTTGTATTTTATATGGATATGCAGGTAAATGTCAAATAGAAATAAAAACAGAGCATAAAGTGTACAAGTGAACGAATCAGGATCTCGTGTCGAGTATATCGTGAATTCATTAACATTAGACGGGAAACGAAAAGTGAAAACTGAATAAATTGGAACTTGAGCCACAGTCGAAAGTCTTTTGTTTGACAGGGCCAAAGCAAGAAAAAGAAGAAGGAAGAAGAAGAAAACTAATATAAATCTATTGTTCCAGTAGTGAAATCGAAGAGATTCTCCATATTGTCCAAATATCTTACTTTCCTTTTTCGTGTTTTCTTTATAAGTGTAAATAATGAGAAACTAACATCAGTGAAATTCGTATTTAGTGCTGACTGACAGGTAGAGTGAATGCTTACGATTATCCCACGTTTGAGATGGTCTCACTGTAGGCTCGCAATGTCTCGTTGTTCTGCGCGAAAATAGTGAATGTCATTTATTACATTGATAAAAACCGGTAACAATATTTATATAGTGATATTTCAAATCTTCACATATTCTACTAATATTTTTACTGACCTACCTGTGTCGTATCCGATATGAGCGTCTGTGCAGTTACAGAGCTGAAGTTGCTTCTCCAACACACACTGGGCTATGCAAGCTGAATAACTGTAGTACTTGAAGGCCCACATTCCTTCGTTCTCCTGAGGGAACTTGCAGTTCCTTGACTCAACAGGAATATTCAAGACATCTTCATCTGCTTCTTCATGCTTTATCAGGAATTCGCTGTGCACCTTTGTTCTTGTGTAATCTGCATCTGCGTATACTGTGCCAAAGTAAATCCACAGAGGGACCTCGTACGGTGACAGGATGTAGAACTGTACAAACATAATATTACATTTCAGGAAAATTGTTACATGCTAGTAGATAATGTAAAACCAAAGGCGTCATAAGCACCAGTTGTAAATATTTTACCTGCTTACATGTGTGTAATTATAATTTATCACATAGATTTTACTTATTCGTTTACTTTCTTAAATTGAGATTTTCCATAGTTCATAACCATTATATTTTCAATTTACGTACTCCATATAAACCGTATCAATTGGTATTTCGAGGGTTCTGTACACTTCAGACAACAAATGTACTTACAAAATTTCTATCATTTATAATTGAAGTATTCACTAACGCTATAATATTCCATATTTAATAAGAGTTTTTTTTTAAAATCTGTTTTTGAACCTTGTCATGTTTTCTTCTTTAATATCATTCGGTAGGTTATTGACTATTGTAATTGTCATCTGTTCGGGGCCTTCTTGAACTAATGTTAGTCTGGGAATATGACTTTAGAAGCTGTTTATTTCGGGTGTTGTATGTATGTTCTGTTGAGCTTCGTGACATAATATTCTTTCTCGCATATACTGCCATTTCATATACTACATATGTACACTTCGCAACATCTTATTTGACCGCTCTGAAAAATTTCAAAGTCCGGAATTCCTAAATTTGGCAGCATAGCGCTTCAGAGCCAACTTTGAAACATTTCTTCTTCCTGAATGAAAACGTTCTTGTGATTTTTTTTCATTCTTTCACATTCCATAAAGTAAATATACCCTAAAGCAGTATTAAAATATATGAGTAGACAAAAAAATGTTAAGTAGAAATAGGAATGTTGAAAATATTTCAAGATTCTTCGTTCTGAATTTGAAAATAGGAAAATGTATGTGCATTGTGAAACACTGAACAGGTTCTCATCCACCTGGAAAGAATTGTGGTCACATTTGAATGCAAGAAGGCAAATTTATGATGATATTATGCGAAATGTTTAGTAAAGATACCTTGCACAACATCAAACGATTCTGCAAAGACTGTCTCTTCCTTGGTTCTTGGCGAAAAATGGTTCGGAACTCCGGCACAATGTTGCTTCAACTGAGATTAACGTGCTTTACTGAGCTTACTGTTAGCAATCTCCTGGAGTAGTTGGTTAGATAACAGTACTTTCGTTTTTTTACTGTTTTCGTCAAGATCGAAACATCGTAGGTTCAAATCCCACCCTTTCCTTATTATTGTTTCCCTTTTATTTACCGAGCACGAAGTGCTCTAATAACGTAATATAATATTATATGATATTACTGTAAATATTTATGCGATGCATGCTCAGTGGTGGCGATTGGGTTTCAAAACTGATTGGGCAAGGTGGGGGAGGGGAGAGGGCAAGGACATGTTTTTCCCTTGGTAGATAATGTTTAGCATAGTGCTGGGTCATCTGCCCCTCCACACTCCATAATCGTCGCCAATGTGCATGCCTCAAATAATGCTTCTACTAATGTTTTTAATCTTTCAGTGATTGGCAGGATTTTAGGAAATGCTTTTCCTTTCATTCAGCTGTTATAAGTTAACACTATTCCCTAGGCCATGGAGCTCTTCCTCCATGCCGAATCGTGTTTTTAATTGCCACTATGCAAACCGCTGACTCCATAGGCAGAAGAAACTACCTGTTTCCTGAATAGCTCAGGAGGTTTGCATAGCACAACACTGTGCATTGTTTACATGCCTCAGAGGCTGAGACAACTGAGAAAAACAAGTGAATGCCCTGGTCAACGTGAATCATTCAGAGAGGCTTTTATAAAATAAACATCTTAGGGATTGATACGATATTAAGAACTTTCATGTCAACTTTCTGCATCCGGAAATAATAACCCATAGCTCTACAGCCCGTGAGAGCCTTGGCTTACCTAACGACTGCTGGTCTCCCTCCCACACTGTTCCTCCGTCACCTGTTGTAGCGTGGAGATCTTAGACCAGTATTGGGGTGACGTGTGGTCAGCCCGACGAACCCCCAGCCGTTGTAGGTCTTCTGGACCGGGTTACCGCTCACTCATTCGGAGCTTCCCAATTTCCTCACGATGGTGGGTTGCCACCGGCCCTATACGTAGGCCGAATAAATTCCGACCAGAGTCGGATTCGAACCTACGCCGTCCCGCAGCAAACGAACTCAAGACGAGTGAACGCCTTAACCCGCTCAGCTACGGAGGAGGACAAAAGGTAAAGTGCTCCCCTGTGCCTAGCACCACGCCATGAACTCATATAGAAGGTGTGGGGGTAACGCCCCACACTTTCTTGATCCGGTCGTGAGTGGGGGTGAGGTGATCAGCATCACGACCCTGACCACCTTTACCCCCAAGGGTTTCCATGATATTCGACGCTGGGTGCGCGCCGGGTCAGCTTCCAACGTTAGAAAAGTTCCCGGATTTGAACCGGTCGGGGATCGAACCCGGGACATTTAGCATGGTAGTCAGACGCGTTACCGACTTAGCCACCGCGGCCACCTTGCATCCAGAAATGCTGGACATAAATCACATAAATATCAACGGAAATATCCAAGAAACGTAGATAAGCATTCTCGTCCAAAGCCGTTTACTTCCCGAAAAAGATTTTGCAAAGAAGTAGGTTTGAACCCATGACCTTCCATTCCATAATCAAACGATCCCCCTACAACACATGGTTCACGTTATTTTATGCACTCGGTTCGGATCCCACTTTAAACTGTAGGTCCAGTCCCGATTAGCCTTACTATGCATAAAGTTGACTTAAAACACCAAATCAACCAATTCGTCTCCTTTCAGAGTGGGCCTTCTATGATACTGTAGTCGGCCAGCATCCGAAAATACAGTTCTGCTTCGCGTATACCAGAGTATAATTGCATTTAATATTGTGACTAATTTTACTTTAAAACTACAGATTAAAACGATAATAGTGTCCAGAAAAAGAACCTCAAAGTAGATCTTCACACAAAGTATTTTAATCCATTGCCAAATATTTCAGTTAAGAATAATATTATGCTTTTCCATGGACCGTATTTTCGATTCATTGTGAATTTGCCAAAAGGACCATGTCAAGAAATCTAAATATGTAAGTTTTACTAGCTCTAACTGAAGGGAAACGGACATGATATCAGGTTTAGCATTGTTTTTAAGGGTCAGAAAAAAAGTTGATTTTTCATCAACTTCCGGACCCTAATTAGTAATTATGACCATTGAAAAAGTTGGAGGTAGCTTACTTAAAATTTTCTTGCTGAGGGATCGTATCGTCCCATATCTCCACTTCATAATAAAGAAAAATATCAAGTTCATATTTCGAAAATGACTTGGAGTTTTCCACCACGAAAATATGTTTTTCAGAGTTTGAAGTTCCTTAGTATTATCTTTCAAGGTTTCCATTGTTTTAATTTACTCTCTTTTCATACAGTCTTTGGAATAAAGCTGAAGTTTCTTGTGAAACGGGGTCTGGTTCAAATGACTCCTTTTCGCTCTTCTGTTCCTACTTTAAACAAACAACAAAATACTTCGTAACTAAACGATTGTTTGTTCAAAACACGGAATTTTTACACAATTTACAAAATATGACAAAACGCCAATAGACATGTTCATCATTTTTCCCTTTCAGCGTTTTTTGATTTTATCTGAATTCGTTTCCTCATGAAAATTGCCATGAGGAAATTATAGGTATGACATTAT
This sequence comes from Lepisma saccharinum, assembly GCF_977018435.1. Taxonomy (NCBI): domain Eukaryota; kingdom Metazoa; phylum Arthropoda; class Insecta; order Zygentoma; family Lepismatidae; genus Lepisma; species Lepisma saccharinum. Next base: position 94,414,013 of record NC_139233.1, read on the forward strand.
GTGTGAATTGGTTTCTTCAAACTGATAGCAAAATGTAACATGAGCTACCTGGAGAAGAGGTAGCGTGCTTGATTCTTACGAGTGAGGTCGTAGGTTCGATTCTCCACCCAGGCAGGATTTTTTTCAGGAGTATATCGTTGGGTGTAAAGTTTATCCACCGTGCTAAGAAGTTAACATTATATAATAACCACTGCGCGACAGCCCTATGAGAGCCTTGGCTTACCTACCGACTGCTGGTCTCCCTCCCACACTGTTCCTCCGTCACCTGTTATAGCGTGGAGATCTTAGACCAGTATTGGGGTGGTCAGCCCGACGAACCCCCAGCCGTTATAGTAGGTCTCCGTGATCGGATTACGCTTACTCATTCGAAGCTTCCCAATTTCCTCACGGTGGTGGGTTGCCACCGGCCCTATACGTAGGCCAAATAAATTTCGACTAGACCCGGATTCGAACCTACGCCGTCGGATATAAAATTACCAATCTTAGCAATTTGAACTCATTAAACGCTCTCCTTCGTTACAGTACTGCACTACGTCACTACTTAACGTAACTTTACATCTTTTTTTAGTATATCGAAATCAAATAATAAATATTTTAGGTGTCAGTGATGAACAAACAATACATAACTTAAATAACATTACATTTTGCATCCTGAATACATATATGTGATTTGTGAATTAATCATGATGTGTGTGTTAACACAACATATGAACAATAACTATAAAGATAAGTTTTAACTTTAAATATTGGAAATTTCCAACTTCTAAGGGGAAATATGCGCAGAACGGACGCCCCTCAAGTGTGCATCGGATTCATTTTTAAAGTATTCTAATATCAACGGTATCTGTTCAGCAAACAAAAAAAAAAAGAAAAAGAAAGAGGAGATGGTGGGATTTGAACCGGCGACCTTTCACGCTTGATGAAAAATAAGGACAGCTGGGCTTAACCAGCTGCTCTACGTTAAGTTAATGACGTTATACCCTTAAAAACATGTTGACGTTTATGAAGACTCCCACCTTCCTGTGTTTCAAGCACATTTTCTCGACAAGTCGTGCAAAATATATGTTTTTGAGAACTTTTCGATATTATGCAAGGTATTGTAAATAAAATGTCGCATAAACTCCTCACAAATTTGCATCTTTCTGCACAAACTTGATGGCAATTTCCTCCAGGTGGAGAAAAACTCTATTCAGTGTTTCAACCCGCCAAATTTCAAGTCGAGCAAACAGAATCGTAAATATCCTTCAAGGTTCTCTTTCCAATTTATTATTTCTGTTTGATTGTGTATTATAATAGCGGTTTATAGTTTCTAAGTTCATGGAAAGTGTTAAATTGAAAAACTATCACCGCAGCGTTTTTCGTCTAGTGGAAGGACCTACTCAAAGTTGGCTACTCTCACCTGAAGCTGAAGTGCAATGTTGCTAAGTTTACGATTTCTGGACTTAGAATTCTTTCGGGGCGGTCAAATAAGATGTTGCGAAGTGTACAGTGAAGGGAGGGCTAATGTTTTGTATTTCTTAAACAACGTTTTGCACGATTCCCTAGATTTTATTCCTGTTACAATCCTAATGGTTTGATTTTGTTTTCTAAATGTTTGTAAACTTCCCGCTGAGATCCCCCAAAATGTTATTGCATATTTGTTTTTTGTATGAAATATTGTTTAACATCCTGATTTAGTGACTTTGTAGTAAGTGTTTCTTTTAATATTCTCAGTGCAAATATATATTTTTTAATTTAGTTCACGCTCAAATTTCACGGTTCTAAAAATGTTCACTATATTTGTGTTACAGAAAGAAATGTAGCTGTTTCTTACTGAAATTGACCTCCTGAACACGAATATGCACTTCATTTTACCCACAAGCAATGCATTGGCTCTTATTTTCAAGATAAGCATAATTCATGTTACATAAAAATTGATCATAAGCAATGAGGGCATAAACTGATAAATATATTAAGAGTGCCCGCAAAAGGAGGCCAAGGAGGACATTTGCCCTACCCAATATATCTGCTGGGTAGAATTTATACAATACAAATTTTTAAAATTGCAGCGTAAAAACATAGATGGGAGGTGCCGTTAAAGACTTTTAAGCGTCTATGCAAATTAACTTAGTGATGGTGATGCTTTATGATAATACTCTCAATTGGGGGAAAGCGTAACTTAATGTTTGCTCCAATTTAAACACCCCCCCCCCACCCACACACACACACAAAACATTCTTGCGGCGGACTTAAAATAAGTGGTTACTGGATCCTGTTTTCTCTTGTCCGGGAGAAAATGCTCATTCTTTACTGGAAGAGATCCATTGAGCAGTAAAAACCACTAACGGTAAAGCACTAAGAAAATAATTAATTCAGTAATACTATGAATGTTGAACTCCCCACCAGTCTTCTAGTAAGACGTCAGAAGATTCGTCCACGAGTTGTTCATAGTTCTTTGCTCTCCTGTTCTCCAGAAAACGATGACACTTGTCAAAATGCATTCCAAGCAGTTCACTCACCGTCGCTGAAAAATTTCTTTCATGTTTTCGTAAGTTTCCATAATGTCAACTACATAGACAACAAAAATTTAAGTTACAACATTACCGTTGTGCAACAAAACTGCTTTAAACATAACATGATGGAATCAATAAAAATCTCTAGTCTCTGTCTTATGTGATATGTTCATCGATGCAAAGAAGCCCTTATCATGGCAGAGAGTCAGGTCCCTCTTTTGTTTCGAAAAATGGAAGAATTTTTTTGTCATCCGCCAGGTGATTCCATTGTTGCAGTCGTAAGTACAACAATTCGGTTTTTTTGGGAAGTTCTAAATCCCTGATTTGGTCATTTAATTCGGCCTGTGCTACCTTGTGGTTTACAGGATTCTCGTTCGAAACCTGATGGAAGGCCAAGACGAAGATGGAGGGATATCGTTGAGATGGACCTAAAGGAAATGGGTAAAGGATGGAAAAAAATGATCTTGCCTAGGATAGAGACAAATGGAAGGCTAGTATTGCTGCTGCCAAAACCCTTCGGTTTTAAGAAGGCTAGAGAGTTAGTTACTTAGTTATCTTGTGGGGTTCGCTAGCAGCCAATGGTGGTAAAATACGTCCCTGAATACGTGACAAGTCGGAGTGGAGTGCTGTTGTTGGGATGCTACATTGCCAAACAACGACCAGCGTTGTCACTTCATTGTATATACTGTATATACGAAGTATAATAATACTTTGGAAACTTTGCACAACTGAATGCAAACTGGCCATTGTTTAGGAAATCTGAAACAGCAAAGGATGGCGTGATAATACTGGAATACCACGTGCCAGACCGTGAGTAGTGTTGTATATATTCGAGTTGAGCTGGGTCGCTTAAATACGCTAGGGATGGCCAGATCCGGATCCTGGCTCATGTGGGATGGCAATATGGATCCGGATCTGGAACTTTCGGATCCGGATCCAAAACTTTCGGACCGGGTTCCAAACGGATCCGGATGTTTCGGATCCGGATCCGTTTTCCAATCCCACATGAGCGCTTTGGAAAGTAAGAATGTGTTTATAATATATTGTTACCTTCTGATATACATATATAAATATTTATTTATTTATTTCCTTCAACAGAGAAATTATCTCCTTTTACAGAAGGTAGCCAATATAAAAATAAAACACACACACATATATATATATATATATATAATATACATACATACATACATACATACACACACACTACATATATATATACAGTGCGTCCATTTCGATCTTCAGCCGAGAAATCGGGAGAAGCGTGGCGGGCGGCGCTGGCGGAGATACCGACATTTGCGGTCTGTAACGCCCACTTATTTTTATGGACATATGCAGATATTTCTATAAATATTGAAAAACGAGCACTAACCTGCGTTATAATTTATCATCTGTAATTCATCCAAATTCTGCCCTTATATACACATAAAAATACGCTTTAGAATCGACGTTAGGAGCCACAGATAATGAAACATTTTAATCATAGTTTTGACCAGTAACGTCCTGTTTTAAGTTTATATCCTTGAAAGAGTTTTGTGCCGATGGGGATCGTTTGGAGGTTTCGAATGTGCAACACTGTATCAAGATTACGCTGTAGACGAAACCGTTAAAAGTCAATGGTGTTCGTGAGCTTCCTTGCAATCCGAAATCTCCGAGCTCGAGTTTTTTGTTCCTTCGCGACAGAGCTGTGAATATAGTGAATATAGTGAGCAGATGTAAACCAAGAGCGTGTTAATTTCGTACTGTACGCAAGAGTGTTATTATTGGTTACTTGCCGTTACTTGTTTGTGTTATTACAGTGTGTATGTGTATTGTGTCAGTAAGAGGATTGGAATGCCAGCCGCAAGGTTCACGTTACGATGGAGGCTGATAAGTTCTCGGCCCGACCCAGAAGGACTTTAGCTACAGCCACGAAAGTTTCAGGCTATTCAACGTATTCTCCCCGAAAGTCTACACACTTGGCACTTGGTGTATATACGTATGTTTGAACAACTTTTATAACACAGGGTAGTGATCGTTTTGCAATATTTATATAAATGTCTGCATCTGTCCATAAAAATAAGCGGGCATTACAGGCCGCAAATGTCGGCATCTCCGTCAGCGCCGCCCGCCACACTTCTCCCGATCTCTCGGCTGAAGATCGAAATGGACGCACGGTATATATATATATATATATATATAGTAGTGTAATTGGGTTGTTTCAACGCAGTACTTGGTACGAGTGCATGTGTAGCCTCTTTTTTTATCAATTAAATATCATTTTTTGACATATATTGGCAATTTTTTGTCGATGTTTTAGCGCTTAGCGATGTTTTAGCGAAATTTTCGATTTTTCCCATCTCACACTTGGTACGAATGCCATGATCTTATGTGATATAACTTAACCTATTTTTTTTTTTTTTACTTATTGTTTCAAAATAATACTTTGTACTGGTACTTTTACCATAGCCTTTTATAAAAAAGAGAGAGGGAAGAGTTAAACAACCGACAGCTGCCAACACCCACCCACAGCCTTTTTTGGTCTAACCTAACCTAAAGCAAGGAGCTGGCAACCGTGCTTGAGGCATGCCTTACAGTGCATAAAGCAAGGTTGCCAACCTACTGGTACTTTTGCCATAGCTTTTTACAAAAAAAAGAGAGAGGGAAGAGTTAAACAACCGACAGCTGCCAACACCCACCCACAGCCTTTTTTGGTCTAACCTAACCTAAAGCAAGGAGCTGGCAACCTTGCTTGAGGCTTGCCTTACAGTGCATAAAGCAAGGTTGCCAACCTACTGGTACTTTTGCCATAGCCTTTTACAAAAAAGAGAGAGGGAAGAGTTAAACAACCGACAGCTGCCAACACCCACCCACAGCCTTTTTTGGTCTAACCTAACCTAAAGCAAGGAGCTGGCAACCTTGCTTGAGGCTTGCCTTACAGTGCATAAAGCAAGGTTGCCAACCTACTGGTACTTTTGCTATAGCCTTTTACAAAAAAAAAAAAAGAGAGAGAGGAGAGAGAGAGGGGGAAGAGTTAAACAACCGACAGCTGCCAACACCCACCTACAGCCTTTTTTGGTCTAACCTAACCTAAAGTAAGGAGCTGGCAACCTTGCTTGAGGCTTGCCTTACAGTGCATAAAGCAAGGTTGCCAACCTACTGGTACTTTTGCCATAGTCTTTTACAAAAAAAAGAGAGAGAGATAGGGGGAAGAGTTAAACAACCGACAGCCCACCTACAGCCTTTTTTTTTTCTTGGTCTAACCTAACCTAAAGCAAGGAGCTGGCAACTTTGCTTGAGGCTTGCCTTACAGTGCATAAAGCAATTTTTGCCAACCTACACACACAGGGCAAGGAGAGGCGGCACTGCCGTAAAAGAGAGAGAGATGGGTGGATGGCAACTCTGCACGGGTTCAACGTCAGAAAGTGGAGCTCGGTAAAACTCACCTTAATGGTTTTCTCTTGTAAGGCATGAGCTCTATTTTCTCGCAGTGTTGCCAACTCCTACCTACACTTTTTTTTTTTACTTGGCAAGGGGTAGAGAGGGAGAGAGAGACCTACGGCCGGCAACAGTGGTGAGCGAATGCACCATATCGTAATTTTCCAACTCCCTATATCGTGACTTTTGTAAACCTCTCTCTCTCGGGAACGATGTGCCACACACATACACACGTTCTGCGCCTTCATTCGTTGCGCTGACACAGCGTGATGAGTAAATAATGCACTCTCTCTCATCCTTGAAGGATGAATGCACCTTATCGTAATTTTCCAAGTCCGGCAATGTTTGTATATCGTAACCTTTGTAAACCTCTCTCTCGGGAACGATGTGCCACACACACACACACACACACACACACACACACACACACATACACATACACACACACACACACACACCAAGCCTTCCAGATAGAGTGTAAGCAACTGACCTCTTGCAATTTTTTTTATAATTTATGACGGGGAACATTAACCTACAGCTGGCAACATATTTGAGCTGTTTTCGACGAGCAGTGTTACCAAACTTGCCTCTTTGCAAATATTTTTTTTCTATAGGCTAAAGCTAATCCTCTACAGCTAGAAGCTGGAAACATATACACACAAAACACCCTAGCAGAAAATGCTAACTTACCTCATGTAAAAATATTACCTCGTACGGTTTTTCACGGGTTAAGCTGTGATATACAACTAGCGAATTGACACGACCACCTGACGAAAATAAGACACACAGACAGAGAGAGTGAAACAGCTTATACGCACTTTTTCCTACACATCAGAGGCGTGGCGTGCATGTAACCGGTGTTACCGCAGGTAACAGCAAAATGTAAAGAAATTGAAAAGTGTTTTTTCTCAATAAAATAACAACATTGTTAAATAAGTTAACCGACAGCGTTGCAGTTGAGTGTATATTCCAGAGGACATTTTTTCTGCAGCCGACAAAAGCGAAGAGACAGGCCGTTCCGCTACCCTCAAGAGGCAACAGAAGGAAAGGGCGCCAATGCGGGGAAAGACTTGGAGGCAAGTGTGCTAGCCAAAGCTGGATTTAACTACAACAGAGACCGCTTAGTAATAGACGAAAAAATAAGTACTTGATGCGATTCGTGATTTGGACAAACCTTGCTCCAAAAATCTAAGTTGGCAACAGTAGTACGTACATCTAAACTTTCTTCCTCCCACTGCTGGAGGAGGGGAATTCTGTCGTCTGCTCAACGCAGAAACGTCAAACTGACCCGAATGTGCTCTTTCCTCCACCTCTTTGGAAAGAAACAGAGATGGTTGACAAGGCTCGACTACTATTCACTGGATTCTCGCGGTAACTCTCTCATGAGTGGTAGTTCTTTCTAGGAGTGATTGTGGCTAAATAAATCATTGAGCGGATTGAAAAAAAAAATGAACAAAAATCCAGATTAAAAACATGTTTTATTTGGGGGGGGGCAGTAGGGTGGATGATAACGTCTGATGGCCGGTAACACTTTTGAAAAAGTCACGCCACGCCACTACTACACGTGTACTGGGTTTAAAAGGTAACTTGCAATAACTATTTCACCTCCTACCGATCTTACGTGAACTAAGTAAACTAGAACTAACCTGACAAACACACTTACTCCCACTCCTCTGGCAACAAAAACTTATTTCTCTGTTTGTTTAAAGATGCGGATCGCCTAACATATAATAAAATAACCATAAGTTTTTTATTCTTGGTGCCAGCACATAGTGGTTTTAGACTGTAAATTCAGCCAGATTATTCTATTTGTGCATAAAGTGAACTTAAAAAAAAGAAAAATGATGCCTGCATTTGGAATATTTAATTTTTTGTTTTTGGCTTGCGGTATTTTGCGTGCCCCAGTAACCTTGCGTTCAATTCCCTCTATCCCGTACGAAGGCTATGACGTGTATTTTCTGTTTCGCGAACATCCGCGAACCTTTCACAACTGTTTTTATGTTGCATCAGATATTATATTGCAAGAGTGAGTTGGTTGTGTATATAAAAACTAGTCTTGGAAATGGACATGAATATAATGTCAAAATTATTACATAACTTAAAACATTGATAAAAAGGACATTTATTGCACTGCGCTTTCTAGCAAAGGTAGTATTGTTTGTAAATGTGGAATGCAAAAAGTTCAGTTCGCGGCCCCTCAGGGATTCGAATTCTGTTACGTTAAACAGCATAAAAATTTCATCGCGGACAGCAAGCATTGTCATATGGACTGACGATTATTTATTTTTTTAACAGACCTAGTAATGAATTATAACCTGTGCTGTCTTGCAAGTCTCTCGAGTTTTGATATCTGGTGAAGGAATATGATGCCACTATAAACTGTAAAAAAATATGCAGTCCCTGGCATGAGATGGATGAGGCTTATGAACCTCGACCTATACAGTTGTCCAATCTGGCAATGAATGGATGTTTTTTTTTAAGCATAGCGCTATTTCAATGTCAGCGAGCGTAATATGCAACGCGCATGCAAAGAAGGGAGGGAGACTATAACGGATAATTCACATTTCGATTTCAATACTTTTGCTATAGCCTGACAAGTTAAGTCCCGATATGCGCAGATCGCTGCGGAGCACTTCCTACTACGCCATCCTCCTCACCACTCTCTACGCCTTGAGACTACCAGTGGTGCCAACTCAGCAAAATTAAGCTAAAACAAATATGACAAACTATTTTTACTGTGTAGATTGTCGGTGCCGGCTCATATCAGTTTATCAGTGGTTCATTTGCTTTAATCCGGTCTTTGAAAATGCGTGCGGTGCGCAGATCGTAAACTGTAGTATTACGCACGCGCGTTAACGTTTATAACGAAGAGAAACTACTGGGCGAATGACTTCATTTTCTGAATGCGACATCAAGCAATGGCCCGGTTTTCTTTAAAGCCGAGTGGGGTGGGGATTTTTTTTGTTTATTGTACAACAATCGCTACGAGAAGGCAATCTGATAACACGCTTGCCTGTGTTCTTTTTTAAAGCACTGAAATGTTCTTGATATTTACTTTTGGCTGCCGGGTCCAATGAAATCTACAATCTGTTCTGGAAAACCCCTTAGAGGACAGGCCAGAGAAATTGTTTACAATGTTCCAACATTTTTTACAATTTTCGTAATGATCTCCGTACGCCCTGGGCTTTTGCAGATTAATAAAAATCGTCTGAAGTTTGAACTCGTGACCACTCTCCATACCGTTGCAAGCTGTTTTTGTAATTGTTCTCCTCGATTATTCAAAGTGCCTCATTTTCGTATATTCAAATACACACAAGTGACATCATATCACATTAGTGATTTTAAATTGTATTATTGAGGCCATGCACACACTTCCTAACATTGTTGCCTTGTAGTCGATGAGTTGTGCGGGTACAGCTGTGAAGTTGTTAATAAGACCCAACACAGACAAATCCCCCACCATTGCTTTTCGACCTAGTTGTTGTTATTTTTTTAACTAGAAAATTGTTATGATTACCGTACACCTGTATCAGTATAGAATAACATGGTGCCATTTTCTGTTTATGTTGCCAACAAAGCAAATCTATAGGCCAAAGATTCGAGAAACAAAACATTTTTAAAATTCTCCTGCGCATAACATGACCACCTATAGCGATGATATAATATAGATCTATTTAACAAATATAATTCAAAGTTATGTAATGAGATTTGGTTTAGTATTTAATCACAGCAGCAAAACAAACTCTCCATTCGCTTCACAACAGAAGTTAAGTATATTTTTCCATGCAGAAGCAGAAATTTACGCCCCGAGGTGTGTTGTTGGAAGACTATATACAATGAGACACACCGCCCCATTCTTTACAATAATAAAAATATCGAACAAGTAGGCAGTGGAGTAAAATCGTTTGTTTTATTTTGATGTGAACAAAAGTTTTAGTCCATGCATTGATTTGAACCCCCTTGTCCAAAAAAAAAGAAAGCTCTGGTCCCATCTGGAGACTGCAACACTGATATGTCCGTCTATTCAGAAAAACCCAAAAGTTTTAACATCCATGGACAATGCCGTACTGCGGCTGTTGCGCCTTACCCATGTGTAAAGTTTTTTTTTTTTCCTTGTTGGCTGAACGCGAGGATGCTCGGTACTCCACGTTCATTCGGGGTAGTGACATACGTATAACATCTTTCCTTTCCTAATGCTCCACTTATTTTTCTGTAAGAGAGACCTCTCTGATGTGACCGCTCTCACTGTCCCCCCTTTGTTTCCAACTTCGCCACTGGACCGTTAGAGTGGTTAACAAGCTAACTTGTACGGAATTCATAACCGTTGGGTGATATGTAAATATATTCAGCAATACTGAAAACTCATAGTTGTGATGATGATTCAAGCAAGCATGTAAAGAGATCTTATTAATACACACAGAGGAAATTGCTTTCAGCCTCGCATCACGATACAGCCATATGCATGTAAAACGATTTCATCACACACAGGCAAAAGGGTAAAATGTAACAAAACATTTATTTTTTTCCCTCGCTTTTAGCCATCGTCCAGTGTCCTTCTAGGTAGCAGGTGAATCGTGACTATAACTTGACAAGTTTAAAAAACAAGACGCTGCAAATAGCTGTTGCGCAGCTCACACCACATTTCCCCACTCCATTCTTCGCAGCGACGTTGATTCGCAACCTGGAGGGATCGGAATGGTCTGAGGATTTTCAACGAAATTTGTATTCGCTTTTTCCTGGGCTGTTTTCTACCTGTCGATGTACAGAACTTCAGCTCTCTTTTCGCCAACCACTCTTTTCCTTCTTTTAAAACTAGAACTCCCCGATGGCGCAGTGGTAGCGTCGTCGCCTTGTAATCCCGGGTTCGTTCCCGGTGGAGGCACATAGTGGTTCGGATCCAACTTTAAACTGTACGATTAGCCTTACTGTGCATAAAGTGGACTTAAAACAACAAATCAATCCAATCCCATTCTTTTAAAACTTGAGAAACCATCCATTTAGATACGCCTTCTGATTTCGCAAATATGTTGGAACATTGTAAACAATTTCTCTGGCCTGTCCTCTAAGGGGTTTTCCAGAACAGATTGTAGATTTCATTGGACCCGGCAGCCAAAAGTAAATATCAAGAACATTTCAGTGCTTTAAAAAAGAACACAGGCAAGCGTGTTATCAGATTGCCTTCTCGTAGCGATTGTTGTACAATAAACAAAAAAAATCCCCACCCCACTCGGCTTTAAAGAAAACCGGGCCATTGCTTGATGTCGCATTCAGAAAATGAAGTCATTCGCCCAGTAGTTTCTCTTCGTTATAAACGTTAACGCGCGTGCGTAATACTACAGTTTACGATCTGCGCACCGCACGCATTTTCAAAGACCGGATTAAAGCAAATGAACCACTGATAAACTGATATGAGCCGGCACCGACAATCTACACAGTAAAAATAGTTTGTCATATTTGTTTTAGCTTAATTTTGCTGAGTTGGCACCACTGGTAGTCTCAAGGCGTAGAGAGTGGTGAGGAGGATGGCGTAGTAGGAAGTGCTCCGCAGCGATCTGCGCATATCGGGACTTAACTTGTCAGGCTATAGCAAAAGTATTGAAATCGAAATGTGAATTATCCGTTATAGTCTCCCTCCCTTCTTTGCATGCGCGTTGCATATTACGCTCGCTGACATTGAAATAGCGCTATGCTTAAAAAAAAAACATCCATTCATTGCCAGATTGGACAACTGTATAGGTCGAGGTTCATAAGCCTCATCCATCTCATGCCAGGGACTGCATATTTTTTTACAGTTTATAGTGGCATCATATTCCTTCACCAGATATCAAAACTCGAGAGACTTGCAAGACAGCACAGGTTATAATTCATTACTAGGTCTGTTAAAAAAATAAATAATCGTCAGTCCATATGACAATGCTTGCTGTCCGCGATGAAATTTTTATGCTGTTTAACGTAACAGAATTCGAATCCCTGAGGGGCCGCGAACTGAACTTTTTGCATTCCACATTTACAAACAATACTACCTTTGCTAGAAAGCGCAGTGCAATAAATGTCCTTTTTATCAATGTTTTAAGTTATGTAATAATTTTGACATTATATTCATGTCCATTTCCAAGACTAGTTTTTATATACACAACCAACTCACTCTTGCAATATAATATCTGATGCAACATAAAAACAGTTGTGAAAGGTTCGCGGATGTTCGCGAAACAGAAAATACACGTCATAGCCTTCGTACGGGATAGAGGGAATTGAACGCAAGGTTACTGGGGCACGCAAAATACCGCAAGCCAAAAACAAAAAATTAAATATTCCAAATGCAGGCATCATTTTTCTTTTTTTTAAGTTCACTTTATGCACAAATAGAATAATCTGGCTGAATTTACAGTCTAAAACCACTATGTGCTGGCACCAAGAATAAAAAACTTATGGTTATTTTATTATATGTTAGGCGATCCGCATCTTTAAACAAACAGAGAAATAAGTTTTTGTTGCCAGAGGAGTGGGAGTAAGTGTGTTTGTCAGGTTAGTTCTAGTTTACTTAGTTCACGTAAGATCGGTAGGAGGTGAAATAGTTATTGCAAGTTACCTTTTAAACCCAGTACACGTGTAGTAGTGGCGTGGCGTGACTTTTTCAAAAGTGTTACCGGCCATCAGACGTTATCATCCACCCTACTGCCCCCCCCCAAATAAAACATGTTTTTAATCTGGATTTTTGTTCATTTTTTTTTTCAATCCGCTCAATGATTTATTTAGCCACAATCACTCCTAGAAAGAACTACCACTCATGAGAGAGTTACCGCGAGAATCCAGTGAATAGTAGTCGAGCCTTGTCAACCATCTCTGTTTCTTTCCAAAGAGGTGGAGGAAAGAGCACATTCGGGTCAGTTTGACGTTTCTGCGTTGAGCAGACGACAGAATTCCCCTCCTCCAGCAGTGGGAGGAAGAAAGTTTAGATGTACGTACTACTGTTGCCAACTTAGATTTTTGGAGCAAGGTTTGTCCAAATCACGAATCGCATCAAGTACTTATTTTTTCGTCTATTACTAAGCGGTCTCTGTTGTAGTTAAATCCAGCTTTGGCTAGCACACTTGCCTCCAAGTCTTTCCCCGCATTGGCGCCCTTTCCTTCTGTTGCCTCTTGAGGGTAGCGGAACGGCCTGTCTCTTCGCTTTTGTCGGCTGCAGAAAAAATGTCCTCTGGAATATACACTCAACTGCAACGCTGTCGGTTAACTTATTTAACAATGTTGTTATTTTATTGAGAAAAAACACTTTTCAATTTCTTTACATTTTGCTGTTACCTGCGGTAACACCGGTTACATGCACGCCACGCCTCTGATGTGTAGGAAAAAGTGCGTATAAGCTGTTTCACTCTCTCTGTCTGTGTGTCTTATTTTCGTCAGGTGGTCGTGTCAATTCGCTAGTTGTATATCACAGCTTAACCCGTGAAAAACCGTACGAGGTAATATTTTTACATGAGGTAAGTTAGCATTTTCTGCTAGGGTGTTTTGTGTGTATATGTTTCCAGCTTCTAGCTGTAGAGGATTAGCTTTAGCCTATAGAAAAAAAATATTTGCAAAGAGGCAAGTTTGGTAACACTGCTCGTCGAAAACAGATCAAATATGTTGCCAGCTGTAGGTTAATGTTCCCCGTCATAAATTATAAAAAAAATTGCAAGAGGTCAGTTGCTTACACTCTATCTGGTGGCTTGGTGTGTGTGTGTGTGTGTGTGTGTGTGTGTGTGTATGTGTATGTGTGTGTGTGTGTGTGTGTGTGTGTGTGTGTATGTGTATGTGTGTGTGTGTGTGTGTGTGTGTGTGGCACATCGTTCCCGAGAGAGAGGTTTACAAAGGTTACGATATACAAACATTGCCGGACTTGGAAAATTACGATAAGGTGCATTCATCCTTCAAGGATGAGAGAGAGTGCATTATTTACTCATCACGCTGTGTCAGCGCAACGAATGAAGGCGCAGAACGTGTGTATGTGTGTGGCACATCGTTCCCGAGAGAGAGAGGTTTACAAAAGTCACGATATAGGGAGTTGGAAAATTACGATATGGTGCATTCGCTCACCACTGTTGCCGGCCGTAGGTCTCTCTCTCCCTCTCTACCCCTTGCCAAGTAAAAAAAAAAAAGTGTAGGTAGGAGTTGGCAACACTGCGAGAAAATAGAGCTCATGCCTTACAAGAGAAAACCATTAAGGTGAGTTTTACCGAGCTACACTTTCTGACGTTGAACCCGTGCAGTGTTGCCATCCACCCATCTCTCTCTCTTTTACGGCAGTGCCGCCTCTCCTTGCCCTGTGTGTGTAGGTTGGCAAAAATTGCTTTATGCACTGTAAGGCAAGCCTCAAGCAAAGTTGCCAGCTCCTTGCTTTAGGTTAGGTTAGACCAAGAAAAAAAAAGGCTGTAGGTGGGCTGTCGGTTGTTTAACTCTTCCCCCTCTCTCTCTCTCTCTCTTTTTTGTAAAAGACTATGGCAAAAGTACTAGTAGGTTGGCAACCTTGCTTTATGCACTGTAAGGCAAGCCTCAAGCAAGGTTGCCAGCTCCTTACTTTAGGTTAGGTTAGACCAAAAAAGGCTGTAGGTGGGTGTTGGCAGCTGTCGGTTGTTTAACTCTTCCCCCTCTCTCTCTCCTCTCTCTTTTTTTTTTTTTTTTTTGTAAAAGGCTATAGCAAAAGTACCAGTAGGTTGGCAACCTTGCTTTATGCACTGTAAGGCAAGCCTCAAGCAAGGTTGCCAGCTCCTTGCTTTAGGTTAGGTTAGACCAAAAAAAGCTGTGGGTGGGTGTTGGCAGCTGTCGGTTGTTTAACTCTTCCCTCTCTCTTTTTTGTAAAAGGCTATGGCAAAAGTACCAGTAGGTTGGCAACCTTGCTTTATGCACTGTAAGGCAAGCCTCAAGCAAGGTTGCCAGCTCCTTGCTTTAGGTTAGGTTAGACCAAAAAAGGCTGTGGGTGGGTGTTGGCAGCTGTCGGTTGTTTAACTCTTCCCTCTCTCTTTTTTTTGTAAAAAGCTATGGCAAAAGTACCAGTAGGTTGGCAACCTTGCTTTATGCACTGTAAGGCATGCCTCAAGCACGGTTGCCAGCTCCTTGCTTTAGGTTAGGTTAGACCAAAAAAGGCTGTGGGTGGGTGTTGGCAGCTGTCGGTTGTTTAACTCTTCCCTCTCTCTTTTTTATAAAAGGCTATGGTAAAAGTACCAGTACAAAGTATTATTTTGAAACAATAAGTAAAAAAAAAAAATAGGTTAAGTTATATCACATAAGATCATGGCATTCGTACCAAGTATGAGATGGGAAAAATCGAAAATTTCGCTAAAACATCGCTAAGCGCTAAAACATCGACAAAAAATTGCCAATATATGTCAAAAAATGATATTTAATTGATAAAAAAAGAGGCTACACATGCACTCGTACCAAGTACTGCGTTGAAACAACCCAATTACACTATATATATATATATACAGGGTGTCGGAAAACTCTTTCAACAACGCTTGGGTGCTGGTAGATATCATAAAAACAAGGAACTTTTCCCTATAAAGTTTACCTCGAAAGCGCTTAGTTTCTGCGCTATAAGCGCTTAAAATCTATCCTGTACGTATGCAACCCAACACAGCAAACGCTTGCTCTGACATAACTACCAGGAGCGCGTGGCAGGGTTGCCACTAGCGTTCCTCGTTCAGAGAGACGACTTCAAAACATCTACTTTGGAGTCTTGTCTGAGCAAAATCCGAAACATTAATGGTACTTGCGATGTTGTAAGAAGCATTGCCAGTATTTATAAACTGACCAAGACAAATAATGGGCAGACTGAAATTCAAGATTACTCATTCTAAAATATCTCCATGATTGATTGATTGATTTGGTTTATTTTAATTCGCTTTTCTGCCACCTTTGGCTAATCGCGAAGATGAGGATGATATGATGAAATAACAAATGACACCAATGTCTAGGCCAGGATTTAAACCCGAGACACCTGGCGCAGTAGCGAGCTGTGCTAACCACATCACCACGGAGTGTTTCGTGTATCATGCAATAGCAACAATTGCAATGGACACGTGAGATAGGGGAAATCCACGAACGAACGAATGTAAATAATACGCAAATGTGCAATACGAGTGCCCTTTACAATTCAGTGCTTGATATAAGTATGCATTTCTTGGCTTTGGTTTTTAATAAGAACTGGTTTTAATGTGTGAATTTAAAACGACGTTTTTCATTAAATTGAAAGTCGGCCCCCGGGGCGGAGTGGTTAGAACATCGCGCTACGATGTCAGGGGTCTTGGATTCGAATCCCGGCTTGGGTATGGATGTTTGTGAGTGTCCATTCATAAATATCATCACTCATCCCCATCTTCGCAAATTAGCCAAAAGTGGCACAAAATGCGAAGTAAAATAAACAAAATCAATCATTAAATTAAAAGAGCCTTGCAATTATTTCCTTATGAGACGAACACGATTAGCAATAACGCTAGCACAGATAGGAATAATTTTCAAATAAATTGTAATAACATTACAGTCTGCGTATTCGAATCGAGACAGCAAACACATCATGTTTACATTTGTTCGTTCGTGGATTTCCCCTATCTCACGTGTCTTTTGCAAGTGTTGATATTGCATGATACACGAAACACTCCGTGGTGATGTGGTTAGCACAGCTCGCTACGGCGCCAGGTGTCTCGGGTTTAAATCCTGGCCTAGACATTGGTGTCATTTGTTATTTCATCATATTAGCCTCATCTTGGCGATTAACCAAAGGTGACAGAAAAGCGAATTAAAATAAACCAAATCAATCAATCAATCAATTATGGAGATATTTTAGAATGAGTAATCTTGAATTTCAGTCTGCCCATTATTTGTCTTGGTCAGTCTATAAACACTGGCAATGCTTCTTACAACATCGCAAGTACCATTAATATTTTGGATTTTGCTCAGGCAAGACTCCCAAGTAGATGTTTTCAAGTCGTCTCTCTGAACGAGGAACGCTAGTGGCAACCCTGCCACGCGCTCCTGGTAGTTATGTCAGAGCAAGCGTTTGCTGTGTTGGGTTGCATACGTACAGGATAGATTTTAAGCGCTTATAGCGCAGAAACTAAGCGCTTTCGAGGTAAACTTTATAGGGAAAAGTTCCTTGTTTTTATGATATCTACCAGCACCCAAGCGTTGTTGAAAGAGTTTTGCCACACCCTGTATATATAGTGTGTGTGTGCGCGTGCTCGATTTGTAATTAATACACTTACAAGGGAGGTCTAAGTCTCCCCTCCGATTTCAATGAAACTTGCCAGATGTATAGAGCGGCCCAAAGAAATGCGTGTCTTTTTCTTTCGGTTAAAAAACTGTTTTAGGGGGCAACCCTACCCCCTCAAAATGAAACTTGGAAGTGTATAGAGGGGCCCAATGGAAGAAATACTTGTCTTTGTGTTTCAGCTAAGAAAAAACTGTTTTAGGGGGCAAAACCCCTCTCAAATGTCAAGATGAAGACAAATTGACGCAGGGATCTGACCTTTGTGTCCCACTCCGATTTCCATGAAATTTGGCAGGTGTATGGAAGGGCACAAAGGAAGAACTATGTGTATTTGTGATTCAGCTAAAAAATGGTTTTAGGGGGCAGCCAGCCCCCTTCAAATGTTAAGATGAGGAGAAATTGAAGTGGGGATCTGACCCCGAAACCATGGAAATATGAAATAGGAAGAAAAATGGGGAAAGAGCGCCTCTATGCACCTGCCAAATTTCATGGAAATCGGAGGGGGACACAGGGTTCAAATGTCCACTCAAATTTGTCCTCATTTTTACATTAGAGGGGGGAGTTGCCCCCTAAAACAATTTTTTAGCCGAAACAAGAAAATCACGTATTTCTTCCTTTGGGTTCCTTTATACACCTGCCAAGTTTCATGGAAATCGGAGGGGGACAAAGTGGTCAGATCCTTACTTCAATTAGTCATCATCTTGACATTTGAGGGGATTTTGCCCCATAAAACAGTTTTTTAGCTGAAAAAAAAACACATATTTCTTCCTTTGGACCCCTCTATACACCTGACAAGTTTCATGGAAATCGGAAGGGGACACAGGGGTGAAATGCCCACTTGAATTTGTCCTAATTTTGATATTTGATGGTGGTTTGCCCCCTAAAACCGTTTTTTAGCCGAAACAAAAAGAACACTTATTTCTTCCTTTGGACCCGTTTATACACCTGCCAAGCTTCATGGAAGTCGGATGGGAACACAGGGGTTAGATCCTCACTTCAATTTGTCTTCATCTCGACATTGGAGGGGGTTTGCCCCCTAAAACAGGTTTCTGGCTGTAACAAAAAAACACTCATTTCTTCCTTTGGGCCCCTCTATACACCTGCCAAGTTTCATGGAAATCGGAAGGAGACACAGGGGTAAAATGCCCAGTTAAATTTGTCTTCATCTTGACATCTGAAGGGGGTTGCTCCCTAGAACAGTTTTTTAGCCGAAACAAAAAAACACGTATTTCTTCCTTTGGGCTCCTCTATACAGCTGCGAAGTTTCATGCAAATCGGAGGGGGACACCTAGATAACCTCCCTTGTTAGTCTTACACTATGTAATTATATAACACTGCATATATTATAATGTTTTATTTTAATTTTTAAAATTGTAACTTAAGAACAATTGTACAATTTTCTGTATAACTTTTCTATCTTGATAAATGTGTTAAAGGTTTCATCCTGGAATGGAATGTCTCACATTTATGTGTGTTTCCATTTCCAATACATTCGAATGAATACATATTCGTTTCAATGGCATTTACAAAATCACCTCTGACATTTTATGTTAAACAAGAGTAGTGTAATTGGATATGTTCAAACCAATACTTGGTACGAGTCCTATAATTTTATTAATTTAACCACAATGGAAAACCTATTTTGACGATGTTTTTGTTGATTTTATACTATTTCAACTCTATGATTTTTCATCTCGTACTTCGTACGACTGTCATAATTTCTTTCGAGTTAAATTACGCAACATTGCGATGTCTCGTAAGGTAAACAATTATGCAATGTTTACGCAACATGTTATTACGCAGACCCGTATCTAACGTGTTGTTGGTTATGACGTAATGGGTGTCTTCTGATTGACTTACTGTTTCGGATGTTTTCATCCACGCTTAAGTTACTTAAAGGGTTTTCGCATTTCAGATCAGTCAGTATCGTGAGAGTGTTTGAAGAGTACGGATGTGTTAGGCGGACCTCAAATCTCTCGGAGTTCTTGATGGATTGCTCACAACTAAATTTTCACACCCAGTCAGAAAGAGGATGAGTTTTTTTTTTGTTTTTTTTTTTTACGATTTAACCTCAGTTTTAGCTTTTCATGACGATTTCTTTGTGCGTTCAACGGTGCAACTAAATTTTCGCACCTCATGCAACGATCATTCCAAACATTCCCTGAGTGTGTGTGTAGAGATTGACGTGACGTTGACCTGTTAAGTATGTCACATCAATAATACAAGCTTGGGAATGTCATGGCCTTCTTTTGTCTTTTGTTTATTTAATATAGCTTTACATTTTAATATTTTTTATATTAATATATATTATAATATTAATGTTTAGTTATGACTAGGGGGATGTGCTTCTGGTTAATATGTTGGTTATAACTTTATAATAAACTATTATATTTATTGGTTTGGAGATTGCTAATTTTTGTAATTTTGTTATAATTTATTTGAAATTTTATTAAAAATTTAGTTTCGTTTTACTTGCTTACTTAATTATATGTTTTAATGGGTTTTATTTTGAAATTATGATTCTATTAATATATTTATTTAATTAATTAAAGGAATTAGGCAAAATTTATTCTCGCCTGTTTATCAAAAACATCTTTTCATGATTTTTTATATGAAGTATAACCTGCCCAATGACACTTGTTTAATGGCCGCGGTATTTTGACCGTGCGAAGGTAGCATAATCATTAGTCTTTTAATTGGGGGCTAGAATGAATGGTTGGACGAGGAATAGACTGTCTTTAGTTAATTAATATATAATTTTACTTTAAAGTGAAAAGGCTTTATTTTTTTAAGGGGACGGTAAGACCCTATAGATCTTTATATTATTTTAATGATGTTTTGATTAGTAATATAATTATATGTATTGTTAAATAGTATTTTGTTGGGGTGATGGGAAGATAATAATTAGCTCTTTTTAAATTAATACTCAATATTTTTTGTTATTTGGATCCATTTTTAGTGATTTAAAGAATAAGTTACCTTAGGGATAACAGCGTAATCTTTCTTGAGAGATCATATCGACAGGAGGGGTTGCGACCTCGATGTTGGATTAAGATATCATTTGGGTGTAGCATTTCAAATTTGATGGTCTGTTCGACCTTTAATTTCTTACATGATCTGAGTTCAAACCGGCGTGAGCCAGGTTGGTTTCTATCTCTTAATATTAAAAGTGTTTTAGTACGAAAGGACCAAATACTTATATTATATATAATAATATTGATTAATAATAATTACTATTATGGCAGAGAAGTGCATTGAATTTAGAATTCAATAATGAAGATAAATTTCTTTTTATAGTAGATGATATTAGATTTATTTATTGGAGTTATTTCTTTTATTATTTTAGTTGTATGTGTTTTAATTAGAGTTGCTTTTTTTACTTTATTTGAGCGTAGGGTTTTAGGTTATATTCAAATTCGTAGGGGACCTAATCGGGTTGGGATTTGTGGTATTTTTCAGCCTTTTGCTGATGCAGTTAAATTATTTACTAAGGAGCAAACACTACCTACTTTGAGAAATTATTATCCATATTATATATCTCCAGTTTTTAGTTTATTTTTATCTTTGTTTGTTTGGGTTGTTTTTCCATATCATACCTTATTATTTAATTTTTATTTGGGAGTATTTTTCTTTTTATGTTGTATGAGAATAGGAGTGTATAGAGTAATATCTGCTGGGTGATCATCTAATTCTAATTATGCGTTAATTGGGGGTCTTCGAGCAGTTGCTCAAACTATTTCTTATGAGGTTAGAATAGTACTAATCTTATTATCTTTTATTTTTTTTAATTGGTGCTTATAATTTACTTTTATTTAATGTTTTTCAGGATTATTTATGATTTATTTTTATTGCTTTACCATTGGCGTTAGCCTGATTGAGTTCTTGTTTAGCTGAAACTAACCGAACTCCTTTTGATTTTGCTGAGGGGGAGTCTGAACTTGTTTCTGGGTTTAATGTTGAGTATAGTGCAGGAGATTACCTGTACGTCGAACTCCTCGGAAATTACGACAAACTTGTTCCTCTCTTCGTAGAATTGCGAATCGTCTATCCTATTATAAATAACCATTAACCAAAATGCCTAACGACATTTTCGGCAACACTAAGCGTGTAGACCATGCAGAAGAGATTCTTATGTTGGATGTCCGAATTAAAAAGTTGAGGAGCGATTTGATCGCTTTGCAGGAGACCTTAAACAAAAGTTTAGAGTCGGAGATCGCTACGCTCCAAACGCAATGTCTCGACCCTATTTTGAAAATCGATTCCGAACTGAAAACGCTCATAAAAAATTATGTTGACGTACCTTCTTACGACAACGTTCAAAATATACAGTTGAGCGTGGATAAGCTTCAAAATGATTTGGCCAAATTACAGCAATTTCAATCGAAAAATGATTTGGAAAAATTGAAACTCGAAATCGAAGAACGAACTTCCGCAATAGAAAAGAATTTTTCTGAACTTCAAACCGTTGTGAAGAATATTGATGTAGAACGCTTGCATGTTGTTGTTTCCAAATTACAAGAAGAATTCGCCGGCACATTGGAAGAAATTAAATCCAAGTTGCAGATTTTGGAAGATACCATGACGAACCTACCATCGTCGGACGAACTGCAGGTCATCGGCAAAAGCGTCGCGAACATAAAAATTCAATTGGAAGCCTATCAAGATTTCGAACACATTCAAACCACCATCGCTACGCTTCAGGCGTCTCTGGAGTTGATCAACGAAGAAATTAAAAATATTCACGCTGAAGCAAGCGCGTTGACGAGCATTCAAGACACGTTAAGCACGGTCCAGCAGAAGATGGAATATTTGGAAAATTTGAACGTCGAATCGAACCTTGCTCATTTTCATCACGCGCTGGACAACATACAGGCCGACTTGGAATCGTTACGGACGAGCGTACCTTCGAGCGAAGATTTGGAAAAATTGAAAACAGCCGTGACGGCACTATCCGAATCGAGCGACATCAAAAGTTCGTTGAGCGATCTCGAGAGTAGGGTGGCCAATCTCCCCACCTCCAAAGAATTGCACGCTTTGAAAAGAAACATATCACGTATGCTGAAACGACTGGAAACGGAAACGGCGAACGTGGAACAGATTCGAGACGAACTTGCTTCGCTAGTGTCGACGTTGCCCACTTCGCAGAGCGTCGCCGACCTTCACACGCAGTTTACCGAGATGCGAAGCATCGTGAACGATCTTGCCGAGAAAAATTCGAAATTGAATCAAGTCGAGAACCTTCAGAGTATTGTCGTCAACATCAGAGATCAAGTTGGAGTGCTGGAATCCACGCAGGAATCGACGCTGGCCTCTTTCGGTGGCAAGCTGCAAGAGCTCAACGAAAACTACAAGCAGTTGAACGTGGAAGTGAAAATCAAACCGTCATTTTCTACAGTAACGAATACCATAGCCGAACATTTGTTGCCCTTACAAAATACACTGGGACAGCTTCACAGCAACCTTGTTAGCGTCGATACTAAATTCGCCAAACTGCATTCTCTGCAAGCCATCGAAATCAACAGCGTACCCAATCAACAGAGAATCTCCACGTTCGTCGAAGGTAACAAACTGTACATGTTGCATCCTTATCATCCGTACTACAAGTTTCTCCTCGATGGCACGATTCAGATAAACGAATTTTCGTACTGGTCTCACGGCAGAAAAGCTAGCGTTCCCACCATGACCCTGATATCGAATCGCGGTGTCCAGAAAGCAGGAAACATTCCTCTGGCACGTTGGAACGAAACGCGCAACATATATGAAATACACGAAGACGAAGATCTTACCCTTTTTGACGTGAGTGCCGGCGATAAGCTGATCATTCAAAACACGAGCGAGGTGCCACCTTCTTTGAATCCCATCACGCTGGTGCTTCTCTTCAAACGTAATCTCTAAAAATGTCTAGGCAAGCCATCGTCGAAGAATTGCATAAACCTGCACGCCGCAACTACGAACGTTTGGCGGTGGTGACCAAGGGAATCGACGACCTCTGGCAAAGTGACCTCGTGGAGATGAGTAGCGGCAATCTAAAAAATGTACATAAATTGAACAAGAGCAACAAGTATCTCCTCACCGTCATAGACACGTTTTCGAAATTCGCATGGGCTCTACCTTTGAAGGCCAAAACGGGAACGTGCGTCACGGAAGCATTCAAAACAATTTTTCGCGAAAGCGGCAGACGGCCACGGTTTTTGCAAACAGACAACGGTAAAGAATTTTACAACGCCGTATTCCAAAAGTTTATTCAAAAACATGACATTCGACATTATTCGACTTTCAGTCACATCAAAGCCAGCATCGTGGAAAGATTTAATCGAACCTTGAAAACACACATGTGGAAACGATTCACGCTTCGGGGAAATTACAAATGGGTCGACATACTGCCGGAACTCGTCGACACCTATAATGATACGGTACACAGAACCATAGGCATGAAGCCAGCTGACGTTACGAAATCCGACGAGCAGCGTTTAATTTCTACAGTTTACTGTCCAAAGTACACTCCCACGACTACCAAGAAGTCAAAATTCAAAATTGGAGACCAGGTGAGGATCAGCAAATTCAAACGCATCTTCGAGAAGGGATTCACAAAAAATTGGAGCACGGAACTTTTTACGGTGGTTCGAGTTTTATCCGGAAACCGACACACGTATATAATAAAAGATAGTAGCGGCGAGATTTTGAAAGGAAGATTTTACGAAGAGGAACTCTCTAAAACAAAACATCCCGACACGTACCTCATCGAGAAAGTATTGCGTAGAAAAGGTGACAAACTTTTGGTGAAATGGCTGGGACTTCCGGAAAAGAGTTGGATCGACGCGAACGATGTGATCTTGTGAGTGCGTGGAATGTCGTAAAACGTCTACCTGATTCGGAAAATCAAACGAAAAAAAAGAACGGCGAGTTGCTTCCCGACAGCATCCGCTGTCTAATCGTTGGCCCTTCAGGGTGTGGGAAAACAACACTGCTCGTGGACAATTTTCTCCTCGCACCAAATTGGTTAGATTGGAAGAACAGGCACCTCTACGTATTTTCGAAAAGTCTCGAACAAGCGAAATACCAGCAACTGATAAAACTGTACGATGGTCTGGACATTGCAACTTTCGCATCGGAAATAAAACCACTCGACGATTGTCGTGAAAATTCAGTCGTTGTGTTCGACGATGTCATCCTGGAAAATCAAAATGAAATTCGCAACTTTTTCACGCAAGGTCGTCACAAAGGAATGGATTGCTTCTTTCTAGCTCAAACGTTTTCCAAAATTCCAAAACAGTTAGTACGCGACAACGCTAATTTCATATGTTTGTTTCGTCAAGATCACACCAACCTCAAGCACGCGTACGATGACTACGTAGGCGGAGACATGAACTACAATCAATTTTCGGAACGCTGCTGCTCCCACTGTTGGAACAGTGACGATTTCGGATTCGCGACGATCGACATGACGAGGAAACCCAACAACGGAAAATACAGAAACAAAATCAACGACTTTCTAAACGTTGCAACGTTGTGAGAAACGACGTGTATAAATAACGTTATGGCGAAACGAAAAATCGAAGACGAAAATCTCAAGTTGCGAAACTACCTCGCGAAACGCTTCAAAGGTTGGAAATCCGAGAATCGCGGATTCTACGAAGAGAAGAAACGTCAAGATCAACCTGTGATCGACGCCATCAGCAATCTAGGTAAAGAAATTAAAGGCGTCACAGAACAAAATAAAAATTTGATCAACGAACTCGTACCACTTGCAGCTAAAAGTTACACCGTACCCACGCCCATTTCGAGCATTCCTTCGACGCCGTTCGAACTGGAGGAAGTACCACGACGTCAAGCCATAAGCAGCACGTCGTCGTCTTTGGATAAGATCGAGTTGGGACCTTTGGCACGAGACTACCTGAGCACGGGGAAATTCGACAAGGATGAAGTGTTCGGATTGTATCCCACCATGGAAACCAACGAAGGCGGCGGTGTGGTATGGAAGATTGGGAAATCGAAGGTTACCTTCGAAGGCAACGACATTAAAGTCAATTTAGGCGATAAGAATAGCTGGAACAGGTATCCGGGTACGGTGGGACTGTGGGAACTCGTTGCCAAAAAGCAGCCGAAGGATTACACCGAAGAAGATTACCAGAGTTACAAGGAAATTCTGATCATGACGGACGCCTTGTACCAGAACAACGACGCTACGCAGAATAGGGTGAAATCGAGCAGCGGCGAAAAATACAGGAATCTCATCAAGCCGATATGGAACCAGGTGAAAACAGGCAGCGGCGTCAAACTCTACAACACGTTACCCAAAGAATTCGTTTGGGTGGACGACGTGCGCAAGCTCATAGACAGGTTGTTGGTTATTGCAGGAGAGGAGAATGCAGGCAATCGTAATTTCTACAACGAGAAGGTTGGCATCGTGGACATGATCAGCACAAAACTTTCCAACTTCATCGTAAACGACGACAAGGGCATAGGGTACCTCATTAAAATCATCAACACGCTGCCTCCGAGATTCTGGAACGTGGCCGAAGGAAAGGGTCTCGTGAACGACATCATCAACAAGTTACCTTTCGAGATGCATTTACCTGGCTACCAGTACTGCGGACCAGGTACCAAACTCGAGAAAAGATTGGAGAGAGGAGACAAGGGTGTGAATCTGTTGGACGCCGCATGCAAAGATCACGACATCGCTTACAACACCACTCGCTCCGATCTGGATGCACGTCACGAAGCAGACAGAAAGTTAGAGCACGCAGCTTTCGAAAGATTCGTTAGCAGAGACGCTTCGCTGGGAGAAAGAGTTGCAGCACTGTGCACCACCATCGTCATGAACACGAAACAAAAACTTGGATGGGTTGTGTAGAAATAAAAGAATTCTCGAACCGTGAAAAAAATTTCTTCGGTATATAAATAACACTACGTAAAAAAAAAACTCCAATTGTGTTTGCCATTTATAAAATGAGTAAACAATCACTAGACGCCCAAGCATTAAAACAAATGCTAAATTCATCAGTCGAATATGTAAAAATTCAGGAATTAGAAGTGGACAAACCTTACACGATAACTTCCGGTTCAATTGTTTCTACCCAGTATGGCCCCAAGGCGCGTCTGTTGCTCAACGCACAATACAGTCTATTTTTACCAGATCGATACGCTAACATGTTATCCGACGAGAAGCTAGCTATTTTAATCGAGAACAAAACTCAAATCGTGTACAAGGGTACAAAAGAACTTCTTGGTAAGAAAACAAAGCATGTAATAGAATTTGTGTAACGGCTCTGCGCGGAGTATATCCTTGAAAAAAAAAATTACACGGAACAAAAAAATCTCAGAACATTTATATATAAATAACATACCAAAAAAAATTACACAAAACAAAAAAATCTCAGAACATATATATAAATAACATACCGTGAAGATAGCATATAGAGCATCAACATGAAGCCCAAGGGTGTCGTGTACCAGATACCATACTCCAATCTGAAAAATCTAGGTGCCCTCGATGGGTTACTCACCAAGAAACAACGCGAGAAGAAACGTTCTTGCTTGACGAAAGTACACGGAATGAAATTACTTCTCAGCACACCTCAATTGAGACGCTTGCAGCGTTCGCGAAAACAGCAAAAGATCGGAGGTTTCATATTCAGCATCCCAGCCATCCTGGCAGCATTGGGGGCTGTTGGAAGTTTGGCCGGCGGTAGCGCCGCCATCGCAAAAACCGTCATCGACTCGAAGAAGAACAAGGCAGAATTGGAAGAACAGAAACGTCACAACCTGGCTATGGAGAAGAAGGGGAAAGGTATAACCAAAAAACAAAAAAGCAACCTCGATGCTTTGAAGAAATATAAAAAAAAGAAGAAGCCCTGTCCAACTTCGATATTGAATCTCTGATCGAACTGTTGGGAATAAAAAACTTCAGGGGTGTTTTCATGTCCGATTCTCTACCCTCTGCTGTGAAGAAAAGGGAGTATGGCGTGGTCAACCTGGACAGTTACAAAAATCCTGGTACACATTGGATATGCTACCTCAAAATTGACGATAACAATGCATTTGTTTTCGATTCGTTCGGTGGCACACCACCTGCCAGGTTGGTGAAGTATCTCAGTGTTGCCAACCTCTACTACAATGACAAACGCATCCAGGGTTTCACCGATGTTAACTGCGGCCACCTATGCCTTTCTGTTCTCGCATACATGTCTAAAATAAATAACCCCTCGGTGGAACATTTTCAGAAAGCATTGTGGAACCTAAAACACGATGGGCGTGTTCCATCTCACGAGCGAATCTTCAATCTTGAAACTCACGCTGCACGACGACATCGTCTATCCTAAATCCGTAGCTCTGCGTGCATTCTACAGCATGTACCTCATACCTAACGTCACGCAGCACAACAACAAAATTAGCGTCGGAAGCGAACACATTGTCGTCACGCCAGGCCAATACAATCTTTCCACTTTGCAAGCTCAGTTACCCAAAGGCACGTATTTTTCTCAAAATTCGGTCACGCACAGAGTGGAAATCCTATCGGCGACGGAAACCATAAACCTGGGTACCATGGGAGAACTTTTAGGTTTCGAGAACGACACAAAACTCGAAGCTGGCATCAAACACACGGCAACCAACATTCCTAAATTTCTAGCCATAGAAACTCTAAACGTTCACTGCAACGTGGCAGAAGGCATGATCACGAAATCCTCGAACGGATTGTTAGGAAGTCACAAGCAGACGGGAATCATAGCCACGTTCAAACCCAGTTCCGAATTCATGGAACCGATCATCTACACACCCTCTTCGCCGATCTATTTTCCAGTATGCCGCAACCGCATAGACGACATAGAGTTGGTGGTGACGAACGAGAAAGGAGACGTGGTGGATTTCGCAGGTGCAACAACCACTGCCATCGTGGAGATCAACATATAATAAATAACACGCATAGTGAAAATGGAGCAAATCGAAAGTTACGAATTGCAATCTTTTCCTCCCAACCGTCGCACGTTCGCCAATCTCAACGAAGCGAACAGGGAGATCGAATACGACGTGGACGTAGAGGACGGCTTCGTTCATCCTCACAGAGCGGACCTCTACCTTCAATTCGACGTGGTGAAGAAGGAAAGCGGAGACGCGTTTCCGCCCAATGCAAATTTGATACTCGTGGACAACTTCGTGCCTCACCTGTTCTCGCAGGTGGAGGTGAGGAAACACAACACCGTCATAGACAGAATAGACTATCCAGACATCACGTCGACGGCAGTGGGAACATTGAAATTATCCAAAACAGACGCAGCATACTACCAGGCGGGAGGTTTCGAAGCGGGGACCAAAATATCGACGACAAGTCACACGGCGCTCTTTCCCATGCGTCTGCTGCCGGGATTCTTCTCGGACTACAAGGAGATCATGTGGAAGGGAGGATTGCGCGTCACTTTTCGAAGAGCAGCCAACGACAACGACGCACTGATGCGATACACCAACTTGAACGCCGACGGCACGCCGATAGCCAACACATTACCCGAAGCAGCCAAGTGCGTCATCCGGAGCATGGAATTGAGAATGCCGATCGTGGAATACGAAACAAACTACGCCCTCAAGTACAAAGCGGAGGTCTTGAA
Source organism: Lepisma saccharinum (assembly GCF_977018435.1). Taxonomy (NCBI): domain Eukaryota; kingdom Metazoa; phylum Arthropoda; class Insecta; order Zygentoma; family Lepismatidae; genus Lepisma; species Lepisma saccharinum. Next base: position 94,442,767 of record NC_139233.1, read on the forward strand.
GAGTCCGCAGGTGTCGATTCACTTTCACGGTTACCAGTGTGTGCAGAAGATGGCGTCGGGAAGTCACATGGAATTCGACGTGACGACACAGTTCAACAACATACAGTTCGACATGCCAGATTTCGTCGTAGTGCTCTTTCAGACCGGGCGCGATAACAACCAGGAAAAAGATTCCAGCAAGTTCGACGACTGCAAGATCAAGAACGTTTATCTGAAAAATGGACGCAACGAAGTTTTCCCGCGCGAGAATTACAACCTCGACATGACCAAAAACGATTACCTCAAACTTTACGAAGCTTACACCTCTTTCAAACGCGTGACCGAGGGAAGCATGGACATGTACTACACGCCCAGCGAATTCAAAACCCGCAGACCCATGTTCGTCATCAACACATCTAAGAGGAAGCAGGTGGTGGTCAACGATCGAACCAACATCAAGGTCGTCTGCGAGTTCAACAGTCCGTTGCCCGAGGATACCGTATGCAGTGTCATTCTGGTTGCCGAGAAGTTCTTCGTCCACGACGTGAAGAACGAGAGGGTCACAGAGCAGTTTTAACAAGTTTTTAACCTCTTTTCTTGCACAATAAGAAATTTCTGTACTAGCACAATCAGTTTCAATAGCACAATACGAAAATTTCACTAGCTCAAAATCAGTTACAATATTAATTTCATCAGTTATGAATTACAATATCATCAGTTTTTGCACTATAGCACAAGACAATCAGAATTTTTGCACAAAAATTTTGTTGTTGTTGTTTTTACATGAGAAAATTAACAATAAAATTCTTTTTTATCGTTTCAGATGCTGTCGAACATCAAAAACACATACACATACACACACACTAGAAAAAAAAACATGCAACTTTATTTGTAACACACACATACATTCTCCATCTTCATCAAAAAATATTATAATAAACATAATTTTTTTATCTATCTCACAATAAAACTCTATATCCAAAAAAATTACAACATCAAAATAACACTAGAGTCGTTAGTACACGTTGCATGCATTACGGAGGTCCTCTGTAGGGTTTCATGGAAGTTTGGGGGAAAAAAAAAAACACGTGAAACTCTACAGAGGTGTGGTTATCTAGAGCCGAAGCCATTAGAACCTTTTTGGGTTGGGCACCACGCACCCTGGCGAGGTTAGGGGCCAGGCATCCTAAAAAAAAAAACACAATAAATATTGTATGCAATACGAAAATAATAAAGGCGCCAGCGCGCGCGCGTGTGGCACATCGTTCCCCCGAGAGAGGTTTACAAAGGTCACGATAGGTCTCTCTCTTTTACAGCAACGTTGGCATCTCTATTTTTTTAGTTGCAAGTGGGTTGCCAACACTAGTTAATAATGCTACACACACACGCACACACATACTATGCTGCCATCCATCTCTTTTACAACAGTATATATTTGTTGCCGGCTCTATTGCCCCCCCCAGTGTGTGTAGGTTGGCAAAAAATTGTTTTATGCACTGTGGCAAGCCTCAAGCAAACTTGCCAGTTGCTTTAGAGGTTACACCAAACAAAAAAAAAAGCTGTAGGTAGTTGTTGGCAGCTGCCAGTTGTTTTAACTCTTCCCCCTCTCTCCTCTCTCTCGTAAAAAGCTATGACAATACCAGTAGGTTGACAAATTGCTTTATACACTATAAGCCAAGCCTCAAGCGTTGCCAGCTCCTTGCTTTAGGTTAGGTTAGACCCAAAAATCTTGGTAACTTTTCGAGTAAGTTGGCAACACTACAAGGTAAGCCTCAGCAAAATTGCCAGCTGTTTTAGGTTAGATTAGACCCAAAAACCTTGGTGATTTTTTCGAGTGAGGAGTTGGTAACACTGTTTGTGAGGTTAACATACATCCAAAAGGTTGCGTCAAGTTGGTAACACTGCGAGGTTAACATACACCCAAAAGGCTACGCCAAGTTGGCAACACTGCAAGGTTAACATACACCCAAAAGGCTACGCCGAGTTGGCAACACATATACACTCACACACAAAAAAGCTAAAAAATTATACAGCGTAAAAAGCTACGCCGAGTTGGCAACACTGTGAGGTTAACATACACCCAAAAAGCTACGCCGAGTTGGCAACACTGTGAGGTTAACATACACCCAAAAAGCTACGCCGAGTTGGCAACACATATACACTCACACACAAAAAAGCTAAAAAATTATACAGCGTAAAAGGCTACGCCGAGTTGGCAACACTGTGAGGTTAACATACACCCAAAAGGCTACGCCTTGCCCGAGCTGGCAATACTGCAAGACAAGCCTCAAGCAGTATTGCTAGCTCCTTGCTTGAGGTTAGGTTATACCCAAAAACAAACCTTGGTAACTTTTCAAGTAAGATGTTGGCAATACTGCAGAACAAGCCTCAAGCAGTGTTGCCAGCTCCTTGCTTGAGGTTAGGTTAGACCCAAAAACAAAAACCTTGGTGATTTTTTCAAGTAAGGAGTTGGTAACACTGCGAGCGCCACCGAGCGCCATTTTCGGGCGCAGAACCGGCCTTGCTGCTCTACTCTCATTGTAGGTTAGTTTAGTGCATAAAACGTCGTAAAATAAAAAATAGGTCAAGAACAAGTTGGTAACACTGCTTGAGGCTTGCTTTGCAGTGTTGCCAACTCTTTGCCTTAGGTTAGGTTAGACCCAAAAACCTTGGTGATTTTTTCGGGTGAGGAGTTGGCAACACTGCGAGAAAATGAGGCTCATGCCTTACGAGAGAAATCTATTAAGGCGAGCCTCACCGAGCCTCATTTTCGGTTTCTCAACCGGCCTTGCTCCCCTACTCTTACGCTTCCGCAAAATCTGTGCAAGGTGGGTTCCCCGCCAGCTGACATTCGATCAGAAGTGGACACGCAGGACGGTCTGTGAACAGCTTCTGAATCGGTTTCGAGCAGAAGGTGATGAATTGTTGCAATCCATCATCACGTGTGATGAAACATGGTTGCACAATTCAAACCCAGAGACCAAAAGACGCAGCATGGAGTGGCGGCATAAAGGTTCCCCGCCCCCCAAGAAAAGCAAAACGCAGCCGTCCGCTGGAAAGATCATGGCAAGTGTCTTCTGGGACATGAAGGGCGTTATCCATGTAGATTTTCTGGACAGAGGGAGCACGATTAATGCCCAGTATTACTCCACATTGTTGAGTGGTGCTGTACGAAAGTCCATTCGCAAGAAAAGACCTGGGATGTTGTCTGGAAATGTCATTCTTCTCCATGACAATGCCCGCCCTCACACGGCCAAAACAACTCTGGCCGACATGCGCTGGGAAGTTCTGCCCCATCCCCCTACAGTCCGGATTTAGCCCCCAGTGATTATCATTTGTTTGCACCCCTTAAAGACCATCTGGGAGGGAAGAAATTCATGACAGACGAAGCACTGCGGAGCGATGTCCTCCAGTGGCTACGACAACAACCAAGTTCTTTCTACGCCAAAGGAATTCGGGAGCTGCCAGAACGATGGCAACGGTGCCTCGGCGCGCACGGAGAATACTTTGAAAAACTGACATAGTTTGGTGTTTCTTCTGCTACCTATTTCCTCTGCAGAAATAAAAGTCCCGGTCAACCTTGAACGACCCTTGTACATATCCAACAAATGCTGTTGCTATTGTTGCTAATATAATTATAACCCCAATAGATCATGTGTGAAAATATAAATAGGATCCATAATATATCCCTCGTCCAACATGTATATATATACAAATAAAGAATATGGAGGCCCCATTCGCATGAATAGTTCGTAGTATTCATCCATAGTTTACATCTCGGCAGATGTGTATTACTCTAGAAAAGGCTAAATCTGTTCTTGAAATATAATGTATTGCTAAAAAAAGACCTGTTAATACTTGGATTGAAAGACATATCCCTATAAGTGAACCAAAATTTCATCAGTAGGAAATATTTAGTGGGGCTGGCAAGTCCACTAATGCATTATTTGCTAATTTAAGTAGGGGGTGATAGATCCGTGCTGGTTTTGTCATTTGTAATTATTTAATTATTTTTAGGGGCCCATGCGAAAGTCTAGTAATTTTTACAATTGCAATTAATGTAATAAATAAATATACTACTGTTATAGTAGTTATTATTATAATGGATTAGTTGTACAATTTTATTCCTGGTAGGGGGGTGTACTTCTTCAGGTTGTATATGTATCTATATTTTGTAGTATTGAGGAGGTTAATAATGGATCTATTATTATTAATATAAATAAAGATAATAATATTAGGATTATGCCTATAGTCATTATTTTTGTTCTTATTTTGAATATTTCATTTGGTGTAAGTCTTGTTGTATAAATAAATAAAACTAGTATTCCTCCTAAAAATACTAGGAATAACACATAGGAAAGTCATGTGGATTTTAGAAATGTTGATATTGTTAGACATGCAGTAATAGTTTGTATAATTAGTATAATCCCTATAGATAGTGGATGTTTTATATATAGTATTATTATTGCTAATAATAATATAATAGTAATTAGTATTAATTGTATTTTAATATCAAGGAGTAGTTTAATAAAAATATTGGCTTTGGGAGCTAATGATGATATAATCATATCCTCCTTGATGTTTTTAGAATTATTAATTCATTTATGATTTACAAGACCATTGTTTTTATTAAACTATAAAAACTTATGTTAAGAGTATTATTTATATTAATTATTTTATTTATTATATTTTTATGTTTTATTTCTCAACGTAGGCATTTATTAGTAACTCTATTAAGACTTGAATTTATTGTGTTATCCTTATATTTATACAAAAATTATTATTTTATTAATAATCCGGAAGAAGCTTATTTTTGTTTATTATTTATTTCATTTTGTGTATGTGAGGGGGCTCTTGGCCTATCTGTTATAGTATCAGTTACACGTACTCATGGTAATGATTATTTTAATTCTTTTGTATTACTGAAATGTTAAAATATATTTTTTATTTTATATTTTTAATCCTTTTGAGATTTAATAGTTCTTTATGAATGGTGGTTCAAATTTCTATTATTTTTGGTTGTTTTTTGTTTTTTATTAATAGTGTGATTTGGTATTGGAGTGTGGGGGGCTGGTTATTTTATTGGTTTAGATGCAATGTCTTATTCTTTAATTTTACTTAGTATTTGAATTATTTTTTTAATAATAGTGGCTAGAAATAGTATTATATCTATTTATTTTTACCCTTGTAGATTTATGATTTTGTTAATTATTTTATTATTATTATTAATATTAACTTTTATAAGAATATTTATTTTATTTTATTTGTTTTTTGAGGGATCATTAGTACCTACTTTATTTTTAATTTTAGGGTGGGGGTATCAACCAGAGCGAGTACAAGCAGGGGTATATTTACTTTTTTATACATTACTTGCTTCTTTACCTCTTTTGGTTGGTATTTTTATGTTAAATTATAAGGTGGGGGGTCTGTATATATATATATATTTAGATATATTAATATTAATATAAATTATTTTATTTGATATATTAGAATGGTGTTTGCTTTTTTAGTAAAAATACCTATATTTTTGGTTCATTTGTGATTACCTAGGGCTCATGTTGAGGCTCCAGTTAGTGGTTCTATAATCTTGGCTGGAATTTTATTAAAGCTTGGAGGATATGGGATTTTGCGAATTATTTCTTGTATTGAGAGATTAGCTGTTAAATATAATATTTTTTGATTTGGTATTAGAATTGTTGGGATTTGAATAATTAGTCTTGTTTGTATACGTCAGATTGATTTAAAGACCTTGGTTGCATATTCATCTGTAGCACACATAGGTCTTGTTTTAATAGGGATTATAACTATAGGAGCATGAGGGATAAATGGTGGACTTACTTTAATAGTAGCACATGGTCTTTGTTCTTCTGGGATATTTTGTTTAGTAAATATTACTTATGAACGATTAGGTAGTCGCAGTATATTAATTAATAGGGGAATAATTAATTATATTCCTAGATTATCTTTATGATGATTTATGTTGAGAATTACTAATATGGCTGCCCCCCCCCCTCTATTAATTTGTTGGGTGAAATTAGCTTACTAAATAGAATTTTCGGGTGATCATATTTTAGTTTTGTAGGTGTTGCATTACTCTCTTTTTTAAGTGATGGCTATACTTTATATTTATATTCTTACACTCAACATGGAATATACTATTCTGGTGTATATTCTTGTTGAAGAAGTAATATTCGTGAATATTTATTATTATTTTGTCATTTATTTCCATTAAATTTTTTAATTATTTTTTGTTCTCCAATATTTCATTGAATTTAAATTATTTAAGTAGTTTAAGTAGAATAGTAAGTTGTGGACTTAGTGGTAACTAAAAAGTTCTTAAATCAATGGTTTTTAACTTTTTTATTACAAGCATAGTATCAATTATTTTATTAATTAGTAGGATAATTTTATTATTATTAGGGATAATATTTTTAATTAAGGATGTTACAATTTTTATTGAGTGAAATATTGTTAATTTGAATAGTTCTAGTATTATTATAACAATATTATTTGATTGGATATCTTTAATTTTTATAGGGTTAGTTACATATATCTCTTCTATGGTTATTAATTATAGAGGTTCTTATATAGAAGGGGATTATAATATAAATCGATTTATTATTTTAGTTTTATTATTTGTTGGATCTATAATGTTTTTAATTATTTCTCCTAATATTATTAGAATTATTTTAGGATGGGATGGCCTAGGATTAGTTTCTTACTGTCTAGTAATTTATTATCAGAATGTTCGTTCTTATTCTGCTGGAATACTAACGGCTTTATCCAACCGAATTGGTGATGTATTTATTTTATTATCTATTGCTTGAATATTAAATTATGGTAGCTGAAATTATATTTATTATTTATGATTAGTTTCTGATTTTGATATAGTATTAATTACTAGATTTATTATTATTGCTGGGATAACAAAGAGTGCACAAATTCCATTTTCTGCATGGTTGCCGGAAGCTATAGCTGCACCAACCCCAGTTTCTGCATTAGTTCATTCTTCTACTTTGGTTACTGCTGGGGTTTATTTATTAATTCGTTTTGGAGATATATTGATATATACTGTTCTTGGTAGGGTACTTTTATTATTATCCGGGCTAACTATATTTATAGCTGGGGTTGGTGCTAATTTTGAATATGATTTAAGGAAAATTATTGCTTTATCTACATTAAGACAACTTGGATTAATAATGTTAACATTATCTATGGGATTAAAGGAGCTATCATTTTTTCACCTATTGACGCACGCTATATTTAAGTCTTTATTGTTTTTATGTGCTGGTGTAGTTATTCATGTTATAGGGGATGTTCAGGATATTCGTTGTATGGGGGCTTAATTAATAAAATACCAATAACTATTTCTTGTATAATAATTTCCAGTCTTGCCCTATGTGGAATACCATTTTTGGCTGGATTTTATTCTAAGGATTTAATTTTGGAAATATTAAGTATATCTTCTTTTAATTTAGTAATATTTGTTTTATTATGAATTTCTACGGGTATAACCATAGCTTATAGTTTTCGATTAAATTATTATTTAGTTGGTAAATCTTATAGAGGTGTATCATTTCAATTCTTTTCTGATGATGGGGGGTGAGGTATATTTAAAGGTATATTAGGCTTATTATTCTTATCTATTGTAGGTGGTTCTGGGTTAATATGATTAGTCTTTCCTTCTGTTTTTGTTATTATTATTCCACTTAGTTTGAAGATAGGAGCACTTATTTGTATTTTATTGGGAGGGTGAATTGGATATAATATTACATCTTTCTTGTTCGAAATATATCCATTTTTTAATAATAAAATAATATATTATTTATTAGGAGGAATGTGATTTTTACCTTATTTATCCTCTGGTGGGTTAATTGGTAGTTGATTTATTACTGGAGGTCTATATATTAAGGCTATCGATTATGGATGAAGTGAACTTATGTGGGGACAGGGAGTGTATAAATATGTAGGGGGTGGTTCTTTAAATATTCAAGTAATACATTCTAACTATTTTAATATTTATTTTATATTTTCATTTTTAATAGTAATTTTATTAATAATTTATGTGTGTTTATATAGCTTATAATAAAGCATAATATTGAAGTTATTAGGAAGAATAAAATAATTCTGTAAACACTTCTTGAACTTATTTAAAGTCCAGCTTTATCATGAAAAGATAATGTAATTTTATACTAAAGAAATAATGTGCAGAGTATTAATGGAATTTCACCACTAAAGATGGAAGTTAGCAGCCCCCACTTAATAATATACCCCTTAACCGAGGAGATAATCCTAATTTTATTATTAACATTAATATGCCGCCTTCCTTTGGCTTCAGTCAAGTAAGCAAGGGTAATATATACCAATTTATTCAGGTCGAAGCTGATTGCATCTGCTTCTTGCTCAATAAAGTAAATTGAAGTATTCAATTTTCGACAGAGGGGGGAGTCAACCATGATAACCTACATTTATTTTGTTAGCAGATCAAAAGGAACACCGAGCCGATGCTAAGGCAAAAAACCTCATATCTCTACGATGATCCTATCGGAAGTTACGAGTCATCGTAATTTTGGGAGGGTGGTGTGCAAACACCCCTTGCCCTTGAACTTAGGACCACCAAACTTTGGCATACTTACCCTACATCCCCAAAATCGACAAGGGTTGTTGTTTGGGGAGATTTGTCGATTTATTTTTGCGCTATCTCTCACCGCTTTCGAGATATTTGCAATTTTTAACGATGGACTTGGAAAATTTTCGACAGAGGGGGTCAACCATGATAACCTATGTTTATTTTGTTAGGAGCCGACGCTAACGCATGTCTCTACGATGATCCTATCGAGCGTTCAAAAAAAAATGGCAATTGGCCCACTCTTGAACTTTTAAAACCTCGAAATTTCGTACCCGTACTTTTCATCACCAAAATCGACAAGGGGTTCAACGGGGGAAATTTTGCGATTTATTTTTTCGCTATCTCTTACCGTTTTCGAGATATTCGAAATTTTTAACTCCGGACTTGGAAAATTTTCAGAGATGCGACCCATATAAATTTTGGTATGAGAGGACAGCTAATGCATGTCTCTACGATCATTCCTTGGACGAAAAAAATGTATTTTTGACAATTAGCCCACCCTTGAACTCCAAATTTCGTACCCGCATTACCAAAATCAACAAGGGGGTCGACCCTATGTTCTGCATAACTCTGACGTGTACGTCCTGTTTCGCGAAGAGTCGAGAACCTTCCACAGCTCTTTGTATTATATTGCATCAGATATTACATTGCAAGAGTGAGTTGGCTGTGTATATAAAGACTAGTCTCAGACATGGACACGAATATAACTCCATGACAATTAGCTGGTGTCCAAAATTATTGCATAACTTAAAATATTTATATAAAAAATAGGGTATTTATTGCACTGTGCTTTCTAGCGAAGGTATTATTGTAAACGATATTGTTTGTAAATATGGAAAGCGAAAAGCTCAGTCCCTGGCCTCTCAGGGATAAAAATTTCATCACGGACAGCAACCAACAGATATTTTGCGTCCACGTCACAAAAGCATTGTCATATGGACTGACGATTATTTTTTTTAAAAAAAAACTACCTACTTATCAGTTATAACCTGTACTGTCTTGCAATTAAAAAAAAAAGTTTTTCGTGTCTTCGCTTGTTACAATGTCAGCGAGCGTGATATGAAACATGCATGCGAAGAAGGTAGGGAGACCATAACAAATAATTCACACTTCGATTTCAATACTTTCGCTAGTCATGATTCACCTCCTATCTAGAAGGACACTGGACGCTAATTTTTGAAGATGGCTAAAAGTGAAGAAAGGAGAGAAAATGTTACCTTTTACCTTTTTGCCTGTATGTGACGAAAATAGTTTTACATGCATATGGCTATATCGTGATCTTCTTGAATCATCATCACGTCTGTGAGTTTTCAGTATTGCTGAATATATTTACATATCACCCAACAGTTATGAATTGCGTAGAAGTTGGCTTTGTTAACGGTTCAGTGGTGAAGTTTGACAGAGAGCGGTCATATCAGACAGGTGCTCCTTGTATCTAAAGAAATGCCCCTCTTACAGAAGAAAAATGGAGTGTTAGAAAGGAAAGATGTTATACCCGAATGAACGGGGAGTTTCCAGCATCTTCCAATCTTCATATTCGCGTTCAGCTAACAAGGAAAAAAAGAAAACTTTACATATGGGGGACGCAACAGCTGCTGTACGGTATTTGTCCATGGATGTTAAAACTTTTGGGGTTTTCTGAATAGACGGACATATCAGTGTTGCAATCTCCAGATGGGACCGGAGCTTATTTTTCTTTTTTTGTACAAGGGGGATCAGATCAATGCATGGACTAAAACTTTTGTTCACATCAAAATAAAACAAAGGATTTTACTCCACTGCTTATTTGTTGAATATTTTTATTATTATAAAAAATGGGGCGCCGTGTCTCATTGTATAGTCTTCCAACACCACAACTCGGGGCGTAATTTTCTGCTTCTACATGTATGCAAAATGCACTTAACTTCTGTTGTGAAGCGAATGGAGAGTTTGTTTTGCTGCTGTGATTAAATACTAATCCAAATCTTATTACATAACTTTTGAAGTATATTTGTTAATACGATCTATATTATATCATCGCTATAGGTGGTCTATATTATGCTCAGGAGAATTTTAAAAAAATGTCTTGTTTCTCGAACCTGTGGCCTGTAGATTTGCTTTTACTGGCAACAGAAACAGAAAATGGCATCATGTTTTTCTATACTGATACAGGTGTACTGTAATCATAATAATTTTCTAGTAACAAAACAACAACTCTGTCGAAATGAAATGTTGGGCGACTTGGTATGGATGCAGACAGACACTAAGTTTTGTGTGTGTACACAATTGATAATGGAAAAATCCCCTTCAACACAATAATATAGTGCTAATGTTGGTCTTGATTGTTTCTATTGATAACATAGTGGTTACATGAAAGAAAGAAATAAAAAAATAAAAACACTGTCTCTTATTAATAAATACTTCTTGAAATTATTCTACCACTTTTTTCTCTTCCTATCTTCGTAACTAAAAAATGTTTTGTCAAACGTTTGGATGACTATGAAAATATTGAAACATATGATGTAATAATAAATTGTTGTTGCATTGTAATCAAATGAATTCGTTGAATATGTAGAATATGGTAGGATATATCTTTTAGAAGCTATTTGTTATGGTATTCTCTCTCTCTTTCTCTCTCTCTCTCTACTCTTTCTTAAATTTTTATTATCATAGTTAAAATTAATCCAAGAGAAAATATATACTTTGTGTTGACATGGAAAACATGCAATAAAAATGCATGGTTAATAGTTAAGGTTAAAAGCTGAATAAACAGTGAGGGTGATATACGCAAACTTCTAGGCATGTGATTTGCACAAAATTAAATACAAAAGTGAGAGATGGAAGGCTTTTGTTGGTAAACCTTAGGGTTTAAGAAGGCAAGAGAATTAGTTGGTTAATACGGAGCTAATTAGAAACTGCCATCTTCGAGGCTTCATGATGCAAGCCTAGCCTTCTACAAGTTTATTTTCGACATGATTCTTGCTCTTGTTATGCTTTTTACAGATAACATCAAAAGCTGTGACATACGATTTTCTGGCTCTTCTACTTACAACACAGACACTCAAGTTTCTTTTTACATCGCAACAATGATGATAGTTAGTATTATATGGGTTTTGGTGAGTCTCAGATCTCCAGGAAAAATAAACGCCTGTAGGATTTTTTGTGTAGTAGTGAGACATGCTAGCACCGTAAATTGAACTACACATAACTTAGATTATATTGAAAAGCAAGCGGAAGCCGTTGGAAGCAGTTTGAAGACTGAAATGACTATGCAAAGACACTTATTATAATGTTAATATTTTAGTATAATATTTTGAGAATTGCTTCTCGATAATGTTTGATATTTAATTTAATCTATTGTTAAATAAAATACATAATTATTAGAATTTAAGGATGGAAAATATGAACAGCGAATGAATGCTACGTTTGACTAATCGTGAAGATGAGTATGACAGAACGTTCCATAGTTCTTATATAAACGTTTCAACAAATGTTTTATTATTATTATTATTACATCATATGTTTCAATATTTTCATATTCATCCAAACGTTTGAAAAAACATTTTTTTATTTACGAAGATAGGAAGAGAAAAAAGTGGTTGAATAATTTCGAGAAGTATTTCTTAAAAGGGGACAATGTTTTTATTTTTTTTATTTCTTTCTTGCGTGTAACCACTATGTTATCGATAGAAACAAGGCAAGACCAACATTACCACTATGTTATTGTGTTGAAGGGGATTTTTCCATTATCAATTGTGTCCACACACAAAAATTTGTACCTGTCTGCATCCATACCTAGATCAAAAGATTCGACCCATGTCTCAGCCCCTTGTAACGTATTTAATAATTTACGCTTGTGCTTGTATTTTCTCTCTTCGGGTTTAAGAAGTCTAGAGAGTTAGTTACTTAGTTGTTTCCCACTGCACTATTTGAATTTTGAATAATCACATGTTAGTTATAAACGCATCGTTGACATCCTGTATAATCATATATATGTTTGGGTTGAAGCTTCGTATCTACCTGAAACATTTATTTTCTTCTTTTTTTGTTATCTGCTTTCTATATGGAATATTAGAAACAACACATTTCCATTAACAGTATTTCATGTTATGAAAAACATTTAAGTTTATACACCATCAGAAGTGTGATTGCAACAACGTTACAACTACGTCATCCGACAAGAAGCCAGAATCGGTGTTGTTATATTTTATTGCTCAGGTAATTTCTTTTTTTAATATGTACAGCTATAGGTGAACATTGTAACTTAAGCCCTCAGAGTCGTAAACCAACAAATTTACACCTCTGTTAACTGCCTTTTATGGGGGTAGGGGGAACAATTGTAGCTGTTTGTACAATACACTTTGAAGATTTGTTTTCTAAGTGCCACACATCAATTTCATCATAATTATCATTATTCATCCTCATCGTTGCCATTAGCCAAAATTGCCGCTTTCTTTTTACAAATTTTCGTACTGATATCCGTACACCCTGGACCTTAGCAGATTAACAGAAATCGTCTGAAGTTTGAACTCGTGATCCCTCCCAATACCGTTGCAAGCTTATTTGTGATTGTTCTCCTCAAATATTCAAAGTACCTTACTTTCATATTCAAATACACACACGTGAAGGGAGTTCATATCAAATTAGTGATTTTAAATTGTATTCTTGGGAGCCATGCTCATACTTTGTAACACTGTTGTCTGATATTAAAATAAGCTAAAACACATTGCTGTGCTTAATAAAGAGAAACATCCATTCATTGCCAGATTGTACAACTGTATAGGTCGAGGTTCATAAGCCTCTTTGTGATTGTTCTCCTCAATTATTCAAAGTACCTCACTTTAATATTCAAATACACACAAGTGAAAAAAGTTCATATTACATTAGTGATTTTAAATTGTATCCTTGGGGACCATGCATACACTTTCTAACATTTTAGTCTGATATTAAAATAAGCGAAAACACACAGTTATGCTTAATAAAAAGAAACATCCTTTCATTGCCAGATTGTACAACTGTATAGGTCGAGGTTCATAAGCCTCGTCCATCTCATTCCAGGGACTGCATATTTTGTATACAGTTTATAGTTGTATCACAACACAGGTTAAAACTCATTATTAAGTCTGTTAAAAAAATCGTCAGTCCATATGAGAATTCTTGCTGTGAATTTTTTATACTGTTTAACCTAACAGGATTCGAACCTCCGATAAACTTGAGGTCCGCCTATGGTACCTGATAGACGATACCTTTGGGTTTCATAGTGATGGCATTTTATTTATATATCATGCGAGGTTATATAGAAGGTTCGCGCCTCAACCAAAGCGATGAGTTGTGTGATAATGCTGTCTGTTTCCGCGTTTGACTCATACCAATCATACGTTTATTGTTTCCTTCCTTCCTTCGCCTCATGAAGCTCGTCCATCCTATCGGCCAAATTTTTGACTGCAGCCCGAAAAAGAGAATCAGGATTCTGCAAGTTTTTAATACCGCTTATTTTGCGAAGATCGTCCATAAAAATCTCGCACGGTGAACGAAATTCAGGCGCTATTTTGCTTAACTCAACGAGCCTCGCGACATCCTCACCTCCGTCGAATGTGTATATCAAAATCTTGTGCAGCAGTTCGAGTGGTAAGTCGGTTATACAAATTGTCATTTTCACGAGGTGTTATTTAAATAGAAATTTGTCGGTATTTATATATAAATTTTCTCGGGAAAAAATACAAAATTCGGTACAAATAAAAATTCATACAAATTCAATCTGTGTGAAAAAAACAACTTGAACCACCTTCAAAATAAAATAATTGTAGCTATTACGATAAAATTTTCAGCTATGTTATTTATACAGAATTTCCGTAGACAACAAGTAACATCTGATCACATCAAAACTCAATCTGATCGAAATTACTATGAAAAAAAATCACTTGATACCCTTTTTTTAAACTTAAAAATAATAAAATAGTATGTAGCTTTAAAATAAATTAAATGCTTAACTTTTAACACTGCAACAACACATCCGTACCCTTCAAATCACTCTCACGATACTCACTGATCTGTAATGCGAAAACCTTTCAAATAACCTAAGCGCGGATGAAAACATCCGAAACAGTAAGTCAATCAGAATACACCCATTACGTCATAACCAACAACACGCTCGATACGGGTCTGCGTAATAACTTGTTGCGTAAACATTGCATAATAAATTGTTGCATAGCGTAGGTGTGCGTGGGGTGTGCTTGGGTGTGCGTGGCTGGGTATAGTTGTACGTGTGCGTCGGTGTGCATGGGTGTGCGTGGGTGTTACGTACTTTAAATCGAAAGAAATTATGACACTCGTACGAAGTATGAAATAAAAAAAACAACACAGATTTGCAATAGCATAAAATCAACAAAAACATCATTAAAAAGGTTTTTTCCATTGTAGTTAAATTAATAAAAACAATAGGCCTCGTACCAAGTATGAGTTTGATTCCGCAAAACTACTGTACTTGTATACTTAAAAAAAACTGGAAAAACTCACAGGTGTCTGTCAATTAGACCGGACGTAGACCGGAAGTACCGGAAGTGGACAGGAAGTAAATCAGAAGTGGACCGGAAGTAAAAAAGTGTAGTTGTGGGCATAGGTGTGCGTGGGTGTGCGTGGGTGGGTGTGGGTGATATGTAAAAATTGGATGATATAGGGGAAATTATTTAAATCTTAGAATTTTTATACAATAAAATTAAAATTTAAGCTCTTGTGTCAAACAAATTTTCAGTTTTTTACACTTAGAAAATCAGCTACAATCATGATTTTGAGTTAAATTACACTAAGAGAGCTCACTATAAAATTGTTAGACTTTGGGAGGGTGATCGCTCCACCCCCGTTTATAACTACTATCGTTAAAATATGTTTTCCATTGTTGTTAATTTAATAAAATTAATAGGTTTCGTACAAAGTATTGGTTTAGTAGTTATGCACCCGCGTTGGGGTCGATAAATCAATTGATTGGGAAAATCGATCAAAGATCAATTGAAGACCAAGCTGTGTGGGCAAGCAAGGATGGGGTTCTTGAGTGATGACGTCATAAAATGGGTGTTGTTTATTTTGTTAGGTTGAATTTGATTGGTGTGACGTTATTGAATGGGTTGTGTGTATTTTTTTAGGAGTGTTTTGATTGGTTGAGGAGGAAAAGCGGTAGCGGGTGGATTGATAAGGTTATTTCCTGTTGTTAATGAGGAGGTTGCTTTTGTGGGAATGTTGATATAGGTTTCCGTTGCGGTTTCCTGTTGTTAATGAGGAGGTGACGGTTGGTTTTCTGGAAATGGTGATATGGGTTTCCGTTGCGGTTGGAAATAAAGGGTCGTAAATTAGTGTTGATGTAGATAATAGTTGACGGTTGAGGGATAAATTAGTTGGAAAGGTAATGTGTTGGGATGTTGGAGCGATATGGAGAGATTGTGCAACACGTGTCCGGAAATGTCGGAGGTTTTGTGGAATGGGTGTGTAGAAGTTCGTGGGAACGTTGAAAAGGTATGATTGTGTAAAGGATACGTTATTGGGCTGTGGAATGAAGAGCGGGCGAATGGAAAGAAGAGTTTCCGAGCGGCAGGATGTGAATAGAATAAAAAAGTTGTGTTCCCGGAGGAGGTGGAGTATCATAGTATACCGGGAAAAGAGGAGGAGGACCGACGAGGCAAGTGGGCGTTGGATGCGTTGCGCGAGAGGACGCGCAGATAATATCAGGGAATTGTTACAGAGGAGGGGTAGGTACGTATATATATAAGAAGTTTGCCGTGTTTCACTTACACAGTTCGGCAGACTGAACACTATCAGGTAGTGACCTTGCTGACACTTGTTCCTGGACGCCCTTGCTGACATTTGTTCCTGGACGAGCTAGGTATATAATCTGTATTCCGAGGTGAATACTAGGGGTTTTGTATCCTGGATGCTGAGGTTTGTCGGTGGGATGATTGGAAAGTCATCCCCACCCGAACCGGTAACTGATGGTAGTTCGCTACCTATTTCTCAATATTCAGCAGAGTCGTCGATGCATTCAGGTGTGAGTACGGAAGAGAATACGGATGTGCCGAGCCGGATTAGTGAAGAATTTCGTAAATCATGGGAAGAAAGAAATGCGGCATATCATGAATACGAGAAAGTAAAAAAACACCGTAAGCGAAACTGTATCGAAGGTGCTGGTGAACCTTCGAGAAAAAGGAAGCAGTCTGTGTTGAAGGATCTAAAGTGCAATCCTTTATATGGGTATACGGAACGTCCTCCAGGTGTGACGATGTGTCTGGCACTAAGGTAAGAAAAAAAATATTACCTGTATTCTGTACTTGTTATTTGCTTTATTCAGGAGAACGAGGACGTCAAAAAACATCGTCATCGTCGTTATTCTCCACCATATCCACTACAGATGGAGAAGAAGGCGGTGCCTCCTCCTCCTCCTGCTGAGGGATTTGTGGAGGAGACGGAACAGGCATAACCTCTTGACCAGGAGGCGCAGGACCAGTAACGTTGTCGCGCGGAGCGGCTCCAGGGATAGGAATGCCTGCCTCAGCAAGGCCAGCAGCTACGACGATATGGTTCTGGAAAATTGCCGGGGCAGGGCGCCGAGTAGACGAGCACCGGCATCAAAAGTTGCGTGGTGAACTCTGAAAAATAATAATAATAGCGATCATAAATATGACATATTAAGTATTGAGATGTTTCTTGAACGACGAAGTCTGGAAAAAATAGATTGTTAAAAAATTATGAAATCCGAAAATTATGAAAATAAATACCTGTTCCAATGCTCGTCGATCTGCTCGGCAGTTCTTCTCCTATCCTGCAGCATCTCCGCGCGGAATAGCTCGCCCTGCTGAAACAGTTCGAGAAAAAGTTCCGCGAACGCTTCAGCAGCAGCGATTATTCTGTTGCTCTGGTGAGCAAGAAACTCGTGCTGGCGACTCCTAATTTCTTCCTGGTTTTCGAGGTGTCGCAGCATGGTGGCACGTATATCTGCGACGGCCTGTTCCATTTCAGTTGCTGTAACATACCTTAGGTAATTTAGGATGAAATTCATCCACTGTTGCTGAAAATAAAGATGTTTCGATGTAAAATTGTATAATATTGACGTGTGCATAAGATAACAGTTTTTCTTTTATTTTCAGATGGCATTGTTACCTTTTGAGTTTGACCTTTCGTATGCTGACCTTAAAAACGAGAATCAGAAGGGAGAAATAAGAAACCTATGGAATAAGAACCAGGCTAAGCAAATGGAAAAACATATTACATGTTACGTAGACGTTTGCGAAGAAAATAACTTAGCGGAAGATATGTTACAAAATTTGGAAGAAGTTTGCAAAGACATGGAAGTGTGAATCGACAATCTGATAAAAATGTTTTCATATATAATTGGGAAAAAAGAAAAATCTGCGGTATTCGAGGATTTCGTCGAAAATATAAAACGTGGTAAGTATGTACCTTCTATCTATCTCTTCGAGTGTGCTTAGAATTGATGGGGTTATTTAAAGGTGTCAGACAACAGAAAGGAAAGGAGAAAATGGGGGATGAGGAGAAAGGAATGGAGAAGAGAATGGTGAAGCTTCTGAAAAAGAAAAAAATGAACAGCTAGAACTGACAGTACTATTACACTAACGCTCTGTTCAATTTTCTGCCGTTGCATTCGAAGAGTTAGATGGGAAGTTTATTGATTTGTTGCAATACCGATATTATATAATTATTCACCTGTAGAGTTTCATTATGTGTAAGAAAATTCTGTGTATATATTTTGTAAACAGATGATTGGCACTATTGATTTGTTGCAACACCAATATTATATAATTATTCACCTGTAGAGTTTCATTATGTGTAAGAATTTCTGTGTATATATATTTTGTAAACTGATGATCGACACCAATAAAGTTTGCGATGTATAAATATGAACTTATTATTTGACAAAATGAAATTAATATCAGGTACTTACATCGTCCCCGTTCTCCATTCTGGTTCTTCGTTCACAACTTCTAAGTGTGAAATGATCGTAGAGAAACATACAGCTGCCGCAAACAATATCAGCAAAGATTGCAGTATCATATCGCCTTTCAAGTTAGTAAGTTAATTGCTGAATATGTCTAATTGGTATATCCGGTAAACTTTCATTGCAGTATCATATCAATTTGGTGTCAACACTTCCGAGAATTAACTAATTGCTGGCTAATTGGTATATCCGGTAAATTTGGATTGCAGTATCATATCAAGTTGGTGTCAACAATTGCGAGATAACTAATTGCTGCGTGTGGTTAATTGCTTGGCAGACCCTGATACAAAAATAATAAGGGTCTAATTAAATATACAGCTCTCTGACAGCCCGGTCGAGAAGTGCTGAAATAAACTGTTCTAATTTAAAGTTCCTTCTTTCTGTTTCTGAATGTAATGTTATGAACCACTGTTGTAATATCTGTAGGAAAAGTCTACAAATATGGATGTTATTAGTTGAGGCAGGTGTCTCCGATAGTAAAGATGTATTTTAAAATATCGGTTATATATGTTTTATAATGGGGGTATTGATTTGGGGTTTTAAGACCACTTAATGCACAGTAAGGTTAATTGGGAACGGACCTACAGTTTTAACACTTTAAAGTTTTAAAGTGGGATCGGAACTTCTATGACCTTTCACCGGGAATATATAAGTTTATATAATTATTTGAACGTGTCCTCGACCCTTGACCTTCACCTTTGACCTTCACCTTTGACCTTGACCTGACCTTGACCCTGTCCTTGACCTTGAAAATTTCAACTTCGAATATCTCGGCTCCTAATTGATGTAAAGGGATAATTCAAACGACATTTTACTCAGAAAGACATGCTCTTTCAGATGAACGGGGATTCATCCTCGAGCAATTTTTTACTTTCTTTATTTCAGGTCGTAGACGTTTGATGTTTCATTCAAATGAAAGGTCTTGCAGTGCAGATTTCGAATATACAATCACTTCCGGCCTAGCTCAATTAGGGCCGGCAGGACGACTGTTTAAATTTTATTTCCGGTCGGAGACGTTTGATGTTACATTCAAATGAAAGATCTTGCTCTGCAGATTCCGAATATGCAATCACTTCCGGTCTAGCTCAATTAGGGCCGGCAGGACGACTGTTTAATTTTTTGCGTTTATATAAGTAGTTATGCACCCCCGTTGAGTCTGATAAGTCATTTTTTTTTTTAATTTCAAATTTGAATATCTCGGCTCCTAATTGACATAGGAGGATCGTCCAAACGTCATTTTTCTCAGATAAACATGCTCTTTCAGATGAACTGTGTTTCATGGGTCTATGTACAACGGTTTCCTACTTTCTTTATTCCCATTCGGAGACCTTTGATGTTACATTCACATGAAAAGTCTTGCCGCGCAGTTTCCGAGTATGCAATCACTTCCGGTCTAGTTTAATTAAGGCCGGCAGGACGACTTTTTATAGTTTTGCGTTTATATAAGTAGTTATGCACCCCCGTTGAGTCCGATATTTTTTTTATTTTGAAATTTCAAATTTGAATATTGCAGCTAATAATTCAGATAGTGGGATAATTCAAACACCATTTTTCTCAGAAAAACGATCTCTGTCAGATGAACCGGGTTTCATCGCTCTAGGTCCAGTGGTTTCCTATTTTCTTTATTTCCGGTCGGAGACCTTTCATATTACATTCAAATGAAAGGTCTTGTCCTGCAGATTCCGAATCTGTAATCTCTAGTTCAATTAGGAACCGAGCTATTTCCTTATCTACGTCCTTCTTTCTTTGTCGATAGATAAGAATTCCTTCGTTAAGAATTTATTTACATCCTGTTTCCTGTGTTTACAGATAAACATGAAAACCGTTACATAGCGATATCAACGAGGAAAACATGTGGTGAAGACTGTTAACCATTTCCGGGTTAAATACATAGGGTCAATAGAACCTCCAGAATCGGAGATAACTGCTGTGTCATGCTTGCGTATATAAAGAACGGAGTTATCTCCACAAGGCAGTCTTCGTCAAATAATCATGTACGATCATAGACTTACAGATATCCGCTGACGATCTGTTAGTGCTATATCGTGACGGATATTACACAACACCTGCACAATTGCGGGAAGTTTTGGTGAACATTGCGGGAGAAAGTATCTCATTGGTCGAGGAGTATGACCACTTACTACGGACAGTGACAACATCCGCACCAGATCTTTCAGGAGAAGAATGGACAGTCCAAAGACCCCCCTTCGACACCCAATCCTGTATCCAGAGTCACCAAAGAGAAGCATATAGCCGTCGCATCCGACAGAGGAACTTCTAGAAACGCTGCATCCAGATCACATCCGGAGCCTTTGCCAGGACCGTCATGGAGACCGGACCCCTTACCGCCAGCAGAACAGCCTTCAAAGAATGCTTCTGTATCAAATGGAAAAGGTAAAAAATGGAAACGTGCTTCAGTGTCTTGTGAACAGATAGGGAATATAAAATTACATAACATTCAAGAACGTGAATATTCTAAATTCCGTTCCAAGGGACAACGTGTTGAATTAAGTTTCTCACACCCGCCAGAAAATGTCGATCCTCACATGTGGATTCGCGGAGGTGTTGAAAATCTTCTCACCTATGTTAAAAAAGACACCAAGGATGAAGACAAAATAGGTTTAACTTTGTCTAACATATCTGACCCCACTGTGAAATATATTTGTATCGGGTGGCATTGATGTGATCAGTTGCATAGTGATATGGTGTGGAACATTATGTACAAAATATTGCAAAGTGCGAAAACCTTCACTGATACTGACCGCTTAATTTTACGAGCAGACCAAGTCAATATACCTGTTGGAGGTGGGAGGGTACTCGAACATATTGTTTACCTAATTATATGTTAAGCACACAAAAAATAACTATCGTCGGTGTGCCAAATAGGAAAAAAAACACTCTGTTTAGCTGAAGCGCTGGTCGTAAAGAAAGCCTATGATGATAACGATCCTTCCTATACTCAATACAGAAGAAACAGAAATCTTCTCAAACCTGTTTTCGAAATTATGCGAAAAGCAGATGTAGATCTGACAGACAATACGTGTGCCGGAAGTGGGATTTCCGAACTGAGAAAATTTCAGCAAGTTCTGACAGAATATAAGATTGTTGTATACAACAATCTTCGTGACATTAAAGATGTTATGTTTGAAGGACTGGTTGAAAACGCTTCCAAATTTATATACCTTCTCTACGATAACCTCAGACAGCATTATGATGTGATTGTGAACCGTTTTGGAGCATTTGCGACAAAACAAGAATGTCGCGGGTGTAACGAACTCATATTTCAGAAATCTCATAAACATCTGTGTAAACAATTATGTTCTATGTGCCGTTCAACTCCACCGTGTGTGCCTGAACAGGGTGTTCGTAGAATACGTCAAACATGTAACAGAATTTTCAAAAATGAGAACTGCTTCACGAATCATGTTTCTACACCGTTCCGAAACGGTACTGTCTGCAGCAAAATCCAACAGTGTCCCAGATGTTTCAGAATTGTTCACACGAACAATAGATATGAAAAAGTACATACATGCAACATGAAATATTGTACGGAATGTAATTGTGTGAAACCTGTAAATCATTTCTGTTACATGTCTATACCGACACCTAAACAGAACTCAAAATTTCTAGTTGTGTTTTACGACTTTGAATGCTACACTGACATCCCTTATCTTGAGAAAGACAACTTTTCATCACGTTCCGAATCTTATTGTGGTGCAGAGAGCCTGTCACGAATGTTACAAAAAAGAGTATTTAACGGTTCCAAGTTCTGTTTGTAGAACAAGAGAGTTTATATTCTGGGATGAGCCTGAAGACACATTCCTGTCCCATCTGGAATTGCAGCATAAGTTTTCCGACATAACCATCTGTGCACATAATTCACGAGGTTACGATTGCACATTACTATTACGTAGAATGTTGGAGAGAGAAATGAAACCTCGTGTCATCTTTGATGGTACCAAAATCATCAGCATGACATACCAAAATCTTCATTTTGTGGACAGTCTCAACTACGTTCAGACAAATCTTGCAGGCTTTTCGAAACTTTTCGGTTTGCCTGTTCAGAAAGGATATTATCCGCATTTGTGGAACACCTACAAGAACAGAAATTACATTGGGCCGATGCCTCCTCCTTCTGCATACGGTTATGAATACATGAAAACAGTTGAAGATCAACATCGTTTCATGTCTTGGTCTTCCGAATGCATGCGAAACATACCTTTCAACAACAGAAACCAACTTCTCCAATATTGCATCAAGGATGTTACCCTGTTGAGACAAGGATGTTTAAAGCTGAGACAGAATTTCCTAGACATATTCAAAATAGACATTTTCAAGAATTGCCTCACAATAGCATCTGCCTGTTCACTAATTTACAGACAGAAATTTATACCTGCTAACACTATAGGAATAATTCCTAAAGGAGGTTACCATCATGCAGATCAAATGTCGAAGTTTGCATTGAAATGGCTAACCTGCGTTGAAAAACAGAATGATGTAATACTTCTTCACGGCGGACGTACTCGTGAAAAATATGTCGGAGGACGTTACAGATTGGAAGGTTATCACGAGGAGACGAAGACAGTGTATGAAGCTCTGGGCTGTTACTGGCATGCTTGTCAACGTTGCATATCCTTTAACAGGGATATGTATCCGAAAGATGACGATGAAGATGAAACCGATCATAATAGTAACAGTCAGAAACACAGTGACATGTTGAACACTGCAGCCTTCAGTTACGAGACAACATGCCGTAAACTTGCGGCTTTACGTTCTGAAGGATACCATGTCGTCACTATGTTCGAAAGTGATTTCAACTAAATATTGAAAGCAGATCCTGAACTGACACTATCGACACATCCTATTGTCTGCTGCATTCCTCTAAATCCACGAGACGCCTTATATGGAGGAAGAGTTGAAACAGTCAGGACTTTTTACAAGATAAAGGAAAACGAGAAATCGCAGTACAACGATTTTTCAAGTTTGTACCCTTATGTGAACAAATACTGTGCCTATCCTGTCGGACATCCTACAATATTTCTAGGAAATTCTGTTCCTTCGGTAAATGAGGTTTTGAACATGGAGGGACTCATCAAATGTACTATTCTGCCACCGAAAACCATTTTACATCCTGTTTTACCTACAAAAATGCACGGAAAACTGGTGTTTGTATTGTGCAAGGAATATGCTTTCAGATTAAAATGTGAAGGTACATGCAGCCATTCCGATGATCAACGTGTACTTTCAGGAACTTGGGTCATAGCCGAGGTGCGTAAAGCATGCAGTTTAGGCTACAAAGTACTGTCAGTGTCGGAAGTGTGGAAGTATGAAACATCGATGTACGACCCTGTCACAAAGACTGGAGGACTTTTTCTGGTTATGCCAACACCTTCTTGAAAATAATACAGGAAGCGAGCGGGTAGACTTCATGGTGTCAGAACGACGAAGATAAGAAGAAGTACATACAGGAATATTTCGATAAGGAGGGTATTTTGTTGGAAGAATACAGTATCGAAGTCAATCCCGGGAAACGTACTCTGGCTAAACTCTGCCTTAATTCTTTATGGGGCAAGTCTGCCAACGGGACAATCTTTCCCAGACAACCATCATCAAGGAATCGAAAGATTTCCTCGATAAAATGACGGACTCAAATATCATAATCGGAGGAGTCGTAATCATAATTCAGGACACCGTTTTAGTGAACTGGAAAAGGTAAAGAGGCAGTCAGTCGGAACAGGAAAGTAAACGTTCGTATCGCAGCCTTCACAACATGCCATGGTCGTCTGAAACTGTATGAACTTCTAGAAAAGTTGGGTGACAGGATATGTTATTGTGATACAGATTCAGTAATTTACATAGATAGTCCTGAAATGGAATACCACCCCCAGACACTAGGAGAACTAGGAGAACTCACCGATGAATTGGCAGATTTCGGCCCCGATGCGGTTTGTGAACAGTTTGTTTCAACGGGACCGAAAAGTTACAGCATGAAAATAACAAATCCGTTCTCCGAAGAACGTTATATAATTAAAGTGAAAGGGATTACACTAAATACCTCCACATCGGAATTGGTTAATTTCGATACCATGTGCGACATGATAAACAATGAGAAACCTGAAGTTATGGTCGAAAATATTTTCAGAAGAAGAACGAAACAGTTCCAAGTCATCAGTACAAATGAAAAAACTGTTTCAGCCAGTATTGTTGAAACGACGATTCGACCATGAACATTTATCGTTTCCTTTCGGATACTGTGCAGACTAAAATATGTCTGTAACGGTCCAGAGTTCGAACCCTTCGTGGTCTGATATAAAATGTGTTTGCAGACTGACAGATCTTCATTTTTCTTCAGAATTTGTAAGACGTTTCTTCAGCATGATTCCTAAACTTTCTCATCCTTTCACAATGATGGTTTGCGGAGCATCAGGAAGCGGAAAAACTACTTTTGTGACAAATATGGTCGATTCCATCGTTCATCTTGTAGAAGGATCCGTCAAGAAAATCATATGGTTTTACGATCAGAAGAACAGTATTCCACAAAGTCTTCGAGATGTGCAATATCATAAAGGTATCGTCGATTGGCAGTCGTGGAACGGAAAAACTCATACTCTCATAATCCTGTATGATCTTATGATGGTTGCACAAGGGGAAAAAGTCGCCGACCATTTCACAAAAGGTAGCCATCACAAAACATTTCGGTGGTGTTCATAACACAGAATCTTTTTCACTAAGGAAAAAATTGCAGGGACATTTCGTTGAACGTGAAGCACTTTGTTATTTTTAAAAATCCTCGAGATATGACCCAATTGACTGTTTTTGCACAACAACTTCATCCTCACCGCATGAAGGAACTCGAAAAATTATATATAGATGCTACCACGCAACCTTACAGTTATTTGTATATTGATCTCTCACAGTCAACACCGGATCCTTTACGTTATCAAACAGACGTTTTCAACCAGAGTGACTGAATTGTATATCTTCCTCAAGAATGTTTAAAACATCGAGATCAGGAAAACGAGGAAGACACGTACCAACTCACGTTCTAACAGGAATAGACATTCGACTTCTTTCAAGAAACCTTCACCTTTCTTGCACGTGTTGAAAAATTTACCGCCCAAAATCCGTAAATCATTATTGAAAAGTGCTCTGAAAAAGACAATACGTTTCATCAGCGAATGCTGCCTGAACGTTTTAAAAGGAAACGTGAAAATTAAACCGTCCGCAAAACGTCGTCTGACACCTTACAAGTCGGTCGTACGCAATCTTGTGAAACCGAAATTGAACATAGAGAAACGCAGAAAGCTTCTTGTTCAGAAAGGAGGATTTCTACCTTTACTTCTAGGCTCCTTGTTGTCGGGTCTTCACGGTACTCTCATTCCTCATTGAGATATGACATCTTCTTACAAAAAGATGATCGTCCTTTCACCGGAACAGTTACCACGTATTCGTGGTTCCGAATTGTCTGTAACTCAAAAATTATCCGTTCTAGATAAGAAGATGATTGATATTCTAAAAACGAAAAATATATCAGACGATCAAAAATGGCGTCCTTACAGAAAAGAACTAGACGAGTATTTATGGCTGAGTCGAAAATCCAAAGAACCATTACAGATTCCTATTGTTCAAGATAATGACGGTTCTTCTACTATTTCACCAGAATCGACATATTTTCCTCAGAACCCGGCAGAGACATTACCCCGTAATACACGTCATCAGTTACAGAGTATCATCGATGAGTACCAATCTATGGCACAACATTTGATAGAGGAACGTCAGGAAAAGACACTTCCAGATCCGAAAACTTTGAACTTCTCATCGTCGCCAACGGAAAGCCCTGGACCGTCTCATCGACACAAGAAGAAGAAGAAGAAAATGACCGTCCATGTTTCCAGGAAAACTACACCTTTTCTGAGAACACCTGACGCTTACAAACTGGTTCCTCTGAGAAAAAGCCGTAGACAGAGAGATCGGTCATGGGAGTCCCTAAGTTGAAACACAATAAAATTCTCACCAACATATATTACGATCCCCGACACCATGCTTCATTCTCATCTGTAGATCGTCTGTGGAAAGCTGTACGGGATAAGAATATATCCCGTGATACGGTGAAAAAATGGCTGAAGCATCAGGAAACTTACACTCTCCACAAACCTTTGAGAAAAAGGTTCCATCGAAATCGTTATAATATATGGAACATAGACATGCTTTGGGAAGCTGATCTCAACGACATGACCTCGATACAAAAACATAACGACGGATACAAATATCTTCTGACAGTGATCGACGTATTTTCAAAATATGCCTTTGCATTACAGCTAAGAAATAAAACAAGCAATTCGGTAACCGAAGCTTTGAAAACTATTTTCGAAGAAAACAGACGGAAACCTATCACACTACAGACCGACCAAGGAACAGAATTTACAAATTTTACATTCCAGAAATTTAAAAAAAAAATGAACATGTACAATTCTCGACTGCAACAAATTATCCTGTGAAAGCAAGTTTAGTTAAACCTTTCAACAGAACATTAAAAGAACGGATGTGGAAATATTTCACCTCAAAACAGACAAGACGTTATGTACATATTTTACCGCATCTTCTCAAAGGTTACAATACAGCGATCCACAGTTCCATAGATGTCAACGAAACAAACGTTTACATTGTGTGGAAACGTCTCAACAAACCTGATAAACATGTTTCACAACCGTCTTCAGATCTTAATGTCGGTGATATTGTACGAATATCTGTCGTCAAAGGACATTTTCAGAAAGGGTACGAACAATCGTGGTCTCGAGAACTTTTCAAAATCCATTCCCTTGTTCAGCGAACACCCGTACCTGTATACATATTAGACGACTTAAATGAAGAACCTGTAAAAGGTACATTTTACAAACACGAACTGCAGAAAGTTTATTCGGATCCTGAAGAGTATAAAATTGATAAGATTTTGAACACAAGGGGAAAAGGTAAAAATTTGGAATACCTGGTTCGCTGGCTCGGATATCCGACTAGTTTCGATTCATGGATCAAGGCAACTTCCGTAAAACAGTTATCGGAAAATTAATTTCCAAAACATATTTATATCAAAATATAACGTTACTGCGATCCAGTGAGTCCTCTGTGTTCAGCAAGAATGTACGATTATTTCTACGTTTACCTCCTATCTGCAACGGAGGAATATTTTCCAAGCAACACACTCACTCATTTCACCGTAAAACTTGCTAAACGGATCGATCTGTCTCGAGAATTGTGGGAAGTCGGATTGGCAGAGCTACATTATTCAACTGATTCTGGAATGTTAACTCTTCCTGTTCGGACATATGCAAGTGCTGAGAACCTGATCTCTACCATCACCGAATTTCTCCCCGACGACCTGGAAATAAGGAGATCCGTTCTCAAGAAATTCTGGCATTTTTTGACAGAACCGCAATGGGGAACATTTGGACCTACTACCTGTACGGATAACACACTCTATATTAACGATCAACCATTTTATTTCCCTGCAACAACATATACGATAGAGGATCTGATTTATTTCCTGAAAACAGACCCTGCTAATGTAGCTGTTCCTACTCATCTCAGGATTTTCTCCAAAGACACCGTGTACAAACATCTATCCGTGATAGGGGTTCCGAAGCCCGAACCTGACGATGCTCCAACAAATACCGTTACACCCATAGACGAAACTGATGACTATGCTAAATTTCGATATGACATATTGAGACCTATTTATTCTACGCACGCAATGTCCAATAGCGTTGTGGATAAAAACCCATATATATTCATTTACTCCGATCTGGTGAAACAACAATTGGTCGGGGAAGAAATGGTACGTCTCTTGCGTCTTATCCGAAAATCATACATTCGACCGGATTCATTACGTTCCTCTGGATAAAGCCTCTTTCGAAACAATAGAAATTGCTTTGTACGATAGAAAAGGAAATCACCTACCTTTGAGAACTGGGTCCGTACCCACAATCGCTGTTTTACATTTTCGTAGAAAAGCAAATTCCTTTTAAAAAACAGTAGACTACTTTTTCTCTCAGTCTTTGTCGAAAAGCGAATGAATCACCATGAATTCGCAGACCGAATATTATAGTAACCAAATCCGTGGAGGAATTGGCCCCATCTACCGTTCAACTAGAAATCAAAAAGGGAGAGGATTGGGGTAACTTTTCGCAGGACTGTTTAGAATGGTGAAACCTCTACTCTAGAGCGGTGCAAAGACGATCGGAAGAGAAGCTTTAAAAACAGCCGCTAACATTATCACCTCACCGACATTGCAACAACCCAACAACCAAACAACCTATTGAAGCGGGTCAAAATCTTCAAAGTAAAGCACAACGGAAAATCGACTCTCTGGTAGGTTCCGGTATAAGAACAAAATTTGCAACAAGAATTGCTCAGTTGATGTTAAAACGTTCAGCCACCCGTATTAGAACATCTACGATCCGTAAAAAACGAGCATCCAAAAAACGAAGGAAAACATCGGCAAAATCTAGGAGAACACGTAAAAGAAAAATCAAACAGAAGGTCCCAAGGAAAGATATTTTTTGATAATGATGGAGTATAAAATGTGCATGATCTCGCAGTTCGACCTCTTCCGGAAAAAAACCTATTCAGCAAAATGTGGAAAAAAGTACACAACCACCTATAAACCTATCGCTTCCATCGATAATCAGAATATAATTCAGTTTGTCATACCGGGGGCAGGAACTGATTTTCTCGATCTTTCATCTGCCTATCTCCGTCTGCAAACGCAAATGGTTAAACAGGATGGAAGTCCCATGAGTGCTTCCGAAACAGAAAATGCCCTCACAAAAAACTGCGGGGTTGTGAATTATCTTCTCCATTCACTTTTTCCCAATGTACAGCGACTCTCAACGGCATTGCTGTAACAGCCGCTGATAACAATTACGCATATAAAGCGATCTTCGAAGCAGCTATCAATTACGGAAGCGATGCCGCGAACACACATCTCACGAATGACCTGTGGTATTTGGACACACCTGAACATCAAGATAAAATCACTGCAGACAACACAAGTTTCACTACCGGGAAAGAATTTTTCCAGTACGTTCCGACGACCGGAAATCCTAAGGAAGTGACAGCCGTGGTCGAACTTATGGGAAAACTTCACATAGATTTCATCCACCAGTCTAAATACCTGATCAACGGTGTTGAAGTACGCATCGATCTAGCTAGATCACGTGACGCATTTTACATCTAGGGATACCAGACATCGCCTACAGTCAGAATAAAAATTTTAAACTCTGTTCTAGAAATAAATCACATCATTCCTACTCCTACCACCAGTCTGGCCATAGACAGAGCACTCACTTACGCTCCTGCTCATTATCCGTTCACCAGAAGTGTCATCAAATCTTATTGTTATGTCGCCGGAACGCAGCAAATTTCGATCGATAATGCTTTTGAAGGTCCTTTTCCGAATGTTGTTCTTTTTGCTATGGTATCCACCGCGAGATGGTAAGAAAAATCCGTTCGATTTTAGAAGTTATAACCTATCTTCGTTCCATCTTGTGAAAAATGGAGAACTCGTACCTTCCGAACCTTTACCGATCACCACAGGAGGAAACAGTGGACTGATAACACGTGCCTATCAAACTCTATTCTCCGGTACAGGCATTCATCACGCCAATTACGGACATCTGATCACACGGAAAAAGTTCGAGAATGGATTATTTTTCCTGATTTACGACATAACGCCAGACCCTTCAGGAAACGACACGCACACTAGTCTCCCGGAACAAGGTATCATCGGAGCCGAGATGCAGTTTTCTCCGCAGCTGACAGAAAATATAACATGCCTTTTGTGTGCTGAATTTGAATCTGCAGTAGCTATACCTAAAGATAGAAGTGTTATCGTCCATCAGTGAGACAGGATTTTCTATAAATATGTGTGCCAGTAGTACAATAAGCCTGCTTGACAAACATTAATTGAGGATCAAAAAACCTCAAAAACTCACTTTCTCTCCACGTTCCGTGCCTCATTTATTGCGCTGACGATGTTTCACAGCGTAGAAAACAGTACCAAAACCTCAAAAACTTACTCAAGTGAGCCACGGTGTTGCTAACCTACGAAAATTTCACCAAAACCTCAAAAACTCACTTTCTCTCCACGTTCCGCGCCTTCATTTATTGCGCTGACACAGCGTGATGAGCAAATAATGCACTTTCTCATCCTTGAAGGATGAATGCATCTTATCGTAATTTTCCAAGTCCCGGTCAAATGTTTATATATCGTGACCTTTGTAAACCTCTCTCGGAACGATGTGCCACACACACACGCGCGCCTCTCATTATTTCCGTATTGTGACGCAAGCAAACAAACAAATAATAATTGTTTTTTTTTTCTACATGTATGTAATGCGATTTAGGGGGAAGAGAGGGGCCAAAATTTTTGAACTTACGGCTGGAAAAATGTTTTTCTATATCATGTTTTTGTTCGAGGCAAATTCATAGGTAGATATTGTTAAATAAACATTAATATTGTAAATATATATATATATATATATATATATATATACTTATTGTATTTAGTTTATCGGTATCGAAAAGCGACTGTCATATCGTATTTGAAAAAAAAATTACGCTTTTGCCTGTGCATATCTAGAAAAACGACAATTTCGTTCCCTCTCTCTGCGTGTGCTATCAACGTTGACACAATGACACAAATTCAACAATACGTAGGCCTTGGGACGACGGAAGTTATACTTCCTGGGTTTTTTTTTCAATAGCCGAACGATGGAATTCCCTACTGACGTATACAATTTGTTTTGTTTATATTTCAATACACATGATGCTTAGGTTACAGCAGGTTGTTAACATCAGGTCTGACAACAGTTGAGAAATAGTGACGTCAGTTAACAGCACTGGTAGCAGTGATGCGATGCGATGCATTAACTTGTGAATTTTCGAACTCGCAAAATGATGTGGCTGAAATGTAGGGGAAGAATTTTCTAGAGAAGATTGTCTCGGATTTCTATTGGTCCACGTTGCGTTGGCTAACATTTCACTTTTGACCTCATTAGAAAACCGTATAAAACTTAAAGCGCTAGTGTAGAAAGTTCTGTTTCATTTTGAACGTCAGTGAAGAGCATTTCCGCAGGATTTTCCAAAAGTAAGTAACTTTGTTTCTTAGCTTGCATGAGTTGGCTTTGATTTATAAGTATGGCATTGCTTTTGTGAGTTGATTCTTGAAACGAGCCTAACAGATATAAGAGATTGTGGAAGGAAGGTAACTTCCTGAAAAACCAAACAGCTCTTATGTATTGTAGAAGAAAATATACTCACAAAACATGCAAAAAGAGAGAGAATATATAAGATGTTTCATGTCTCTCTCTGCTTTTATATATTTGAAGCATGCATCTTGGTAGCTGGAATATCTTTTTTCTTCTGTGTGCCGTTGTTGGTAGGTAGGAAATATGTGTGCGGGGCATATTTAAAAAAAAATAAATGTGTTAAATTGTTAGAGGAAGGCAAGAAAAAATGGAGGAGAGTTGCGTGTGTTTGATATCTAGTGGAAGTACTGATTGATTGATTGAGTTGGTGTTTTTTAAGTCCACTTTATGCACAGTAAGGCTAATCGGGACTGGACCTACAGTTTCAAGAACCACTTATGCCTCCACCGGGTATCGAACCCTTGATTACAAGACAACGACGTTATCGCTGCGCCATCGCATAGGCTAGTGGAAGTACTGATTGATTTGATGTTTTAAGTCCACTTTATGCACAGTAAGGCTAATCGGGACTGGACCTACAGTTTCAAGAACCACTTGTGCGGGTATCGAACCCGAGATCTCTTGATTACAAGGCAACGACGCTACCGCTGCGCCATCGCAAGGGCTAGTGGAAGTACATAGTTATTAGAATCTTACTTATTTAAAATATTTAGTTGTTTTTTTTATGCACGCTTATTGATTTTAAACCTAAAGTTAAATAAAATCCGGCAATTATATCCAATTATACTAATTATACTTATGGCTACAACGAGCATTCGCAAAAAAAATGGCTTGAGATTTTTTTTGCTACGTAAACAAAATGGCCGACTGCCAAATATGAACAGGCTATATAGATTTGAGAGAGAGATGGATAGGAAAAAAAAAGTTAATTAAAATTTAATTTCATGATTGCAACACGGAACTTAATGATTGATTGATTTAGTTTATTTTACTTCGCGTTTTGTACCTCTTGGCTAATTTGCGAAGATGGGGATGAGTGATGAAATTGATGAATGGACATTCACAAACAACCATACCCGACCATGATTCGAACCCGGGACCCTTGGCGTCGCAGCGCGATGTGCTAACCACTCGGCCACAGGGTCGGGCAAACACGGAACTTAAATATACATACATAAAAATTAAATGTTTGGAGTGAACACATCACACATTACCAAATATGTATTGGACTTCCCATATGCACAGATGTGAATTTATTTTTGCTTGTTGTAGTGCAAATATGTCGTCTGGAGCCTCCCCTATGGCGCAGTGGTAGGCTTGTATTCAAGGGTTCGATACTCGTTGGAGGCACAAGTGGTTCGGATAACACTTTAAAACTCTGTAGGTCTAGTCCCGATTAGCCTTACTGCACATAAAGTGGACTTAAAAAAACACCAACTCAAATGTTGTCTGGTTCGGGTGACCTGGACTTACAGTCTAAAATATCATGGTATTATTATTCCTGCAATTATTTGCAATCTTGGCCAGAGAGAGAGGTGGAGGAAAAAATAATATTTTGTTTCAATATCGAGCCTATATTTTAAATTTATACATGTGCACATGCGCGCAGGGGGTAATTTTTTTTTTGATCGGGTGGGTTGTAAGGTGTTTTTTTATTCCAGATTATTCTCACAAATGTAAGAAGGTGTTCCTCGCAGTACATCCTAGACATTGCGTTGCAGGTTAATCCAATATTTGAACCTACGGTCAGTATAATTTTTATAGAATTATGCAATTTTTTCTTCTTGTATTTAAAATTGTTCCGTGACCCTCTCGTTCTTCACGTCGTACGTGAAGGACTTCTCTGCGACCAGGATGACGCTGCATAGAGTATCGGCAGGCAGCGCGTCGTGGAACTCGCAGACGATCTTGATGTTGGTGCGATCGTTGACACCACCTGCTTCCTTTTCGTCGTGTTGATGACGAACATCGGCCTGTGTGCTTTGAATTCGCTGGGCGTGTAGCACATGTCCACGTTTCCCTCGGTCACGCGCTTGTAAGCCGTGTAAGCTTCGTAAAGTTTTAGGTAATCGTCTTTGGTCATGTCGAGGTTGTAATTTTCGCGCGGGAAGACTTCGTTCCTACCGTTCTTCAGATAAACGTTCTTGATCTTGCAGTCGTCGAACTTGCTGGAATCTTTTTCCTGATTGTTGTCCCTCCCGGTCTGAAAGAGCACTACGACGAAATCTGGCATGTCGAACTGTATGTTGTTGAACTGCGTCGTCACGTCAAATTCCATGTGACTTCCCGACGCCAACTTCTGCACGCACTGGTAACCGTGAAAGTGAATGGGCACCTGTGGACTTTTCAATATCTCGGCTTTGTACTTGAGGGCGTAGTTGGTTTCGTATTCCACGATCGGCATTCTCAACTTCATGCTCCGGATGACGCATTTCGCCGCTTCGGGTAATGTGTTGGCTATCGGCGTGCCGTCTGCATTCAAGTTGGTGTATCGCATCAGTGCGTCGTTGTCGTTGGCCGCTCTTCGAAACGTGATCTTCAGTCCTCCCTTCCACATGATCTCCTTGTAGTCCGAGAAGAATCCCGGCAGCAGACGCATGGGAAAGAGCACCGTGTGACTTCTCGTCGATATTTTGGTCCCCGCTTCGAACACCCCCGCTTGATAGTACTCTGCGTCCGTTTTGGATAATTTCAATGTTCCCACTGCCGTCGACGTGATGCCTGGATAATCTATTCTGTCGATGACGGTACCGTGTTTCCTCACCTCCACCTGCGAGAACAGGTGAGGCACAAAGTTGTCCACGAGTATCAAATTTGCTGCTGCGGGGAACGCGTCTCCGCTTTCTTTCTTCACCACGTCGAATTGAAGGTAGAGGTCCGCTCTGTGAGGATGAACGAACCCATCCCCTACGTCCACGTCGTATTCGATCTCCCGGTTCGCTTCGTTGAGATTTGCGAACGTGCGACGGTTCGGAGGGAAAGATTGCAATTCGTAACTTTCAATTTGTTCCATGACGTATGGTTATTTATTATTATTCCACTCTGTGCGTGACCGAATTTTGAGAAAGGTACGTGCCTTTGGGTCCCTGAGCTTGCAAAGTAGAAAGATTGTATTGACCTGGCGTGACGACGATATGTTCGCTTCCGACGCTAATTTTGTTGTTGTGATGCGTGACGTTAAGTATGAGGTACATGCTGTAGAATGCACGCAGAGCTACGGATTTAGGATAGACGATGTCGTCGTGCAGCGTGAGTTTCAAGATCGAAGATTCGCTCGTGAAATGGAACACGCCCATCGTGATGCTGTTTCAGGTTCCACAGTGCTTTCTGGAAATCTTCGATCGTAGGGTTATTTATTTTAGAGAGAAACGCGAGCACGGAGAGGCAGAGATGACCGCAGTTCACGTCTCCGAAATTTTGAATGCGTTCGTCGTTGTAGTATATAGAGGTTTTGTTCGTTTTCAGATAATAAACTAAATTTGTAGGTGGAACACCTCCGAAAGAATCGAAAACGAATGCTTTATTGTCGTTTTTCTGGTAACATATCCAATGCGTGCCTCGATTTTCTTGACTGTCCAAGTTGACTACTCCACATTCTCTATTTTTAACGGTTGAAGGTAACGAGTCGGAAATAAAAACGCCTCTGAAGTGTTTGATTCGTAATGGTTTGATCAGAGATTCAATGTCTCGGTTGGTGACTGCTGTTTCTTTTTTTAAAACTTCCTCATGACCCCCTTCCCCCCTTTCTTCTCCATGGCCAGATTGTGACGTTTCTGTTCTTCCAATTCCGCCTTGTTCTTCTTCGAGTCGATCACGGTTTTCGCGATGGCGGCGCTACCCCCAGCCAAACTTCCAACGGCCCCCAATGCTGCCAGGATGGCCGGGATGCTGAATATGAAACCTCCGATCTTTTGCTGTTTCCGCGAACGCTGCAACCTTCTCAATTGAGGTGTGCTGAGAAGTAATTTCATTCCGTGTCCTTTGGACAAGCAAGAACGTTTTTTCTCGCGTTGTTTCTTGTTGAGTAACCCATCGAGGGGACCTAGATTTTTTAGATTGGAGTATGGTATCTGGTACACGACACCCTTGGGCTTCATTTTTTTTTTCACGGTATGTTCTTTATATATATAATTGTTCTGAGATTTTTTTTTGTCTCGTGTAATTTTTTTTATAGGTATGTGTTATTTATATCGTCTCACTCAGAATAGGTGGCGATGTGTTATTTATATATATGTATTCTGGGAAAGAGAAAAAGTTTTTGCTTCGCCTAATGCTATCATGTGGTTTACAAGATCGACAGTTTCAATGTTCGACGCGTACCAGTCTTCGGTAAATCTTCTTCTCCCCTGCCTCCACTCATGCATCTCGTCTAACCTATCGTCAATTTTTTTTGTTTGCGGCTCGAAAGAGAGTCTCTGGGGATCGGAACATTTTTTTCATTCCGCTTATTTCTCGGAGGTGATCCATGAAAATCATTTTGCACGGTGAACGAAATTCTGGCATTACTTTACACAAGTCTATGAGTTTAGTTACATCCCCGTCGAACGGGAACGTAAATATTTTGTGCAACACTTGTCATTTTTTCATGGTATGTTATTTTATATACTCCGCGCAGCCCGTTACACAAATTCTATTACGTGCTTCGTTTTCTTACCAAGAAGTTCCTTTGTCCCCTTGTACACGATTCGAGTTTTGTTCTCGATTAAAATAGCTAGCTTCTCGTCGGATAACATGTTAGCGTATCGATCTGGTAAAAATAGACTGTATTGTCCGTCGAGCAACAGACGCACCTTGGGACCATACTGGGTAGAAACGATTGAACCGGAAGTTATCGTGTAAGGTTTGCCGACTTCCTATTCCTGAATTTTTACATACTCGACTGACAAATTTAGCATTTGTTTTAATGCTTGAAGATCACTCATTTTTTCAGTCGTCATATCGAAGAGAAATTTCAGGGTGTTATAGAATTTTAATTTTTCACAATGTGTTATTTATATATACCGAAGAATTTTTTTTTTGATTTCGTAGATTTTTTTTCACGATGTGTGTTATTTATATATCAAGTTTTTTTTACTTGTACATTTTTTTTGACAACTTTTTTTTTCTGACGGTAATAATTTTTCCACGTCAACTTTTTTTAAACGAGACAAATTTTTTTGACGATAAAAAATTTTTACGATAAGGCAACTTTTTTCTGACGGTAATAATTTTTTCACGTCAACTTTTTTTGACGAGACAAATTTTTTTGACGGTAAAAAATTTTTACGATAAGGCAACTTTTTTTCTGACGGAAATAATTTTTCCACGTCAACTTTTTTTGACGAGACAATTTTTTTGACGATAAAAAATTTTTACGATAAGGCAACTTTTTTTCTGACGGTAATAATTTTTCCACGTCAACTTTTTTGACGAGACATTTTTTTTGACGATAAAAATTTTTTACGATAAGGCAACTTTTTTTCTGACGATGTCCACGTCAACTTTTTTTTTTGACGAGAAATTTTTTTTGACGATAAAAATTTTTTCCATGGCAATATTTTTTTGACATGTATATTATTATTTTTTTCACAGTGTGTGTAAGAGGAAGAAAGCTCGTGCTTCGGAAAACGAGATGATGTGCGTTATAATATCTGCCGTCTTCTGTTCAGACCTGCACCAATCATCCGTGTCCATCCTGTCGTTTAATTTTTTCCCTCCGGCCGAAAGAAGAGTGTCGAGATCACCGCACCTCAGGCCGCTGATCTCCCGAAGATGGTCCTTGACAACCATTTCACATTGGAATCGAAATGCCGGCGTTGTTCTCGCTATGATTACAAGTTTCCCAACATCCTCACAATCTCCCTTTACTGCGTGTTTGAATATTTTACATAGTAGCTCGGGCGGCAAATCAGTTATACGAGACATGTTGTTATTTTTTTTTTTACTGTATGTTATTTATATACCCCACCCAAATTTTTGTTTCGTGTTCATGGCGATGGTGGTGCCCAGTGCGCAACTCGTTCACCAAAAGAAGCGTCTCTGATGACGAACCTTTCGAAAGCTTCATGTTCCAATTTCCTTTCTGCTTCGTGACGTGCATCCAGATCGGTGCGAGTGTTGTTGTAGGCGATGTCGTGATCTTTGCATGCGGCGTCCAACGGATTCACACCCTTGTCTCCTCTCTCCAATTTTTTCTCGAGTTTGGTACCCGGTCCGCAGTACTGGTAGCCAGGTAAATGCATCTCGAAAGGTAACTTCTTGATGATGTCGTTCACGAGTCCCTTTCCTTCGGCCACGTTCCAGAATCTCGGAGGCAGCGTGTTGATGATTTTGATCAGGTAACCTATGCCCTTGTCGTCGTTCACGACGAAGTTGGAAAGTTTCGTGCTGATCATGTCCACGATGCCAACCTTCTCGTTGTAGAAATTACGATTGCCTGCATTCTCTTCGCCGGCTATCACCAACAATCGGTCCACGAGCTTCCTCACGTCGTCCACCGAAACGAATTCTTTGGGTAACGTGTTGTAGCGTTTGACGCCTCTTCCACTCTTCACCTCGTTCCATATCGGTTTGATGAGATTCCTGTACTTCTCACCGCTGCTCGATTTCACCCTATTCTGCGAGGCATCGTTGTTCTGGTACATGGCATCCGTCATGATTAGAATTTCCCTGTAACTGTGATAATCTTCGTCGGTGTAATTTCTCGGCTGCTTTTTGGCAACGAGTTCCCACAGTCCCACCGTACCCGGATACCTGGTCCAACTGTTATCGCCTAAATTGACTTTAATGTCGTTGCCTTCGAAGGTCACCTTCGATTTTCCAATCTTCCACACGACACCGCCTTCCTTGGTTTCCATGCTCGGATGCAATCCGAAGACTTCATCCTTGTCGAATTTTCCCGTTCTCAGGTAGTCTCGTGCCAAAGGTCCCAACTCGATCTTATCCGAAGACGAAGAGGTACTGCTTATGGCTTGACGTCGTGCCGGTACGTCCTTCAGTTCGAACGGCGTCGAAGGAATGCTCGAAAAGGGCGTGGATACAGTGTAACTTTTAGCTGCAAGTGGTACGAGTTCGTTGATCAAATTTTGATTTTGTTCCGTGACACCTTTAATTTCTTTACCTAGATCGCTGATGGCGTCGATCGCAGGTTGATCTTGACGTTTCTTCTCTTCGTAGAATCCGCGATTCTCGGATTTCCAACCTTTGATGCGTTTCGCGAGGTAATCGCGAAGCTTGAGATTTTCGTCTTCGATTTTTCGTTTCGTCATAACGTTATTTATACACGTCGTTTCTCACAACGTTGCAACGTTTAGAAAGTCGTTGATTTTGTTTCTGTATTTTCCGTCGTTGGGTTTCCTCGTCATGTCGATCGTCGCAAATCTGAAATCGTCACTGTTCTAGCAAGAAGAGCAGCAACGTTCCGAAAATTGATTGTAGTTCATGTCTCCGCCTACGTAGTCATCGTACGCGTGCTTGAGGTTGGTGTGATCTTGACGAAACAAACATATGAAATTAGCGTTGTTGCGTAGTGACTGTTTTGGAATTTTGGAAAACGTTTGAGCTAGGTAGAAGCAATCCATTCCTTTGTGACGACCTTGCGTGAAAAAGTTGCGAATTTCATTTTGATTTTTCAGGATCATGTCGTCGAACACAACGACTGAATTTTCACGACAATCGTCGAGTGGTTTTATTTCCGAAGCGAACGTTGCAATGTCCAGACCATCGTACAGTTTCATCAGTTGCTGGTATTTGGATTGCTCCAAACTTTTCGAGAACACGTACAGGTGCCTGTTCTTCCAATCTAACCAATTCGGTGCGAGGAGAAAATTGTCCACGAGCAGTGTCGTTTTCCCACACCCTGAAGGACCTACGATTAGACAGCGGATGCTGTCGGGAAGCAACTAGCCGTTCTTTTGTTTCGTTTGACTTTCCGAATCCGGTAGACGCTTCACCACGTTCCACGTACTCACAATATCACTTCGTTCGCGTCGATCCAACTCTTTTCCGGAAGTCCCAGCCATTTGACAAACAGTTTGTCACCTTTCCTACGCAATACTTTCTCGATGAGGTACGTGTCGGGGTGTTTCGTTTTAGAGAGTTCCTCTTCGTAAAATCTTCCTTTCAAAATCTCGCCGCTACTATCTTTTATTATATACGTGTGTCGGTTTCCGGGTAAAACTCGAACCACCGTAAAAAGTTCCGTGCTCCAATTTTTTGTGAATCCCTTCTCGAAGGTGCGTTTGAATTTGCTGATTCTCACCTGGTCTCCAATTTTGAATTTTGATTTCTTGGTAGTCGTGGGAGTGTACTTTGGACAGTAAACTGTAGAAATTAAACGCTGCTCGTCAGATTTCGTAACGTCAGCTGGCTTCATGCCTATCGTTCTGTGTACCGTATCATTATAGGTGTCGACGAGTTCCGGCAGGATGTCGACCCACTTGTAATTTCCCCGAAGCGTAAATCGTTTCCACATGTGTGTTTTCAAGGTTCGATTTAATCTTTCCACGATGCTGGCTTTGATGTAACTGAAAGTCGAATAATGTCGAATGTCATGTTTTTGAATAAACTTTTGGAATACGGCTTTGTAAAATTCTTTACCGTTGTCTGTTTGCAAAAACCGTGGTCGTCTGCCGCTTTTGCGAAAAATTAATTTGACTGCTTCCGTGACGCATATTCCCGTTTTGGATTTCAAAGGTAGAGCCCATGCGAATTTCGAAAATGTGTCTATGACGGTGAGGAGGTACTTGTTGCCCTTGTTCAATTTATGTACGTTTTTCAAATTGCGCTGCTCATCTCCACGAGGTCACTTTGCCAGAGGTCGTCGATGCCCTTGGTTACCACCGCTAAAAGTTCGTAGTTGCGGCGTGCAGGTTTATGCAATTCTTCGACGATGGCTTGCCTAGACATTTTTAGAGATTACGTTTGAAGAGAAGCACCAGCGTGATGGGATTCAAAGAGGGTGGCACCTCGCTCGTGTTTTGAATGATCAGCTTATTGCCGGCACTCACGTCGAAAACGGTAAGATCTTCGTCTTCGTGTATTTCATATATGTTGCGCGTTTCGTTCCAACGTGCCAATACGCGTAGAGAGGTCGAGTTTAGTGTGTCGGTCAAGTCTCGATATCCTCTGTCCTCCCATACCAAAATAAACATAGGTCGTCATGGAACCAATTTTTTTTTCATCAATCGAAAATTTTTTCTAAGTCCTGCGTTAAAAAAAATCTTAGGATAAAAAAAACTACAAAGACAGAGACATGGACATAGACATTACATATAGACATAGACATTGCACATAGACATAGACATTAGACAACTTAACCTAACTTAACCGGGAACACGAGCCCGGGGACAGGGATAGGACCCCGGGGACAGGAGTCCAGGGACAGGGGGGACCCCCGGGGACATAGGGTGGTTACTCCTCCGAAGCAGTGGTTGAACGCAGCTAATGATCGAATATTGTTTCCAATGTGCTTTGGATACATACATGAACACCATATATATATATATATATATCAAGATCAACATATACATTACATAACCCCGATCAGAATCCGTAGATTCAACACTTGAGAAGTAAATATACACGCTGATCAAGACTCCTAGACACGCTGAAAAACTTTCGACCACGACCGGGTTCGAACCTATAGGCCACACGTAGAACGAACAATGACAAGAACGAGTGAACTCCTTAACACGCACGGCTACGGAGGAGAACCGAGAGAGGTCGTGTAAAATTGTTCTTTTATGCATCCACGCAGTGTTGCCACATGACCGAGATTTTTAGCCAAAAAAGAAATTTCGATTAAAAATACCACAATACCGCATCTGCCCCACCGCTAATAATGCTGCTTTTTACTACCACAACTAATTATTATTCTATTATGTCATTTGCTTAGGTGAAGGGAAAAATGGTCCAAAAAGGAAAATTTTGCTCCTTGGGAAGGCCCTCATAGTGTGGCAAC
The DNA here is from genome assembly GCF_977018435.1 of Lepisma saccharinum. Classification (NCBI taxonomy): domain Eukaryota; kingdom Metazoa; phylum Arthropoda; class Insecta; order Zygentoma; family Lepismatidae; genus Lepisma; species Lepisma saccharinum. Next base: position 94,484,499 of record NC_139233.1, read on the forward strand.
ACTGCGTCCACATCGCCGGTGGCGACATCTAGTAGCAAACACTAGAACTATTTCCTCAGGTATCGTCTTCATGTTCTCGACTGAAATATTAAAACAAACGCGGAGTCCAATGTAAGTTAGTTCGGTGCGCAAATAAAAAAAATAATAGGTTAAGTTATATCACTGAAGATCGTGGCCTACGTTTTGTTGAATTTGTGTCATTGTGTCAACGTTGATAGCACACGCAGAGAGAGGGAACGAAATTGTCGTTTTTCTAGATATCCACAGGGAAAAGCGTAATTTTTTTTCAAATACGATATGACAGTCGCTTTTCGATACCGATAAACTAAATAAATAAGTATATATATATATATATTTACAATATTAATGTTTATTTAACAATATCTACCTATGAACTTGCCTCGAACAAAAACATGATATAGAAAAACATTTTTCCAGCCGTAAGTTCAAAAATTTTGGCCCCTCTCTTCCCCCTAAATCGCATTACATACATGTAGAAAAAAAACAATTATTATTTGTTTGTTTGCTTGCGTCACAATACGGAAATCATGAGAGGCGCGCGCGTGTGTGTGGCACATCGTTCCGAGAGAGGTTTACAAAGGTCACGATATATAAACATTTGACCGGGACTTGGAAAATTACGATAAGATGCATTCATCCTTCAAGGATGAGAAAGTGCATTATTTACTCATCACGCTGTGTCAGCGCAATAAATGAAGGCGCGGAACGTGGAGAGAAAGTGAGTTTTTGAGGTTTTGGTGAAATTTTCGTAGGTTAGCAACACCGTGGCTCACTTGAGTGAGTTTTTGAGGTTTTGGTGCTGTTTTCTACGCTGTGAAACATCGTCAGCGCAATAAATGAGGCACGGAACGTGGAGAGAAAGTGAGTTTTTGAGGTTTTTTGATCCTCAATTAATGTTTGTCAAGCAGGCTTATTGTACTACTTGTGCCTGTGTTTCTGACTCACAGTGTTATCGAAACAACTCCGATGTAAACATTATACTACTTGTGTTGGAAAAACCTACCAAAGTGATAAGCATAGCAGTGTTTCTTCGAAAGTGACAATTTCAAAACCTGTGAACATGCAATTGTTTCCCGAACTAGTTGACAGCAGATTTTACCCTGGAAGCATAGAAATGACCAAAGACAGACACATTATTATACATTATTTAAAACATTAGCAGCATGAACACGTCCCAGATCAGACAGATTCTATCTCGTAACTGTTCCTCCAGAAACATTTTCTACGGTGTTTACCCGAGAGATCTTTTACCTCGGACGTTCCTACCCCGGCCTTCATCATCGCAAACACTGACAAGTCCGACTCCCTGGGTACACACTGGGTGACCTTTTATTTCGAGAAAAAACAATGTGGCCGAGTATTTCGATTCATACGGATTTCATCCTCTCTATGCGGTCATTACTGTTGCGTGTATGCTTATTACAAAGCACGTCACTTTACAACCAAAGATTTCATCCAGACACTTCCACCAGGTATCAGTAAAGATGGATATATCCTACACCGTTTTCGTCAGATCTTCAAATGTTTACCACATTCCAAGTGTCCCAGAGGAGAACAAACGTGTTGTTCTATCCACACGATCCAGGCTCGTGTCATGCAGAAATCTATTTAAAATGTGTGCTGCCGTATCTTTCACTCAGTGCCATCGAGACAGTTCTAGTGAACACACCATGGAACCTACTGCGGGTTCTATAATGATGAAACACGAGAAACTTGTGACCCGCATGACCCATCAACATGATTTTTCAAACGTAAACCTCGCAAACGTGTGCACACTAGGTTTATCGAATGTTTTCTCAGGAGGCTCTACACTGTCACAATACTTGCAGCTCTTGGAGTTACGATGTAACGCAGCAACACTCTGTATAAAAGGACACTGGGGTATCAACATGTAATGTCCTAGAATAGGACAATCTTTGGATGTCTAATCGCAAAGTCCGTACGAACAATGAAAACACAATACCCTGTCGCTAAAGCCTCAATATTAAAATCCTGCAGTCACTAATTCTTCCGGAGACTGACATAATTCTATAGGCCACTTTCTGTATGTTCTGTATCTCGAATTCACTGATAGGTAATCGATAACATACGGCTCGGTGTGAGTCGAACAATCGTGGTAAGTAAACACTCTCATACGAGGTAAAAACGAATTAAATCAGTTTCTGTAGGTAACAGTGTCCTTGGCATCGGGTATGAAGGTTCAGCCATAAAATTCTCAAAATCAGATACTGTAGGTGAAGGGGTCCTTGGTATCGGCGATAAAGGTTCAGCCAGAATATCCTCAGCATCGTCGGGGAACAATCGTCTGCGAACACAGAAACCTTTGGGAGGAACCACAGGGAAACAAGGATGGCCTTCTAAGTTAAGCAACAATGGACGATCACTGCCTGAACACCACACGGAATTTCTGTCTGCCAACAAAGAAAGCCACTCTTTCACTCTCTTCTTCAAACTTTGCCCAACTCTTCCTTGCTGCGAAGGAAGTTCGCACATACACCCGTGACTCGGAAATCCTGTTCTCTCGTCACCTCTTCCTTTCCTCTCTTCTATCTCCTTCAAAGTCTCGCAGCGACAGTGAATTCTTTTTCCTAATCCGATGACCACGTAACATCCACACCAGGGAGATTCAGATATCGCTAAATACATAAACGGGAAATAACTCAGCAATCGATACAGGGCCGTTCGATCGCTGTCCAGATCGCCGCAAGACCGAACAAGTTCCCGGAACTCCACGTAGCTGACCTCGTAGGAATTCACACCATTATAAGACAGTCGTGTACCGCTTACATCCATCCTCACTTGATACTATTATACTCTATCCTTTCTATTTATACCTTTCCCCCCTACGTCACCATTTCCGGTAAACAAACTTCAAACTACAAGGCTACGTCCAAAACGTGTTCGGACATGTTCCAACAGAAAACCGTTACACCAACCACAAATTTTAAATTCTTCCAAACCTACGCCCAAAACATGTTCGGGCATGTTCCATTCATACAGAAAACAGTTACGCGCACTTCCTGGAATTTCAGACTCATCAACGGTCTCAAACAGGAAACGCCCCCAAAAATAGCCAGCCATTTCATCAACAACCGGAAACCCATATCAATCCCTCATTAACAACAGGAAACACTTCCCGTAATCTCAAATTTATCAAAGCCCTAAAACCGCAAACGCTCCCCATAAAACAGCCATTCAACTCCCGAACGGAAACACTTATCAATCTCCTCATTAACAACAGGAAACCCATATCATTATGTCCCGCCCTTTTTTTCAAACAACCAATCAAAACCCTCAAAAACCCCACCCTTGCTTGCCCACACAGCTTGGTCATCAATTGATCTTTGATCGATCTTTTCCAATCAATTGATTTATCGACCCCAACGCGGGTGCATAACTACTGGTTTGAACACCTTCAATCACACTACTAACAAGTAAGATTATTTTTGTGCACGAGTGTGTTAGCCGATGCGTAGCAAATTATTTTAGGAACAACACTTGAAAAATCTTTAAGGACTAACTAATGAAAAATTTCTTTTTAATCGAAGATCATAATACCTTTTAAGGTGCGGTAATATTATAATGGGATTGAGATACGAAACTCTCGGATTTGGAACTTTCGGATCCGGATTCAGATCCTAAACTTTATGACCGGATCTGGATCCGGTATTTTCAGATCCGGATCTGGAACTTTCGGACCGGATCCGGAACTTTTGGATCAAGATCCGGGATTTTCGGATCCGGATCGGGATCCAAACAGATCCGATTGGCCATCCCTAAAATAAGCCCCTTCTCCCCCACGCACTCTCTGTTACGCCATAGTTTATTAATGACATTTTCGTGTTCAGCATCTTTATATTAGTAAAGAATGTTTAGTTTAATTTCTGTAAAAAATGTGATTACAACGTATTAATTATTTATTAATGTTCACCTCGGTTTATTAGCTTGTAACATTCTACTTAATGTGAAAAAAGTAAATGCACTTCTTCAGGAAACATCTCAATCAAAAAAGTGAGGTAAACTGCCATCGACATTAATATTCTAAAATGCAGTGTCTTCTTACGTAACTGAAATCCAACTGATTGTGAGTGTAACATGTAGTACAAATATGAATGTTTGTGCAATTGAAACGTATTAAATTAAAAATTCATTGTCAGATATGCTGTATATATGCCTTTGGGGAAGTAACCTTTAACATCATAACTCTTTACTGGTTAGAGATACGTCGAAACAACCTTCTCCATTGCATTTCTCGTGAAATTCTAGCCTGATTTGATATATCATATCACCCCCTTCCAATTTAAAATTCTGAAGTTGAATTCAAGATGGCGGACATCAAGATGGCCGCCGACCTCGCGGGTGGCGTCAATGTGGCTCCCCCTTGGCCTAATAACGATTGGTCACCACCATTTCTACGTTGCGCGCTGCAGTGGCCGTGTACCTAGGGTGTGTGAATTTTTGAGCCACCCTGTATATTAACATGATATATCGTATTTAATATTTATTATGAACCATTTATATCTTTCTCCCTGTTAACAAATTGCAAGGAACAAGTTTAAGATGTACATTCGCGGATTGTTACTTCTTATACTGCAATTTTTTATTACAAATATTCATTAGAGAATAAAATTTTCTCCGTACTTGTCAACTTATAATACACTGTCTTTATATGCACATTAAGAAATCTACTCTAAGCATTTTTTAGTATATATGCCTGACTGACTATTTAATTGTGTCTCAAATAAAATATTCGAAAAACCTAGTACCACATTCTCTGGATACCGAAATTTGATTGTCTGCTTACTAGTCAAAAACTGTATCCCTGTATATTATCAGTCAACTTGAATATCCTTATTCACAAGAAACCTTTATGTTACGATCTGTAATGTATGTTATCTTCTCAACTTCTTAGTTCACCGCCCAGAAAGAATGCTTAAACTTAGCAACTTTGCACTTCAGCGGCATCTGAGTGTAGCAAACTTTGAATTGGTCCTTCAACTAGACAAGATGTTTCCAAATTCCATTAACTTAGAAACTATAAACCTCTAATATAATACACAGTAAAACCGAAATACAGTAAATATTATTAAGACTCTTCATGAGCTGTTACGATTCTGAGTCCTCGACTTGAAATGAGAACGGTATGGAACACTGAATAGGGGTCTTATGCACCTGGAGAGCTGAGGAAGAAGCTAAAAGGGCACAAGAGAAAGCTAAGGAGGAAATCGAAAAACACAAGGAAAATCTGAGAAAGAAGACAAAAGGGTACAATAGAAAATTTAGGAAGAAACTAAAAGAAATCATAGGAGGTACAGACTCTGATAGAGACTCTTGAGGAGAAAGAGAAATTGAAATACGAGGTGCGACGAAATGTAGGGAAAATGAGTTAGAAGTTCCCCGTGCCTTGGTTGAAAGCCAGAAAGAAAATAAAAAAGATAGAGAATGAGGAGGAGAATGAAAAGAGACAGCAGGGAACTAGCAGAAATAGAGAAGACTTGGGAACTCTTTTCTCTCAACATAAGACTCACCAACTGGAAAGTCTTGGAGAACAATTGGAGAAAATTCGAATGTCTTGCCAACAGGATATGGTAATGGTTGTAGAACAATTAGAGATCTTAGCTGAGTGGAGTGGAGAAATCGAACCGAAATAGGAACAGCTGAAGATAAACTTAGATATGTGCTTAGAACTGGTCCAGTCTAGAAGGGAATCTTAAAATGAAGATCGCGAGAGGGTTAAACAGTTAGACATCTATGTTGAAGCAATGGGTTCAGTGGTAATAATTCTGGGCGAGCGGGCGAGCTAATGGAGAAAGCGGTTCAATAACCTAAAAGGGATACATGCACAGTGGCACGGGATCTTCGGGAACAGATAGTAAGGATGTCACGGTATCCAGTGACATGTGTAAATACACCGTTCGATATTAATCATTTTTTTTTCATTGGTACATATTATGTTTAAATGTAAAGTGTTATGTTTGGTTTATTTTGTGGAAAAATTTATATCCGAGCTAGACGTCGGGAGTTGGGGGACTGTTTTTTCTGAGTTACAGCCGAACTGTCAATAAGGCATCGTACATGGCATATTTGCACCAACACGGAACATCACGGAGAAAGCGAAGACTTATTTTTGTTGGGACCGACGGAGAATTCTCTGCGGGAGGCCGAAACTATTTTTCACGGATGACCAGGATAATCAGCTGGAACCCAAGCTAGCAAGAACAGAGGACGCGCCTTGTGACCGCATTTCGAGACAATGGACAGGGGTCAATTCCATCTCTTCGGAAACCCAATGCAAGCCACTCTAACGTGTTTTTCAACGGACAATTTGGAAAGTGGTATAAATCTGCAGTACTACGAGTTCAACACACAGTTTTACCAGGATTTTGTAGAGAGAGCATCTCGGCGCTATGCTTTCGCGCGACTATTGTTTTGTCTCCTTGGACTTTGTACGTCTTACGTACCGTGAGCGAATTGCCGATAGAGAGTTACCAGGGTGCGATTTATTTGGTGAAGCATTACGCGGTGGTTTGTTTTTACCATGCGTGGACTACATAAAAATGGGCGGCTAAAAAGGTAAAGAAGGGAGGCCGTCGCCTTCCCCGACGCCTGCAAGGATGCACCGCCACCATCCGGTGAAACCAACGCCAATGACCGACGACCGACACACAGCGCTGCGAAGCCAAACATTGCCCGACGCCCAGAAGGATATTTTCAGTTCGACGTTCCAACCGAAACCCGTTACCAGAGAGAGAGGGTAATGGATGACTCCAGATCGATGTCCACCCGAAGCCCGTTACCAGAGAGAGATTATTCCAGAACGACATTTGATTGATGCCCGACGCGTGAACACATGCAGCCGAAGCTTGTGAGAAGAGACACTCGACGTTCTGTGAAAGTAAAGTGCCCAATATCGTCGCAATCATCCTTTGCCGCGTTCGACCTCGAAGAACATTTTCGCCGCAAAGGAACCTTGTGCAAATCCACGCATCCAGGAAAGATGAACTGTCACACGATGTAGCAGAGTCCGGTAGAGTATTCTTCATTTGGTCTATGTCCATGTAAGCATGTATTGTTAGTATCAACGCCATACCGTAAACGCCGAAGTCTCACTTATTTGCAAAGTGACTCAGGAACCCCGAACCTAACTTCCGTCTCTGATATTTTTTAGTAATGTTATATAAAAGGTCATTTCATGTTCATATGTAATAATTTGATTGTCTGCATTCAGAGTTAGAAGCTCCACTCCATTACGTTAATTTTTAGTGTAAATTGTCAATGTGTGATCCATTTTTGTGTAACCGACAGCCCCGTTGCGTTATTTAGCTTGTGAATAGTTGACTGATTAGTCTTTTTTAATTGTAGAAAGCGTTTTTTATATTGCAAGGTCGTGCGAGTGTAGTATTTTTTGTACTTGATGTAATTTTTGCTTGCGCCGATGATTGATTTGTGTATTCCGGCAGCTGGAGCCGATTAAGTTTTGCATCACTATGTAATGTTTTATTTGTCCTCAATGGAACAGAGAGGCTTGTGTGTATTACCCCCGTTCGAGAAACTTGGTAAATGTCGTGCTTACGGCTTGATGCGTACGTTCATACGAACGAAAGGTTTAATTACGCCGACCCAATTGTTTTAGATGACTGCTCTCCGAGGGGTGGCGCATATTTGATATAAAAGAACACAAGAGCAGGCAGACTAATGACCTACATTCACGTAAAGGTTCAAACAAAAAGGGAATCGTATGCTGATCAGATCTATGACTTGTATGTATATTCACATGTAAAATACCTCAGAAGTACGAATGAGAAAGAGAGAGAATGAGATAGAGTGATTGAGGAAGCGATGTAAACAGTTTGTTGATACAATATATTCACATTTTTACCGTTCGACAGTGTTATTATTTGATGTTTTTCAGGTTTCTGGTATAATGCTATTAGTGTGATATTATTGTTCGAGTCTACATATCTAAGGTAAACAAAACAGTGAAACATTTCAAGGTATATATCTCCGCCTCGCATTAGTACGACAAGAAACGACCGTCCCAGTACCGAACTAAAAAACCTGGACCGTAAGTAAATGTCACGAACGTACCCATAATGACGTCTAGCCCCGTGCCGGGGTATGAATGATACGTTATTCCGGGGACCGTGAGTGCACTTATTACGAGAGCAGCAGGATAAAAGGTAAACTCCCTAAATGTACAGTCTATGAAAAAGGAATTCCCCAATTGGAGAGAAGTTTACGAACAAACTGAGCATATTATCAGAAAAGATGGGGACCTTCGGGATAAGTTCCAAGGAACTAGATAAAAACCGGTATCACTTCAGATGTTCTCTAGGATTCTATTGGAAGGGGTGGCAGCTTAAACTCAGAGGAGGTCTCCTATGAATCTCCTAGGTAAATCAGACTCCAGTCTATACTGAAAGAACAGTCCAAATCGATAGGTGTAAGCGATCTAGAGAGGGAGTTAGTCCTGGCGGATTTCCTGCTCCACGTAGAGCAGATTTTAAGGTTCCTAGAGTGGTTGACGTCGCCCATATAACAAAATGTAAGGATGATATTGAGACTCAGTTTACAGAAAGCTCAATGTAAATTTCGAGCTCATGCAGGTGCCTGTACACTTAGACTCGAGTTATTCCTTACAGTATTCACAGACAAGGCTGAACAATGTTTGGCTGGAAAATATATAGTTTTGTAAACTATACCGACTTTTGTCTAAGATTTAAGAAAGAGTGTCACTCAGAAACAGATAAAAAGAGACAGTTAACGGCAGTAAGAAATCAAAAACATTCTTGCCAGGTCCATGAAAATATGGAGAACTTCACATGTAGCATCTACGCTTCCAATCGAAACTTGAGCGAAAATTTCAGCGGAAGTGAGGTTGTGAATGTAATATTATGCCAATTGGCGCATCGTATCAGAAACCTCTGTTTTGCGCATGCTCCAAGATCGGTTGATGAATTGACCATCTTTCTCAAGGACTTCATCATTTATGACGATCCCGATGCCTGGAGGAATAAAAAGGACTCCAGAATTAAAGTGTTTGGAAAGTAATAGTTTCAAGGTTCGTAATATTGATATCAGAGGCAACGTTGGAGGAAGAAACACCTCGAGAACTAAGAGGTTTTATAGAGGACAAGGTAGATGAATTCGCCACAACTAGAATGACGGTAGAAGAAATTCTAATCGGTGTTTAGAATGCAAACACCAACCAGAGAAGGCTTAACTTCTGAGTTAGAGGAGGCCAATAAAACAAACCGGGACTTCCTGCATAACCAAATATGACAGTCTAGTAGAACAAACTAGAGCCTATTCTAGGTGCTTCGTGCCAATGTATGGAAGGGACGTAGGAGGAACGACCACAAATACCTACAAAGGAACTAAGGGTAAATTTTCAATTGACTGAAACAGAGGAAATACATTTGCGAAGTTAACTAAAATTCGGACGAGCATCACATACAAGATTTAAATAACCAGCGGTGTCTGCAAAGTTAATGGAAATTCCAATAAATTGTGTGATTGCCACCTGGAGCGAATACTCGATTACACGTAAATCAAAAGATGGGAGCTATGCTAAATGGTTCAATACCAGGATTTCAGAGATAAGAATAATGGATTTATGGTAACCACAGAAAGCAAGTCTTAGGAATAAAACGAGTGTATATGGAAATCGGCAGAATGAATTTATATGTAAGGGACTTAATACAGCTCTTCTTTTGTACCTGCCGTTCTTGAGACGGCATGAGGCATAGTTAAATTTCAGAAAAAACTCTGAAGTTGTATTTTTCTGCAAAACTCCTGAACATAAGGAAGGAAATTCTCTGCATGTTAAAATTTTCCAGTGTATCCAAAATGTACAAACTGGGGGAAAAAATGGATTTATAAACTGGCAGACCTCAGGCAGACAGTCGAGACAGTAGGTATTCTAAGAGATTCGCAGACACAGGAGTTGCTGAATGTGCTAACCCAATTTTTGGAAGTATGTACATAGAAGCACGGAACTATGGAGAGTGCCGAGTTTGAAATCCTTCTGATACGTACCGAGCCAGTTCATGGTGCACCATATCCAGTACCGCTTTCGAAGCGGGTAGCTTTAAGGGAAGAGCTCAACTTACGGAGAGTTGGAACATTATACAACCATCTGTATCAAATTACCTGAATCCAATACCAGTGGTTGACAAACCTGATGGAAGTGTGAGACCATACCTGAATTTTCGATAATTGTACACCATAATAATTGTTCATAAAAGTTCGGTGCTCCCTATTGATGAATCCTAACAGAAGTTTAAGCAAGCCTAGTATTTGAAGAGTTTTGACCTGGGCTCTGACAATTTGAAAATTCTTTGAAGCCAGAATGCCAAAAGTACCCTGCCTACTTTTTCATACATAGTTCACCAATTCGAGTTCTTGAAGATGCCGTATGGTTTTTACAAAGCTGTATCTAATTTCGTATCTGTCATGCATCACGTTTTTGGCCCTTAAAGAGAATCTTACTTGAGAGTTTGCATAGACGATCTTCTAATATTCGATGCGGATTTCAGCAACATCCGACACACAAACGAAGTACTAAACAAAGGTAAAACTTGGAAACTGCAATTTTGTAGAAGAGTGAGCAAGTGTAATTCGGACATTTTATCTCGGGTGACCAGATAAAAATAGACCCGGAAAAGAATGGAGCCACCTTTAATTTTCCGCTGCCAAAGAACGAAAAAATATTCCAAAGTTTTTAGGTCTGGCCAATTGGAGGAGGAAATTTATAAAGGATTATTCGACTAAATCAGAAACCTTGCTGAAATTGCTTTTTAAAATAGTTAAGAAGACTTGGAGTTCGTCTCGGAAATAAGCCTTCGACCTTCTGAAGCAAGAATTCGTAACATTTCCTGCTCTGGCTCAGCCAGATTAAAACGAAGAGTTTTGCATACGTGCTTCCATCAAAATAACAAGGAGTGTCCTGTTTCAAAAACCAGATGTAGAAAAGGCTGTAATCCAATATGCCACCCGAAAACTGAAAACTAATTACTCTATCCACCAGCTGGAATGCTTGGCCACATATTTTGGTACATACAAATATCTCCGAGGAAAGTATTTCAAAATATATACGGATCGCCGTGGATTGGTCTGGCTTCAAAATTCTAGAAAGTGCGACTGTTGTTTCACTAGTTGAAACAACAATCCTGCTCATTCGATTTTTTTTACATGTATGGGAAGAGAAACTTAGTTCCAGATGTACTCAGCCATTATCCTCTAAAAGTCCTGTAGCATGTGTGTAAGCTATTATTTTCTTTTTAACTTAACTACGTTTCAAAAGGGGAAAAGTGGAAGATGTCGAGAACTGAGACCAAGTTAAAGAGCAGGATGTTTTACGGTTGGAAGTGAAAGTGCTGAGTTAAAGGAAAAATGAAATATGAGGAGGTTTATCAGTTGTACGGAAATCTCTTGTTCAGAGAACTACTGGAGAAGAAGTTTCCTTGGAAATTATGTTCCCGATAAATTAAAAGAAAATGTCCTACGAGAGAACCATGATAAATTAGGATATTTTGTCATGGCTAAGACTTTGAAAAGAGTGAATAATAGATTATTTTCGCCTAAATTAAAACAAGACGTAACCGGTCATTTTAGAGATTGATGTACGGACCAAAATGGGCAAGCTCTGGATCGATCGTCAAGGAAAAATTACAGATTAATCAGGAAGATAAGCATGAAAGTTTGTATGTAGACCTAATTAGGCTATCAATATATCTTAACCTTGATGTAGAGACCACGTTTGTCCTAGTCTATCCCCTCAAGCAAGGCTCGGGCAGGGAGATCCTCAATGTGATGGAAATGGGATACTTTTAGGAATTTCCGACAAATGTACGCAGTACATTTCAAGCTTAAGGAAATATTATCTGCAAAAGTATAATATAGTATTATTTCGCCACCACCTACCATGTGAGTAGTTACAGCATAGAGCGGATGAATCAGGAGATAGTATAATTACCCCGGTTCCTATGTCATTGAGAGCACAAGCCTGCTTTAAATACTTAACTGGAATATCTTGATATCTAAACAACTCTATTTCCGACACTACAGTTTATGCGTCCTCCGAGTTATTCTTTAATATACATGTCCTAATGAAGTTCTGGAGCACTTCAACTGGCCCATCAACGAAGCAGATTCAAAAATATCAAATTGGAATTAGAGACTATTCATGGCAAGGAATAGGGAACGAAAAAAGTATGAAAAGAAAATTTAACATAGAAAGGAACTCTCTTCCATTAAAAGAAAGGTGACTTCGTCCTTGTCAGGAATCACAAGTTGAGTTCCAGAAAGAAGTGGACTATTGCAAACTGTTTGAGGTATACGTTGGCCCCTACACCGCCACTGATGATAGAAGCAACACTTCTTTGCTCTTGAACCCGACGACCAAGATACCAGTCGACCGAAATTACTCTACAACCTATGTTATGATTACATTTTCTCTGCACATGATGAAAATATATACCACAATTCAAATTCGTGGTGAAAGTTTGAAGATTTTTCTTTGTGTGTGTGTTTTTTTCGTCGGCACTTCCTATGGTCTACATACTATCTGTACCAAGTTTCAGTGCAAGAGGGTTGTAAATACTCAACTGTAATCGAGCCACCAGCTATGTTACCTCTTTGCCTGAGCTGAGAAGTCCCATCCGAAAAAATCTATCCGTGACCAGTTTCAGGGCTTAGAGAACCAGTGAAGTGCGTGTCAACTGTGATATGGAAGAAATTATATTTAAATTCCTAATATATGGGTATAAAATACATTAAGTTAGATTTTAATATAAAGTATTGTGTCCTAATCTATTTTAATTACACGTTCATATTGTTTTGCTAATCACTGTTGCATTTTGTCGAAAGTATGTAACATGCTTCACAAAGAAGGAAAAAAAATAAGAATACAGATTATTGTAATGTACGAAGTTTTCTGTCTCACCCTCATGTAGTCATGATCGATGAAAACGATATTAAACTTGAGAACAAATGCTTCTGCACTCTGGTTTATTGCAGGAATCGGTGAGGATCTTCTGAAAAAGAAATTGAAATACCATCAATAACTTGACAAGCTAGTTGAGATAAAGAAGATATTTAAATGAGAAATTAAACATTTTAGGTGCGTCAACACATAAAGGCTATTTTGCACCCGTCACTTTATATAAGCGTCTAGCCCCTTACCATAACTAAAATAACATAACTGTAACGTCGTGTCGTAACTAAAACATTAAAATTTTCTGACTCGTTAATAGCTGATGCTGGAAAGGTGCACGCAGCACACACAAGGACAAAAGAAACAGGATAACACACACAAAATTATACTGGCCGCAGTCCAGGTTGTACTACGTGGAAGCGAGGTTGACTTTTGGCCGCCTATGTGGAACGTTACCCCTTACAACCCAAGAAGATATTTGTTGGTAATCGATTAAGCATCTTATCATCACATATGATGTTGTATAAATGGGTCACCGAAACGATGTTCCGACAATAATTGAAACATGATTTAGGTGTGAATAAATATTAACTTACTTATGATCAAAATTATTTAAAGTTGCTGAAAATGGAATGAATATTTCTTTTTTAAAAAAGTAAAGTGTTTGTGAGAAAACATTAAGAAGAGAACAAGAGGGAGTTGTCTGTGAATTCAGAAAAAAGCGTTGAACTTTTTGTAGTCAGTGTTTTTTACAGAATAATGTTCCTTTCCCTGTTTTTCCAATGCCAGTTTCATCAGGGATGTCGATTTCAATATTCAGTCGCTGACATTATCATATTGGAAGCAAGTTTATAGGTATATTTTACGATTCCAAATTTTAATAGCCGCATTTAAATTACTGACAATATCTGGATGAAGTTAATGATTAATAATTTCTCATGGGAGTAATTAAACATAATGACATATTTATGGTGTTTCCCACAGTCCCATATTGCATTCTGAATTTTTTAATACTTTTATGTGTATCTTGGAAAAACACGTAGAAATTATACACGAAAGTTAAGAATTTGCTTATTTCAAGTTGTATCATTAAACATAGGAACTTCAATTACAAAATGCATATTAAGTAATTTTTATCATGATATTTCCAAATGTAGGTTACTACTTAAAAACAGCTGACTTACTTTTTCAAAGAATACCATATTTTCTTCACCGTATTAATTTTTCAGTGTGCGTTTATTGCACTAGCTTAGGAATAAAGTTCTCTCATTACAGCGCACATTGATATCCACATGAAGGAATTAGAAGGAAGTTGCATAACTGGTTTGGTTTGCGACTATACAAATTCCCGTTCCCTATTTTTAAAATTTTGATTTGTAATTTTGTAGGGGGAAGTAAAAAATCGATTCTTTTCAAAGGCACATAATTCAAAAGGAACGTTCTTCAAGAGACCATGACTCAAAGTGTGTCAGATTGTTAGGTGGAAGCAGATACATTTCAAAGCAAAAATATCAATCATGTTGGAAAATTAACTTTCAACAAAGTTTAACAATGCCCAATATCCTCTACTGTAAGAATTACCATATGTGAGATTTGATGTGGAATTAACAATTAAAAATACATTGAAAATAAAATTCAAGTAAACTTATCAATAATTATTAAGTTAATAACCTTACATATAATGAATTTTGGGAAACATTTTTGTTCCATTCATTTTTCTTAAATAGAGCAAGAATCCCAGACTTTATGTTTGCATGCCGAAGTATGAAAGATACTGAAACGCATATTCGAAGAAATGTTTAAAAACTAGAAGGAATATTCTTACTCAATATTCCACAATTCTTGAAGTCTTGAAAATATTTTCTCTTGTCTATTTCTTACCTACATAAGGAAAATTTTGTAAATAGCATAGTGTTTATAAAAGGTAAATGCTATTATATATTTGTTTTTATATAGGTATATATATATATATATATACACACACACACACACACATACACATCACACACACTATTATTATGTATGTGTGTGTGTCCCTTAGGGTAATAATGCCACGTTCTAGTAAAAAGCGTAGTTGTGAAGAAATACGAGAGACAACATATGCATTATCTTGATTGAAGCTTCTGAAGTCATGAAAGCAAGAAACCGTTCTGGAATATTCTCTCTGGCGGCAGTATTCCTCTATGTTGTGCAGAAGACGGTTGATTTCCAGTCTGTTGTAAAATATTAAAGGTAAGCCCGTTGTATGTGAGATTGTAATTTAAATGTCCGTCATATAGATATAACTGCACATGTATTACTAGTATGTTTAATGTATTATCGTTATATACTAAGTGATCGTGACTGTGTTGAAGAACTACCTCGTAATTCAATATAGAACGTGTAATAAGTGAGCAGGTGGAATAACGCCACAATTTGTTACTTTCAGATTATTAAATTTGGAGCCTGAGATCAGTGTTAATTTGTCATTTTAGATGCGAAGAATCTACAAGAAAACAACATTTACATAATGCATGCTAAAAGAGGTGCTTGAAACTGCCGAAAGTCCTTTCACAATTCTAACGACAGATATCTACCCAAAGAAGAAGAATTCAGATGGGATTGGTAGTGTATCTTCTTCAACTTCTACTGCAAAATGCTCAAAACCATCAGGACACAAAAGAAGAAAAACAGTTCATAATGAAAACGAAGGAATATTGTCCAAGGTAGCTGATGATTCATGTTACTGTTCAGTTTCCTGTGAGGACAATGTTCTCGATATGAGAAAGTGTATAACGTACAATGCTCCTGTTCATGAAATATGTATTGGATTAACAAAAAAAGACAAAAACTTGTGTGCCTCATTGCCCTTGATTTATAACGTATACAATACCGTAATAGTGTTACAGTAAAGATCTCTTGAAATAAAGGATTTGCATTTCATTCGCAATGTTTCATCGAAAAATCATAATAATCTCCTGTACAAAATAATTGTTATATGCCTGAAATGCATCCGAACTATAATACTTTTGATGAGGATTTAATAATACTGCTGTTTGTAAATGTACTTTCCATAATTTTTTATCAATTTCAATAATGTTACAGTAAAGATCTCTTGAAATGAAGCCTTTTCATTTCATTCCTGTACAAAATAATTGGTATTTATCTAATATTCATCCTAACTATAATACTTTTGAGTGTAAATGTACTTTCCTTAATTTATTATCAATTTAAGAATTTAGCCATATTACCCCTTACCTGGTGCGTTATTACCCACATAGTTGTGTAACGTTGTAAAGTTGTCTATAATTTCCTGCAACATTTGTTTTTGGATTTCAGCTACCCTTTTGTTATTCTGTGTGTACTACATAAGCTACTCTATCTTACCCTGTGCTTGTTCGTCAAAATGAACTTTCATCAGTAGATACAATTGACAGAACCTTAACGTGGCGTTATTACCCTAAGAGACCTTATACGTATATATGTTATTTTAGAATGGAATTAATTCTTTCATAAACATCTACAGGGACATTTTCTGTTACCTTGTTTGCTTCGATCCCATTATGTAGCAGTGTTCCTCATTTGATGGAAATCTCTGGAACACGTCACAGCAGTTGAATGCATTTCCATTGAGGGAACAATTGTCGAAAATTTCGCTGCATGCTCTACAAATTTATAAATTGTATCTGTAAGTATTGTTTTTATTAAATATAGTGCTTAATACGTTTAATTGAGTCTAACTAATACCTCATGTAATATAAAGTACTTATTCAATAAACACAGCAAAATGAATTGTCCTTAAACAACTTACCAATTTGAATTAGTGTAGAGATTTTATCAATTCTATAATTGGAGGATTACTATTGACAGTTTAGTAGGAAACAATCAGCAAAAGCTAAAAATGTATGTCTACGAATGTGATGGTCTACTTTGTTCTCCTATGTCAAATCTTGTTGTCTCCAAAACTAACAGAGACATGTACAGAAAAATGAGTTTGAGAGGGCTATCAAACTATATATCAACGCAACATAAACTAAATCGATGAAGCCATGTGTCACTGGGCCTACGTCTAGTAAACTACCAAGTGTGACGATCCAATATTAGGTAAGAAGAAATATAAGAGATGAGGGCAAGAATTGATATCGTGTCTTGTGTGATTAGCGTCGGCGAATTGCAACCGCAGGATATCTCATAAAGACCTGAAACTGACTACTACACCAGTCCACTACTTTCGCTAGAAGCATAGTGTATTCTACATATTCTGGGAAAACCATAGGTCAGAACATCCTGTGGCCATGTTGTTACACAGCAAATTACTCTTTTGCACGATTTTATAATCGAACATTTTATATCCTCAAATAACAGGAATCACTGTTTGGAACGGTACAGCAACAGTTGCAACCTTTTGTAAGACGTTCAATTCACGGAAAACGTAAAAACAAAAACGCTGTTCCAGTGTGGGGATGTGTGTGTGTGTGTGTGTGTGTGTGTGTGTGTGTGTGTGTGTGTGTGTGGGTGTGTGTGTGTGTGTGTGTGTGTGTGTGTGTGTGTGTGTGTGTGTGTGTGGGTGGGTGAGTGTGTGTGTGTGTGTGTGTTTAGCGAGCCACACTATGTTATCACGGCGCCTACATACGTATACATCCTGGCCTCTTTTCAGCGTCATTCAAATAAAAATTATTACACCGGCCTGAATGGGCTTTCATGACTTGCAGATGACTGTTGTCTCGGAATAATATCAGCATGCTGATTCCAAAAATTAAATTCATTTTTACCCATCACGTTTAGTTTTTTTCGGAAAAAAATAGCAATATATTAACATCATTAATTTCACAAAAAAAATGTGTATTTCCATCATTTCCTCAATTGTTGGCTCTTTAGATGGTGGTAAAATATTGGTTTTCTTCAATGCAAATCCTTCAATTCTGAATTATAAATGCACGTAGAATAGTAAGCATATAATCCACCTTCTATCTTCACGAGACACTTTGACATGGAAATTGTAAACTTTCATTACGTAAGTTCCATTTTCAAAATCCCTCATAAAAATTTCCTTCACAAAATGTCCAAAACTCAATGATGTAATGTACTGGGATTATTGAACTTAATGACGTGGTGGAAAATCCTGAAGAAATGGGAAGAAATTTATTATGTCATGTCCGTCTTCAGCATTCAAAATACTTAAAGAATGACATATTGGTTTGCAAACAACCAAAATTTCCCTTGCTTAAATTTGTTTTGTTGCGTTATGTAATAGGCGTAATGCAATGGCGAATATGAGAATTTTGATTGTAAAATTATGCAAAATCCAAACGTGATAGGGAAAAAGGATATAATTTCCGTGATCAGCATTCATAATACTTCCAGAATCACCTATTGATTTGAAATTATTCATTTTTTAAAAAAAAATCCATCGACAGCTGAAATGACACAAAGTTACAGTGATATCGCAGATAAGTAAGACAAACAATACTGAGCCAAAATGGTTTGTGTAGTTTGGAAATAAATAATATAAGACTACATTTATGCGATCCAATTGTTGTGAATGCTAACAATAATCATATAATAAACACACAGCTTCAAATTTCTAGTATTTCTTGCTACACTTACGGTGTTTCGCAGTAATAACATCCACTGCAGATTGCAAATGCAGGCATAGTCACATTGGAAACCAACCCATCTACACTTTCTTCGTACACAACAGAACTCAAATAGAATTTTTGCCAGAGGAGATGTGTTCCCACCACAGCTGCCACAAGAAAAGCAATCCAAGCCAAAAACCATAACAACCTGTAAATATTTTCATGGTTAGATTCAATTCAAAATCATGTATCATTTTCATTTTCTAGTCTAAGTATTTGCAAAATCTGTCTTGATTATGCGTGTGACTGACGTTCATGTAATATCACTTGAAATCGTTTGTATTTCAAATACAATTAAATGGTATAAACTATCGATATTTCTGATGTTAGATAATAATAGACTGGGTACAAAAACACAACCATGTTTTGAGTTACTTGTTTAGCATTAACATATCACTTAATGTGAAAGTACATTGCTTGAGAGTCTTTCAATTTTATAATCAAGTAATTTACTCGCTCAGTAATAGATGGCTGACATGTGTATTTGTGATGATTTTTCAAGCTCAAATATGTTCATCTAATAGTTAATAAAGTCCCGATAGAGGAAACCTACCAAAAAGTTGTGTTTTCGCATCCGTTTTACACGATAATATGCATTTCTTTTATGATTGTATAAAGCATCAACATAAAGGAGAGTCAATAATCCTTCACAACAAAGATCATCTGTTCGGGGTTCAATAAATGTTCCTAATGAAGACGAGACAATTAACACTCGTGGGCAATTTGTTGCAACTTGGAAATTAGTTCTCGCATAAAAAGACAAAAAAACAGTTCCGGAACTTGTGAGAGAAAATTCGTGTGTTTGTGGATTCCAACAAAAAGCGAGTGGCTTCAAAATATATAATACTCTCTTTGAATATCTAATATTCTTTATTTAGAATGTCTTACTTAGCGGTAAGGTGGTAAACGGTGGTTATAGGGATAATAGTCGATTGGGCATTTCCACTACGGCACGAAATACGTTTTAAATCGATTCATCTTACGGATGATTACAAAAAAAATCTGCAAAACAAACTGAAATTGCCTTATGGAAAAGAAAGTAAAACATACTTTACAAGTATATACTTTACTTCACACTTTGAATTGAAGTATATGACAATTTAAATACCGTAATTTATCTTATTATAATTTTGCACTACAGTTAATCGTTACTTTCCATAGGTAAGTTTAAAAATTATTTTTGAAAATTTGGTCGGTAACCAATTTCAGAAGCAATATTTCTCGCATGACTTGACAACACGCACTGGCAAACCTCTTTCATTTATCTTGCAAGTGGGTAGCTGAGACATTTAATAGAAGAACGATCATTAAAAAGCATTGCTTTCTCATCCACTATTGCCCTCTTTCCATTTTTTGATTATTTTAATCTGTACAGATCGTCAAAATGCCGCACACGTTGTCTCTTGGTAGGCAACACAGTAAACTGGAAGCAGACGATAAGCCAGCTACGAATAGTTGACGTATCAACATGGCGGATCGCGTTTTGAGCGCAACGCTAACATCGCAACTTTGGAAGTTTCTTCTTGCCTTCAATTGAACGCATTGAAATGCGAGAACTTGCAGGAGTCATTTGATAAGTAAAATTTGGTGGAAATTGTCCATTCTGCGGGGAAATGATTCTCCTTGCACTGTGAATTGATCTTGCTTGGCTTTATATCACCCTGACTTAGACAGTGGAAGAGAGACGAAGACGAACAGCCATGTCTATTTGCGTACTAATAGTGTGTTTTCTTTTAGAGGTGGGACTTTGTGAGCATTCTCGATATAAACCTCTACTTATTAATCACACTAGGGGTGTTCATCACAAACTGTCAGTATTAGGTAAATTAAGCAAGAAGTACTTTTGATATTAGATGTGGGATTTCAGTAATTAAAAATTGAGAATTCTTTGGGTAGGCAAGGTAATAGATCTATAACCTCCCCATTGCCTATACTTTTGGCGTTACAGACGGGTGATGCAAAACTATATGAACATCACAAATTGGCGATTTGAGTTTGTGACTTGGTTTTGTGGCCTACTTCACCAGTGGCGTACCTTTTCAATTAGTCTCCAGTGTGTTCACTTGAGATTAATTTTGATACCACCATATGGTAATATAAATAATGGAAGGGAATAGCTTCAATAGTTTTTTTCCTCTACGAGTGTGATGTATGTGTGGGTACACTTGTTTGATGAATACGTATGTATGCAAGTGTATGTGTACACAGACACACACACACACACACACACACATATGTATTCTCCCCTAAAACGTTAATCACAATCAACATTAAACAAACTTGGAGCTACTCAGAATAGCCAAATCAGGAAAATTATCAAAATTATCATCATTATCATAAGATGAAATGGTAATTAATGGTAAGTAAATTTGGTCAAATAATGTTGATGTAAACAAAAACATTGGATAGGTACTAAGCAAGTGCTAGGAACAATATATAGGTACTTTGGCAGAGAATCGAAAAGTAAATTCATAATGACTTTGCCCTAACAAGAAATTCGAGAATTTTCTAAATTAGGCCAGTATTATATTTGAACATTAAATACCACACGAATGAGCGAATTCTCACCTTTCGAAACATATTTAAGTGGCAGAAGAATTGCAAAACACCGTATATGAGATAGTGTGAATGTTACGAAATGCTGTAAGTATTATCTTCTTTACCAGTGTAAATTTTAATCTGTTAATGATGTTAAAGTGATTGTCTGCTTCATGTAAGGTTGCACTCAAGGTCCATCTTTCAAGCACCCTGTAATCGCTCATCTGAGAACATTATTTCTAGCGTGCATAACTTAGATGTTTTAATCACATCCATTAACTCCAAAACAAATCCCTCACTTGCAACAAATCTGATCTATTGTTATGAGTACTTACAGCATTTCGTAACATTCACATTATCTCATAGACGGTGTTTTGCAATGTTTCAAAAGGTGAGAATTCGCTCATTCGTGTATATATGTGAGCAGACAATGTTATTCGGAGAGTATTATAAGACAAGCACAACTAATTTAGAGTGAATTTTATGAGTTTAACTCTGTACATGGACTTAGAGCTCTAAAGATTCTTCATCACGGCTACCTCGCACTTCCTCATCATCAAAAGATTCATAGCACCAAGCACCGTTGAGAAAAAAAAAAACACGTAGAGAAAAAAAAAACTAAACTGTAGGTCAAAGCCTCTTGTGTACTCAAATATTAGGAGCGCTAACAAACAAAGTCTTGAGGCATATAAAATAAATAATCGTGTAGTATTGACACATAACTAGTTTTGAATAAAACACGACAACACGATAACAGCTGGAAGAACACAGGTCATCATCACACAGTGAAAGAACGTCGCACAACACACGTGGGTTTGTTTATTGTTTGCATAGTTCAAAGTACACACTGAAAAGCACGCATAAGGTTGGGCGGAGCATTGAGAAATCGTCACTATGGCAACGCCTGAGACTGCAAGTCGCCATGGGTGGAACGTACTCGGCAGCAGACGATAATAACATAACAAAGAATCGTATCAGCGTACCTCACACAGGGCTTGAAAATGTAAATCCACTAAAATATACAACAGCATCCGTGGTCACAAACCTGGTGATGTATACGACATATTCGCATACGAAATATGTGAACTTGACGTCATTTGAGCGAGGCCGAACACTGGAACACACTTCTGGCCTATGAAAGTGACCATGCGTAATATGTGAAGCCAAGCAAACAATGTCAACACGCACTGAGTGGGAGGGGCTTCGCCAAGGTAGTTCTCCGTGACGTCATGGGAATGGCAGTCTGTATCTCAAGCGTACGATGTCGCTGCGGATACTTCCTGAGTGAAACGTTCCAGTACTGCAGCGCGGCCGGGATGATGGAAAAATCAGCCGATCGGTCCACACAGGATTGGGTCCTTCGGTGCTGGAAGTCCACAAGATCGTCACCCGGTCACTTCAATGAGCCTATATCTCTCTCTCGGAAGCACAAGCAGGAGGTCGTCATGGTGAATGATCCGGCAGCAATCGTGGCGATGATGATGAAATAAGCAAAAGGGGAAAAATTAGGAAAATGTAAAAGGGAGTGGAGCAGAGTTTAAATGGTTGCGGGTGATCAAGTCGACAGAAAAAGGACTTTCAAATGAAACTGGGGAAGAATTTCGAGGGGGAGGGGAGGTAGTATCTGATCGATGTGACGGCGAAGGGGCGGGGTTACTTACATTACGCAAAGTTTTTAAGAGGACCTGTTTATGAATCAAACGTTTATAGGAGGAAATTTTCGCCGGGGGGCAACGGCGGGGGAATAGGTGGAATAGCCGGACTAGCCGGGTAGGGGCCGGCGGCATAGGTGGTTTCAATTGAGGTGCCGGAAGTCGACGTCCTTTCGGAAAAGTGGTGGTACATCGATTTGGAGTATTTGTTTGTTGTTTCGTACCAGACGAGAAAGGGGCCGGGGGAAGAGGGGGTTGGGTGGAATAACTGTTGTCTCCGGGGCATGTGAAATTGATTGTAAAGCAATCGGGGAACTGATAGGAGGTTTCTTTAATCGTTTTTTGGGTGTTGTGACACGTGATTTGGGAGAACAACACAAGATGTAATTAATAATACCAATAAAATAAGTATGCCGATAAGAGCTATCACGATGGATGTGATAAAAGCATAATGAGCGGGAGACATCTTGTGGTAGGAGTCTGAAATAAGAAAAGAAAGGGGAGTTCAGTGATAATAGAACGAACTAAGTGATTATGACACATTTCCGTCTGTAATATGTGTAAATGTCGTATAGAAAATAATTGCAAGAATTTTACATGTATTGTGGGCAAAGGATTAAGTACCTTCGATTCGCTGCTAACTAAAAAAAATGAAAAATAAGTGAAAAAGAATAAGTAATAGATTTATATAAAAGTTCATGGAATAAAAGAGTAGGTTTTAATTTCATGGGATATGGGCTATACCATGTTGTATGCTATGAATAATTGAACTATAAAATTAAAGGAGATAGTGGGAACATTTGCCTATATTTATTATATGTTTTGTTAACATATTTAGTGCATTGCAGCTTTCAAAGAAGCAGTTCGCGTTACACCTGAGCGTAAATAAAAATTTGCTATGGCAAAAAGCCAAAAGTTCAACAAGTTCTACACAGTTCATTTGTTCTTTAAATCGCTCATCTTGTTCTATCTTAGTTCGTTCTTTCTTTATTTCTTTGTTCTCTCTTGTTTTTTATTTGAGCGTATATGTACCAGCAAATGGGAAAAAAATTGTTTGCTAGTTAGAACCATATACGCGCTAGGTACTTATGAGTGAAATCAGCTATGTGATATGTTCTGACTATTACTATACGTATAATCGCAAATTATAAAAATAACATTAAAATATCAGGAGGAATTAATTATTAGGCAAGGGATTTATTATAAATGTTCCGACGATTGGGATAGCATTTTGTAATCCTGGGCTTGGTAAAAATAAAATGAGTTCAATGTGATGCAGAAGTGTAGTGTGAGCACGGGAAGTGAGGAAGGGGTGGGCGTAACCGTGGGAAAATGCTGGATCATGGGATTTTAGCATGTGCAATGTACGTAGCAAGGAGGCTAAAGAGAGTCGAGTGCTAATGAATGTTAGTGTATATGTTAATGGGGATTTCATGGCACTGGTCGTAGCGGGCTTTGAGCCTAGAAACCGTGATCGTGTCGGTTTTTTCTTTGTTCCTGCCGTCAATGTAAGTAACTTCATAGGCATTCTCGTTAACTTTTCGAAGAATAGTTCCTTTTTACTTATAAGAGGACACAAAAGCTTTTGACACGCCAGGAATCGGAGTGGCATCTAGGGTCCACGCATGTTGGCCTGGTGAGTACTGCATTTGCCTAGAAGTGCGGTCTATGTACTGTTTCTGTTGTTCGAAACGTTTGTATAAGTTGTCATGAGTGGTCTTACGTATGGATGTCAGGAGTTCAAGTCTTTGTGTGTTTTTCTGGGAGATATTGTCAGGCATCGAAGGAAGCACTGCGTCTGCTAGGATCCTTGGTTTGTAGCAAAACAAAGTAAAATATACACTCTGACGTAACCCAGAATGGATTGTAATATTGTGGCTAAACGTGGCACTAGCTAAATAATCACACCACAAATCCTTTTTCTCCAACACAAAATCTCTCATGCCTTTCTTTAAATAGGTAAATGAACTCTCAAGTAGCCCATTCGTGAAATGTGCACAAGTGTCTATATATTTTAGTTTTAAGCCTGTAATATTTGCTAACTCTCGTAAAAGTAAGCTTGAATTGGGTGTTGAGCGATCTAAATAAATAGTTTCTGGGAGGCCATCAACTAGAAAAACTTTCTCAACTAGAACTGTTGCTATGTTTTGTGCATCACGATTAGCCAAAGGAGCTGTAATGACGTATCTAGTACAACTATCAACTACTGATAGAAAATATTTGTATTTGTGCGTCTTAGTAGAGACTAAAGGTCCACAGACGTCAAGATGCATTCGTTGAAAAGGAAGTTGGGCAGGGGGAAATGTCTGGAGGGTATGGGGTTTAGACCCTTGTGGTTTCTTTGAGATCTGGCAAGTGATGCAATGTCGAATTTTATCATACACAAATTTCTTCATATTAGGGAAACAGTAGCGCATAAGCATTAAATTATATGATTTTTGTGCGCCTTGGTGACTTCCATTCATTTTATGTGCATGAATAAGATCGAAAACTTGATTTCCTAATGCGTGGGGAATATAAAGCCTATCCCGGCAACCAGTTTTGATTTAACTAGTCCTGTATAAGAAGTCATATTTGAGTACATAAGAATAGGAAAGTTTTTCTAGCTTAGGATTACTAGCTTGATCTTTGTTTTCTAAAATGTCAATAAAGTCTCTTAAATAGGGGTCTTTACGTTGTTCTGTGCTAATATCAAAATCTTCTGCTTGCGTATGAAATACTTGATGAAAGAACAGGGCATCATCATCATCATCATCATCATCATTCTTCTTGCCAGGATTAGTCTTTTCAAGCGGTAAGCTTGCACGGGAAAGTGCATCCGCAAGTTCATTTTTACTGGCGCTGACATGCCTTATTTCGAAATCAAAATTTTGAAAATAAAGTTATCTTCTTCCCAAAATAGAACTAGGGTGTTTAGTTGAATGAAGATAGGATAATCCTTTGTTGTCTGTGAGAACCACAAATCGTTGATTCATAAGAAAAAAATTGGAAGTTTTCAAAACATAATATGCACCTGCAATTTCGAGGGAAAATGTGTCAGCTTTTTTCTCTGTTGGTGTTAAGGCTCGTGAACAATAAGCACAAGGATGTAAATTTCCTTCTTCGTCAGACTATAACAATGCTCCGCCAATTCCTTCTTCGCTTGAATCTATGGACACATATGAGGGGCGCTGAGGGTTATAAGGGCGCAGGATAAGGGCTGAAGTTATAATTTGTTTTAGTGTTTCGAAACTTTTCTGGTGATCGTCAGTCCATTCAAACTTGACATTCTTTTTGAGAAGTTGAATAAACATTCTGTCGGTCCTGCAAAAATCCTTGCACAAATCGCCGAATGAAATTTACAAGTCCTAGAAAACTACGAAGCTTGCGTTTGGTGTTAGGGGTGGGATATTCCAAAATAGCTTTAAGAAAATGTTCAGAAATCGTAATTCTCTTTTGAGATACCTAGTTATCGAAGACTTTTACTTCAGTAAAGGCTAGCCTACACTTAGAGGGTGACAATTTAAGGGATGCTTTTCTTAACTTTTGAAACACTCTGTCCAGTATGTTAATCATGTGTGGGAGATTTGAGGTGTAAATAATGATGTAATCAGTATAGACAGAAAGTTCTGAACTGTCTATTCCACTAAGGGCAAGTTCGCTTACGCGGTTCATTACACCGGGGGATGTTTTCAATCCCTGGCATAACCGAGCATATCTAAAACTACCAAGATTGTTAATGGAGAAGGCGGTAATGTCCTTAGAACGCTCTGTTAATGAAACTTGAAAAAATGCACTGGACATATCCAAAATGGAGTAGTATTTCTTACCAGCCATCTCTTCCATGATGGTGGGGATATCTGGGGTTTGTAAAGATATCGGAGCTATGATTTCATTCAAAGCGCGGATATCAGAAATATAACGGTAAGTGCCATTGGGTTTCTTGATTAATAGGACTGGGTGTCGATAGGGACTCCCTTCACAGCGTTCTATAACACCTTGGTCTAGTAATTTCTGATTTTCCTGTTTCATGGGTTCTCTGTAATGAAAGGGTATAGGTTAGGTTTTGGCATAACACTGGGGTGTCATCTGTCAGCTTGATGTCATATTCCAAAACATTAGTTTCAGTTAATTTATCCCCTGGCCAGAGAAAAATATCTGCATACGTGTATGCGAGTTTTATGATTTTTTTCTCTTTCTTCTTGGGAAATATCAGGGTTAACTTTGAGGGGGGAGGGGTCAAATTTCTGTTGACTTTCACTGATATGTTGTTTTACTGTGCTATTTTCATTACAAGCGAATGAAAATGCGACATCTTCGCTGTTATTTTCCCAAATGGAAGTGACGTCATTTAAAATTTCACACGTCGATATTTCGCCTAATATCGTGTCAGTTTCCAAAGTGATTGTGCTTTCAGTAGGGTTGTGTATGTGAATGACAGGTGACTGAGGGTTTACTGTAGCATTGGGAGAACTACTGCATGCTGAGTTATAAGGGAAGCAGATGGGGTAAAAAGTACAGGCTTAGGATTGTTAGGTGTCGTAGTGGTAATTTTCAAATTGATATAAGTTTTTGATCGTGGATTTAACTGAATTGTGTTTGAAAGGGTAGCTTTCCCCATATTAACATTTGCATTTTATTTGGTTGAATATGTAATGCGACACCTGGTGAGTCTTGTACTTTGACCTCAAAATACTGTAATTTGGAGTACGTCCTAAATGATGAAGAGTTATTGTATTGTATTTTAATGACATATTGCACCTCTGTGTTTGCAAAAAGTCATTTCTTAAAAGTGGAGGACATTTGTTGAATCTATAATTCTAAACGGGTGCGAATATTTATACTTTCCAATTATGATAGGAAGTACTACAATTTCAGACACACTCAGTTTTGACCCGGACACACCTTGGATTGTGGACTTTACATTGTAGGTATTTCTTTCGGAAGGGAGGAGTTGGGAGGGGTAAATTGATATTTGGGAACCCACATCAATAAGTAAATCTATTTCTTTCTCTTGTATGCTACTATTGATATAAGTATACAAGCCATTCTTCTCAATGATAGGAACTTTGTCGATTCTACCATTATCTTCGGTTTCAGTCCTGCAAGTCGAAGATGATTCTAGTTTAAACTATTATCTCTTTGTGGTTTGTAATAGCAGTTATCGCTCAAGTGATTATAGCGACCCCAGAATGTACAGGCCGATGGATTTGTCTAGTCGCGATTACCCATATTTCTATTCTGATCTCTACGTTGAAACCTATTATTACCCCTAAATTGGCCTCGAGGGTTCGACCTATAGTTTCCTCTTGGATTAGCCCTATAATTAACTCTGTAGGAAGGGGAGTTATTATTCCCCTTGTTTTGAACTCTATTACCTCTATTATGTGCGCTCTGATTAGCATTTTTCGCAAATTCCAGAACATTTGAGCAGAAGGCAAGGAGGGAATTCGAATTTAATGGTTCTTCCCGTGAAAGCAACAATATGTTTGCAATCTGCGATGAAAGCTTATTTACATCGTCACTAGAGGCGGTATTATGAGTGGGTTCTGCGCTGGCCACAGCTGGTGGCGCCACGCAATGGGGAATTTTGGAACTTGGTTGGAAAACCGAGACAGGCTGTTGAGCGGATAACTGAGAGGAGAAATTGTGTCCTTGATAAACTGTCTGGGAGGGAATGACGGGAGCGGGGTTGATTGCAGGCTTTGGACTTGATGAGCGGGGTGTGGGGTGGGGAAGGTTGTATTCTGGTTATATGGTACAAATTGCTGAGGCGGGTTCGGCGGATTACTTGGGAGGGAGGAGTAAACCTGTGCATGAGAACAGCTGTGAAGTGGCGTCGGGGTCAATGTCTGATGCAAGCTTGCTTGTGCTTTAGCCTGATCAATTTCATACTTCTCCTTCATCATACGGGAATTAATCATAACTGTTGGCGTTCGAAATTTTGTAGGTGGGCTATTAATTCCTCTGTTTTGGCGAAGTGCTTATTAGTTAAACAACCAATGTATTTAGCTCGCAGTCCCGTGATTATTTAGGATAGAGTCTGTTCTTCAGTAGCGTTCGGGAAATATTGCTGGACTAATGCCTTCTTAGCAATAACATAGGCGTGAATTGGTTCTGTAATTAGCTGTTTTCTGGCTAAGACTATTTTAACGGGTTCAGCAGGGAGATAAGAGCCTTTGAACAAAGTACTTAGTTCATTTTTGATGTGTGTATATGTCAGGTCTGCTAAGCTAGGTCGTTTCTGTATATCGTGAAAGTAAGTCAAATCTGTGTCAGTTAAAAATAAAGGCAACATCTTTTTTCTCTTAGCTTCCGACCATCCCGAAGCGTGCGCGATATTTGCTGTCTTCAGGAAAAAGGGTTCGACTTCTTTGGGGTCGTTTCCGCTGAAAGACGTCGGATATAACACAGCTGGGATTGGAGTGGCCATGTTGGTGGTGGGAATTTCTACAGTAACGGTATCAGGGCTATTAGTATTGTTAGAGGTAGTAGGAACGATAGTTGGAGAGCTTGCTAAGGGTTGGTGTCGGGTTCTGCTGGGTGTTTTTAATCCTAGTAAGAATTGAGGGTAGTTTCTGTTAGCAGATATTAACCGTGTTAGTGGAGGGGTGGGGGTGGTGATAAGGTTGTGATTTTACTGGGTTCGCCGCAATTGCAGTAGCTAACTCTATGATTTGGTCGAGGGAGGCATCTAGGTGTTCGTGCAATGCTATCTCCATATCTCTACAATACCAAAAGCTTTAAACACTAATCACTTCTTCCAAGAAAACACAGAAGAGTAAATTTAATAACATGAGGAATAAGGGCAGATGGTTCTAAGCATGTACTCCCGGTTATCTTCAAATCACTACACAACACCTGATAGATATTAGATATCATGAGCTTTATTATATTTACAAACTTACAAAATGACGTGTTTATTTTGGCCTCTAGATAAAGAGTTCCCATCTCAGTGTATCTGGTGCAGAGTATCATTCTGTAATGTCTATATCCGTTTGCAAATACGTCGATTACCAGAGGTCCCTGGAGGGCTGTTGCCCGCCCCACCTTTCGCCACTTTTGCCCCTGCACTAATCTTCACCTCATAAACAAAGGGGAAAAAACTGTCCCAGTATTGGCACCTTGAGCCACCCCCCCCCCCCGCAGTCTTGAACCTAATCGAGTTCACTATATATAAGGGTATTAAAACATGAAATGAAGAGTATTTTAGAGTGGAGAATGTTAAATTTAGAACTACATAATTTGTATCCATGTCCAGATATTATTAGAATTATTAAATAAAGAAGACTTAGGTGGGCAGGCCATGTGTCACGGATGGGAGAGGAAAGAAGAATTTACAGGATTCTTGATGGGAAACCTGATGGTAAGATACCAGTAGGAAGGCTAAGATGAAAATAGAGAGATAACGTTTAGATGGACCTAAAGGATATCGGTGGGGATGGAAAAGAGTTGATAGATCTTGCTCAGGATAGGGAAAGATGGAAGGCCTGCGTTGCTGTAGCCATAAACATTCGGGTTTAAGAAGACTAGAGAGTTAGTTTAGTTACATATAATATCTCAGAAAGTTTAAAATATTATTTGACATAATACTATGTAGTTATGAAATACCTTAGCAATTTACTAGGAGCTTGAAGAAAATGCTTTACTCCATCTAAAGACGAATACATCAGGTATTCTTTGGTAATTTTCTTGACCAAAGAATATGTGTCACACATTAGTATATTCCACCTCCCATGGTGTCTTCTCCTGAAAAAATGAAATGAAAGTGCTCCCATCTGTCTGTTTTACAAGCTGAAATTTATATAAAATAACATTTCATCAAATAAACAGTGTCGTGTTCAGAATTTTCGAAACTGGGTTGGGCTGGGTGGCGGGATTACGTATACTTTTTCTTAGTAGTCAGCCCTCATTTTTATGTTCATTTATTTAGAAATACAGAGTCAAAGGGAAGTTGTAAACCCCATCAACACCCCATTGGGCTCGCCACTGCAAATAAATAATATTTTCTGAAGGTATGTGTCGTGCTATTAATGAATTAAGAATTTATTGCTACTTATCACAGATTAGGACTATAATGAATAAATTTGGAATTCTGAAATAAAATTACAAAATTTATTTAATGAATATCAAGCACCTTTGTAAATTTCGAGAACAAAGTAAATAACATATTTGAATCATTACATTTTGTTTTGTCAATATCCATTTAATATGTTACAAATAATTCATTTACACGGTTATGTTTTACAAATGCTACTTATGTTTGATTGATTTGGTTAATTTTACTTCGCAATACTTCCACTTTTGGTTAATCGCGAAATTGTGGGTGAGTCATGATATAATAAAGTTCATGAAGGGATACTCACAAAGAACACCGAAGCCCGGACCCGAATTCGAACCCTTATGTAAAGGAATAAAATCAGCTATTAAAAATATAGAAAATTATTAGTATGCCTAAACAAAATATCAAGCAACTACGTAAAATATTTAATTGTAATAAATTTCAATTGGGAATAGATAAAGTAAATTCTTGTATTTCATATACAATAATACACACCTAAAATCTTTCATTGGATGAGCCGTCCCCCGTGGTGGAGTGGTTAGCACATCGCGCTAAGAAGTTAGGGGTCCCGGGTTCGAATTCCGGCCTGGGCATGGATGTTTTTCAGTGTCCATTCATCAATTTCATCATGTCATCACTCATCTCCATGTTTGTAAATCAGTCAAAAGTGGCACAAGAAGTGAAATAAAATAAAGGAAATCACTACAATTCATTGCATGAAATAAGTGAATTGTTCATTATTTTGAAAAATATCTAATTATAGCAAACTTATACTTTCCTCCGAAGAAGAATGAATGAAAGCATCTCCATATAACCGCATTATTTATTTAAATTTATTGCAACGTAGAACACATATGATTAATACCGAAATATATTACATTGGAGATTCGCTCAATATGCAGAAATCTATTTCTCTGTCACTTCCATTTTCTCCAATACATTTTACCACATTTATCCGAATTATTATTTTATAAGTGCTTTATGTCTGTGAATATTCGTGTCACCATTCAAGTAAAGAAAATATCGTTCTGCAAAGACATATAGTCATAAACTTGAAATCAGTATCAAATTTCGGACAATGTGCTTTAGTATAGAAACAATAAGAAAGAAGTAATATATATCTTGATGATGAACAACTTGGGTATAGAGAACTATAAAATCACTATAGCTCTTGTCCAGTCTTACTGCGCTACCTCTGCGTCATAGGTGATGCCCGCCTAATACAGGTAGCAACATTTGACAATGATGGCAAATATAAGAATACGGTCAACACTTTACGTCTCGCATGCTTTAAATGCAGCTTTAAATAATCTGGTTTCGCATAAAGCTAATGCATTATTCACGTTTATTCGCACAATATATTATTGTATGCTTGTAACAACGTCTATTCCTTTAAAAATGTATGTAATATTCTATTGAAGGATCAGAATTACATAGAGATCACACACAATTTAAATCAGAGAACACGATTTATGCATTTGTTGTAATAAACTTAAGAACATCTCTTGACTAACGTCCGAATTTAAGAAAACTAACTTTGTGGCCATTCAGGCACAAGATACTGATTTAAGAATTACTAGAGCCGCTGTAAAGAATTATTATTCGCATTCCATGATATTGATTTGAGAGGACTATGACTGGTAAATTCCTCTTCTCCACTACACTACTACAACAGGAAGACGTACCACTGTATTCTTATACATATAAGTGATGACATTTCAAGTAAAAGTTGTAATATTATTAATCAATAAAAATATTAATATTAATTACCTGGAAAATAATAATTCAGATTGCACTGAAGGGAATTTACAATTTTTATCTTTCCTTTCATTTTCAAATTCTTTAATGATTCCCATTCTCTTTGCAGCTCTTAATCTTCTGCCTTTGGAAGGAAGACGATTTAGAACTCGGTGACGTTTCATCATTTGGAACATATTGAGAACAAAAATGTATGTTAATTCGAAAAGAGACAACAGGCTACCACCGAAGAAAAGTGATCCTATTCCACCAAAATTCACTGAAACGAAATCGACATAATGAATGATTTACAATTATTTCGTTTTCAATAAATTAGTTGAATGTTTACATTATCTAGCAGTTACCTTGTAATCGCACAAATGTAGGCCAGAGGCCCAACTACGAAGTTTTGTCTCGGGAGTTGCCTACCAAGCGCATAAACGTGTCAATAATAATAATAATAGCATTAATGACATTATTATTATTATTGACATTTTTATTGGTGTTTTTCAAACACGTTTAATTTCACATTAGCTTATAATGGAAAACAAATACACAAACTGTACTTCTGAAACACAAAAATGACGAATATAGTTCTTATTGTACATATGGCATGTGCAACTTTCATGTAGAACATATGTTTTACATATATTCAACATATTAATACATGGTATTTGTCCACATATACAATGTTTCGTTAATGCTTACATGTATATTATTTAAATACATTACATAATCAATTCATCACAACAAACCAACAACAAAAATGATGTAAGTTGCCTCTCACACGTGTGTGCTCATTTTCCTCAAAGCAATTGTTCATACGATTAAAACAAATCTCTTTAGCAGCAACAGTCTGAAGTGCATATTTGGTCTTAATTCTCGCTCTAGTAATTTATAATTCATTACACAAAATACAAGGTTTGCCCATAAGAAACCTTACTTTTTTTAAAGAAAAAAAAACACGTAATTACCTTCAAATGACTTTATCACTTTCAAAATAATCACCACAGGAGGCAACACACTTTGACCAGGATTTTTACAGGTCTTGGAAACACTGTTGATAGTCATTGACAGTAAGTGTTCGCAAAGTAGGCCTACGCGTAACATTTAATTTAATATCCGCGACGTCTTCAAATCTTCGCCCTTTCATAGCCATCTTAAGCTTGGGAAAAAGGAACAAAATCAGCAGGCAATAAGTCCGGAGAATATGGAGGATGAGGGTGATTGTTCACAGTCACTGAATGCTTAGAAAGGTATTGTTTTACAAACAATGCGGTATGAGACCGAGCATTATCGTGTCAACAGAAACTATTGGCCAGAATCACAGAGGTCCTTCCTAACCCGCTTTATTCTGTTTCTGAGTCGATTAAACACTTCCTTGTAGTACCACTGATTGATTATTTTGTTTTCAGGGACAAATTCATGGCCTAAATTCATGCACGAACTTTATCCATATTGTCGTCATTCCTTGACGTTGAAGGGCATCCTGATCTTGGTTCATCCTCGACACTTTTACGCCAACCTTTGAAACGATTGTATCAGTCATGCACCTTTCTTCATGATAATGTTGCATCACCATACACTGCCCGTATCATCTGTAACGTTTCGGTAAACGATTTATCCAATTTGTAACAAAACTTTATGCTGTAACGTTATTCCATCTTGGTGCACGTATTTTGTACGCCGCCTGCATCTGACGCACGCCTGCCCCGATGCCGATTACATATAACAGATTGAACATACACTGATGGGAAGTTTAGTTATAGCTCTTTGCAGTGTTGCCAGTGTTATATTTGGTTAGGTTTTCTTTTAAAAATAAAGTTCAGTTTCTTTATGGGCAGACCTTGTAACTATATTGCGAACATAGCGACCAGGAACATTTTTTGATCCAAATCTTGCAAACCGTTGCAAACTGTTGTTAAGACTATATCAGAGTTTTGGGGGCACAGAAACGTATATTTATATAGTTACGGACATTAGAATGTATTCGAAAACTATTTTTTATCACTACAGGAATGTAAAATTATCTTTTTTTATTGTAATCACAAAATCTAACCTAACCTCCTAAGCACCAGTAAAAGTGAAAGTACTCCATTCGGTTACCCAGACACTGGTGAGAGAAAAACTTTTTCTTTTGACAAAAATGTATTTAGTAATGTATATATGTGTGTGTGTGTGTGTGTGTGTGTGTGTACATGGGAGGGGGGAATTTGGTATACTGTATGCATAACCATGAATTTAAAGCGGAAATTATTAATTCCTATATGCAACCATCAACAGTTTAACAGCGAACTGTTTGATAGAAGTTTCCTTGTAATAAGAGATTTTATATTTATTTATTTTTTTCTGAAATAATTTTATAGGTGCTAGAAGCATTCATTTTCACAACATGGAGGTACCAGCCAGATGGTTATAGGTCATCGGCCACACTCCTGTCGCCCCCTAGCTACGGCTCTCAACTTGATGAGACTGTTAGAAAGCAAGTAGTGCGAGAGAAGTCAGCAAGAAAATTTTACGAATCGTATTTTTTTCCCCATAAAATCGCTGGTGGGGGGTAATTGGCCGTCTGTGCCCCTCCCGCAGATTCTCTTGGCCGTCTGGAAGGAACATGCAGGAAATATGAGAAAACTAATTTCCTCTTGAGTGTTATTTTGTCTTGGATTATGCTAGCCTTGGTTTTCTTTACTTCAAAATTTGCCCTCCTCAACCTCCCTAGAATTTCATTCCATCCAAGGTTGGTGCGCAATGCCGCCTGCTCCCTCTGTGGTTGCGTCACTGATGTAGGCCTACTGTCCAGAAGTCTTTATTACACAGTCGGAAGAAATGATTTAAGACAACTGAAAGAAACTACCAGGATATTGGCGGTCCGCAAAAGGGCAAAGCTGCGTTAACAGTCACCACAGGATCCACCACCAACTGCATTCCGCAGTGCACTCAAGTCCCAATATGACTATAGCGCATGTCCAGTCTTACGGCAGGCGTCCTATATGCTGGCAAGGGAAGTGGGTGGATGGGAAGCGACCATTCCAGCAAGGTAAGAAACGCAACAGTAAGTAGAACGAGGTTCACGTGGTACTCACGTCGTAACTCTCGGCGCCACCGCTGCTGTCTGGTTGGTCTGCCGCGCATTCCCCGATACCCACTTGCCAGTATGTAGAGCGCCCCCAGTAAGAGTAGACAAAGGCTATACCAGAGCGCGAAAATTATGTTTTATTGCTTGTTCGGCTTTTCAGCTGGTTCTAATTGTGCAATATGCAAGGTCGCCCGCATGGGGATACTTTAACCCCCTGAGATATCTCAAAATGTTCACATAATTCAAATTTCGAAATTGTAGCGTAAAAACATGAACGAGGTGTACCGTGAAAGACAGCATATTAAGTGCATATGTAAAATTATCCTAGTTCTGGGGATACATTATGAGAATTCTCTTAACGGGGGAAAGCAATGCTCAGTTTAAACACTGCTCCTCCCGTTAAGAATAACCTATTATGTGCGGCCTTTGCAATACACACACACACACACACCGTGAGCCGAAAGTGACTATCGGATACAATTCACAATCCATGAAAGTATTACTAGCAAGCGAAACAGACGTAGAATTTGGCGTATGTTGAGAGAAATGTTTACCCTGGTCTTATACGTTGTGGAGTAATAATTCGTCTGTTTTCCGGTAGAGGTTAGTCTGAGTGGCGTCACGTGCGGTTGACATACGGGTGTTCACAATAAAATATTTATACTCAATGCAGATTTACTCCTCTCCTATGGGCCGGACCCTGTGGCCGAGTGGTGCCAGTTCCGTGGAAGCCTTAAGAGAGAGTGGACGCGGAAACTAGTTGCTCCGTGAAGGTCAGTGAAAAGTTGCCTTCAGGAAACAACGAGCAGGAATGCCTTGTGCGTGTTGCTTGTGGCGTTTGGTGCAGTTGGCTGGTGAGTAAGTGGAATTGGAAAAGTACTTTAGAATAGTAAAAAAATGAATATCATTAGACAAATACCATCAAGATACGTTTTCCGTTCGGGGCACCGAGGCCGTCGGCGCGAGAAATTCATGACTTTATACATGGACAATTTCAACTCCACGTAGATGAGATCTTGATAATAGAAATACCTACGCATTTTCGATGTGTTTTCGTAAAATGTATCAGAGAAGCAATAATGACCCGAAGATTAGAGAAATGTGCTCCGGAAACAAACTTTTGTATGATAATGGTGAAACTGTAAATGTGCATTTGAGTGATGCGGGGAGGGGAAAAAAAGCGGTAAGAGTGTTTAACTTACCACTTGAATTAGATGATGAATGTGTCAAAGAAAAAATGATGGAATTTGGGAAGGTGGAATGTATAGACAAAGAAACGTGATCAGAAAACTTTAAATATCAAGTTTACAACAGGGTGAGAATAGTGAAAATGGAACTCGACGGACAGCCGAGAACGTGCAGGGCGTGTGGAAAAGAAGGACACGATAGCTGGCAATATGATAGGAGTCAGATAACAACGCTTCGTGTGAATAAAAACCGAGAGATAAATTATAGTGATATAATAGTGGAAAAGGGGAGTTCCTCGAACGTGAACAATCAGTTCCAACCAGATAAGAATCAAAACAATTCGGAAGGTCTTCAAAAGGTGATAAAAGAACAAATGAAAGATAAGGGGATAAAGAATGTGCCAAGTGACATCCGCTCGGTGGAAATGTTAACACCGGTAAATATGGCGACTACAAAGGAAGAACTCAACCAGAAAATCTTATCGATGAACACAAACCAACTGGGAACTTCCCACCTAGACAAACAAGACAAAAAAGGAAGTGAAGAAATGCAGGATGCCCAGATGCAGGACGAAGGAAACTCAGTTGATCTTCCTCCCATCCCAGCGGCAAAGGACAACGTCCCAAAAGAGGAGGACAAGGGGCCATCGAAAGACTGTGAGCTGGAAAGTGAATTTAATACAGAAGAAGAAAGTGACGAAAGTGCCACTTCAGTGTCAAAGAGGAAAAATTCTCAGCAGATGGGTGCAAAAGAAGGACGAAGAATACTTCGAAAGGTAGTGAGAACACAGTAGCGAAGAGGAGATCAGTGAGAGAGGTAGGAGGTATGAATAGAGTAATGAACAGAAGAAGTAAACCCTAAAAAGGGAAATTTAATTTGATATTTCATTTGTTATTTGTATAATTTTTTTCAAAGTTATGAGGGACGATCGGAAAGTACTATTAACTGTGTGCTACATTATTCATTTATTAATGGTATATACCACTAGAATATGTACTATTAATATTAATGGAATCTTTTCGCCTGTAAAATGTAAAATGTTAGAAGAATTTGTACGGGTACACTCCATAGACGTATTGTTTTTGCAGGAAGTTTGTATGTGTGACTTTCCATCAATATATGGTTACGAAGCCATAGTTAATACTGGTATCAATGGCCGTGGGACAGCAACACTTGTTAGAAACGGCCTAACCATTAATAATGTAAAAAAGTTAGTAGATGGGAGAGGCATTAGCTTTCAAAGTACCAACTACACTTTTGTGAATATTTATGCCCCATGAGGCAATCAAAATAGACAGTCACTGAACAATTCTATAATCAGGACATTTTATATTTGCTACCGTTAAATGAATCTAAAATAATACTTGGGGGTGATTTTAATCAGGTATTAAATCCTAGCGATTGTTTAGGAGCTTATCAAAAGAGTCCAGCCCTTGCAACATTAATTGAAGAATTGCATTTGAAAGATATTTGGTTACAGAAGAGACAGGATATAATATTTACATATTTTAATAATAAATCTGGATCGAGAATCGATAGGTTATATACAAATACAGATCAAATAAAAAATATAACGTCAATCGAAGCATGGCCAGCACCCTTTACTGATCATATGGTAGTAAAAATGGCAATAAACCTGGAAGAAACAAAACTAGTCAGGGGTCCTTCATATTGGAAGCTAAATATACAGTTATTAGAGCTTCCACATATCAATGAAATATTTGTACAAAAAATGGGTCGACTGATGTAAATAACAAAAGCGTTACAGTAATCATAATGACTGGTGGGTTCGATATGTAAAACCAAAATTAAAAACTTTTTTTTCTGCTGGTATGGAAAAGAAAATGCAAAAGACAGAAACGGATTGATCAACTTTTATTACCAGTGTTTACACGAGGCATGTCAAGGGAGAGATGTCACCAAAAATTACCAAGCCATACAGCAGTATAAAGCCAAAATCTTAACACTCCAGAGGCAACAAAATGAAGGCATAACAATAAGAACCAATTCCAAGAATTTAATTCAAGATGAAAGAATTTCGATGTATCACTATGTACAGATGCAAAAACAACAAAAAACACTGATGATCAACAATCTTGTGGATTCAGGTGGAGATTCGCATGTGAGTCAGCCAGGAATCATGCGGACATTTTATGACTATTATGGGGAGCTTTATCAGACCGGGGAGGGGGAATCAGAAGCAAGAGAGACAATACTGAAATCGCTAAACAATGGTTTACAAGAAGAGGATAGACAACTTTTAGAAACGGAGGTAACAATAGAAGTATAGGAAGCGTTACGAACATGCAAACTTAAAGGAGCACCAGGAAAATATGGTATTGGTTACAAGTTTTATTTGCAGTTTTTTGAAGTTATAAAATATGAACTAATCAAAATCATACAAGATGCCTTTAAAAATGGAAAAGTTTTACAAAATGAAGGCATCATCATATGGATACCGAAAAAATCACACGCAAAACAAGTAGACGACTACAGACAAATAACATTACTAAATTCTGACTATAAATTAATGGCAAAGATCTTAGCAAATAGGTTAAAGTTAATTTACATATTCAGCGCAGTTGGAGGGATTCGCGACCTGATAGCCTATTATATGGTGTAGAAACTTGATGCATGTGTGCTTGCATTTGATTTTAAAAAAGCGTTTGATTTAGTGTCGCATGACTACCTGTTTGAGGTGCTAAAGGCATATGGATTCAGTGATAAATTTATTCATATATTGAAAGGTTTCTATCAACAGGCAACATCTCGGATAATGGTCAATGGATTCCTGTCGTCCCCAATAAATATAACAAGATCAATTCGGCAAGGATGTCCACTAAGTATGCTCTTGTTTGCTTTAACCCTGGATCCTTTGCTGAATATACCAGGCAAACTACTCCCGACGGGATACACGCCTTTAAAGAAAACCAAGTGTTTGCTTTCGCAGATGATCTATCTGCTTGTATCACCACAAACAAGCAAATGCAAAAAATGATGACAGCGATACATATATACTGCCGTGCTAGTGGGGCCAAAATAAATATTGAAAAATCAAAGGCGCTATCCTTTGGCACATGGGCTCAAAAATATCCAGATATAGGGATACCATACGTACAGGAAATTAAAATATTAGGAATAATTTTTCACAAGGACGAGGAACAAATGTTAGAATCCAATTGGCAAAAGATAGCGAGAGACATTCGCATACAATGTTATCAAATGTGCAGCAGGCAGTTGAACATGATACAACGGGTGTGGTTCTTCCAAACATATATGTTTAGTAAATTAAACTATACGGCCAAGTGATCCCTATCAAACAAAAATACCTCGGAATAATGAATTCAGTAATTGGTTGGTTTATGTGGTATGGATATTTTTTTTCGAATACCACTATCAAATCTATGGCAAATGAAACTAAAAGGAGGATTGGAGCTCACAAATATTGAGATCAAATGCAAATCCCTATTCCTGGCAAGATCCTATACGCTCTATGGCATTGAAGACTCCATTACTTCATTATGGATACAGTTATGGACGGAGGAATTTCCACCCCAAAATCCGCCAGATCTACGCAGATTGAAAAAAGGACCGTTGTATCTCCGTAGTTTGATGAAATAATTCAGTTATGTGGTGCTTCCGCCAAAAGGTAAAGATGTAAAACTCTCTCAATACAATACTTATATACACAGTTTCACAAACAGTTGCAGATACCGACTCACCGCATTGAAAAACATTTTCCCAATAACAGATGGCAAAATATTTGGAAAAATTTAAATAAGAAATTTCTGGATACATCAGTGTATAGTGTTTGTTACAATGTAATACATGATATTATACCAACTAATGAACGCTTACATAATATCAATAGACTAGCAACTAATAAATGCCACATATGTGAAGAGATAGACACCACTGAACATAGAATAGTAACATGTAATGAAGTACAGGGAATTTGGAAATGCCTAACGACATATCTAGGACAAATATGTCGAACAGCACCCCAGTACTTTCAACCGTCGATGTGTACAAGACCTGATTTCAAATATTTTCTAGAAAAGAAAAACAATGCACTAATTTGGTTAATAGCTAATACAATATATTACGTATTTTGTAAAAAGTATGAGAGCAATAGCATTTTGTTCACACAGTATTTAAAAACAACCAGATGGAAAATGCTACAATATCCAAAAATGTATGAGTATTTTGGAAACGACCTCACTGTTGTTTAGACAACAATAATTGTGTACTTGTGGTGTGAAAGTGTAAACAGGTATTTAATATATGAAGAAACGTATATTTGTATTACAGGTACAACTGCATGTTTATCCAAAAATCTTGTATGAGATAGCGAAAATGGATCTGTTACTATATTACTTACTATGTTAAAAATTCTATACAATACGTTTAACAGAATTTATGTAAGAAAGCAGATCGATTTTGTATATATGCTGATAAAATAAAAATAAAAAAGTGGTTAGCTCATCGATCTGCAACGCTAGGGGTCTCGGGTTCGAATCCCGCTCGGGCTTGGTTGTTTTCGAATGTCCATTCATCAATTTTATCATTTCATCACTCATCCCCATCTTCGCAAATTAGCCAAGGGGCACAAAACGCGAAGTAAAGTAAAGTATTTCAATCAATCCTCTCCTTTGTAACTTCATCTGCAATTGAAAAAGTGAGATTGATAGTTCAACTTATTTTAAAAAACGTGCATAGTTAGCATAGTTAGCGGAAAGCATCCTCCCAAGACTGCAGAAGAAATGTATTATTAGTATGTAATATATTTGCGTATTATACAGGATGCCTCCTGCCCACAATAACTCGGTTGCGATGTATATGATTGAAGTATCAGTCAATGTGACATTGTTCATATACCTTCCCTCATGTTTGTCATTTTTCCTCCTAGCATCATGGTTCAGATAGATTGATTTTCGACCATTTAAGGCAGGGGTTTCCAAACTTCTTCGCTTGACGACGCCCTTAGTCTTTCAAGATTTTCCGCGGCAATCTTGTCACAATGAAGGCGTCTATAACACTTGCAACGCTCCGTTACTTGTAAGGTAACAGCTATTTAGGCCAAAGGTCACCATACTATTCCTAGTATAGTTACTAGGAAAATGCCTGTTGAAATTATGTAAATGTAGTCGGCACTTTCCTTTTGCAATTTAAGTTGATCACAGTTATTTCCTTGGCATGAAAGACACCGATTACTAAAAAAGTTGCAGTCTGAATGGCACTTAGACGCACATGCGCAAATCATATAAACCTCGAATGATATTATGTAACTCCCGCAGACTAGTTTAAAAAAAAAAGGCACTCGTCACTAATCCGCGAAATTTAGCGCCCACTGAAATTTAAAATCCGCCAGGTTAGGCGAAGTTTGAAACTATGTAGCCTAGGCATGCCTTTATATGCTGCACCCTGATGCCTGCATTAGTGTTCGCACAGCCAAGTGAAAATCTTCGAGGTATAGTGGCCAACAGCCTCTTAGCTGTAGTTTTATGAAACACGCACAGCAATTGTGTTCACAGCCCTTCGTTGAACACCGTCAACTATATAGAAAAGTTATCAGATGTGAAAGAACTTGTGTCAGAGAAAAGTGTGTGTATATATTAGAACATGAAATCAAGCATTTTTCTAATAAATATACAGGGTGACCTGTAATTAGATGTATTCCCTGAAAGGGGAATTTTCAATAAATGTGACCATATGATACCCCGTTCGAAAATTAGTAATTTTCGAGATACTCGAATTTTTATTGTTTTTTTATTACAATTTTCGAAATAAAAATACGAATTGAGAAGAAACAGCTCATTGCATGGCACTTATTTCAGAGTTTTCGGATAGGTAACAAATAAGTGGTTCCTTGGGAAAAAAATGTCACAAATAACAATAACATGTAAGTAACGGGTGGGTCTAAACCTACAAGTGGCAATAAAAAAATCTTTGTGTCATCAGCTATCCAACAAGGTATACAAGTGGCAATAAAAAAATCTTTGTGTCGTCAGCTATCCAACAAGGTATACAAATGTTGCTAACATTCACATTTGTGTACAAGAAATAATACTTCATTCATTTTCGTGTGAATGGAATTAATGAACATTACAATTAAAGAACATTAGACGTCTTGCTCAAAGTGAGCACCTCCGTTACGAATGCAGGCACGCATGTTTT
This sequence comes from Lepisma saccharinum, assembly GCF_977018435.1. Classification (NCBI taxonomy): domain Eukaryota; kingdom Metazoa; phylum Arthropoda; class Insecta; order Zygentoma; family Lepismatidae; genus Lepisma; species Lepisma saccharinum. The sequence continues at coordinate 94,527,484 of NC_139233.1, forward strand.
ACCGACATTTGTTCTAGTAACTCATGGTATGATGGTGTCCTTGATGTGTTGACTAGCTGTTAAGATCCTCTCCCTGAGGTCTTTTTGCGAGTTTACCGGTGTCTTGTAAACGAAGTCTTTCATGTGGCCAAAATGTAGAAGTCGCAAGGCGCACAAATCGGGGGATCAAGCCGGCCATGGATTCGGGCCGCCTCGGCCAATCCGTTCATTTGGGTAATTTTCTTCCAGCCACTGTCGCACGCCCAGGCAGAAGTGAGCTGGGCAGTCATCATGCTGGTAAATTATGCCACGTCTTGTGGCTAGAGACACATCCTGCAACAAGATTGCCATCTCGTTCATCAAAAAGTGATGTCATTTAAGATTTGGGGCAAAAAAAATTGCCCGATCAAATTATTGTTGATGAGGCCCATCCATACATTCCATGAGAATCACCTCTGACTGGCCTTTTTGACTATTTTCGGGTTCTTGCCCTTTGGCGCCCAATAATGTGCATTGTGGCAATTGGTTACACCGTTCCGATCGAAATTTGATTCGTCCGTCCATAAAATCTTGCTTAGGTGATCTGGATCTTCGAGATCAGCGTTTGTTAGAAAACGACAAAATCCATCCTCCTGGCAGGATCTCCCTAGTCCAGAGCATGCACGGGTATGTAGTGGTATGGAAAAAGCCGTGCCGTATGCAAAGTGAACCACACTTTCCACCGACTCATGCCAAGTTGCTAGTGTAGCGTCAAATCATCGCCAACAAAACATCGACGGTACAAAACATCGACAGTACAATACATCGACGACAAAAACATCGACGGCAAAAACGTCGACGCCAAAAACATCGACAGTACAAAACATCGACGGTGAAAACATTGACGGGAAAAGCATCGACGGTAAAAACATCGACGGCAAGAACATCGACGGCAAAAACATCAAAAGTACAAAACATCGACACCAAAAACATCGACAGTACAAAACATCGACGGTGAAAACATTGACGGGAAAAACATCGACGGTAAAAACATCGACGACAATAACATCGACGGCAAAAACATCGACTTCAAATACATCGACGGTAAAAACATCGCCGGTAAAAACATAGACGGTAAAAGCATCGACGGTAAAAACATCGACGGCAAGAACATCGACGGCAAAAACATCAAGAGTACAAAACATCGAGGGTAAGAACATCGACAGTACAAAACATCGACGGTAAAAACATCGACGGCAAAAACATCGACAGCCCAAAAGATCGACGACAAAAACATCGACGGCAAAGACATCGACGCCAAAAACATCGACGGGAAAGACATCGACACCAAAAAATCGACGGCAAAAACATCGACACCAGAAACATCGACGGGAAAATCATTTTTGACAAAGTTTTCCACACTAAGGAATTCAAATCTAATCCCGAATATTTTGAGATGGCTACCCTAAATTATAAAGTGTTTCAGTGAAACGAACAATGCGTAATGAGCGAACTAAAGTTGCCAACTTACAGTGCTACCATGCTACCAATGTACAATGGTCTTTGTAGTAAGAACGGCCCGCGAGGTCGAAACACGCCCTCTCAATAAAGACATTATTATTATTATTGATAAAATAAAAACAATGAGATTGCGCAGTGGACGTGATTGTTTAGTTCCCGGTAACCATTTATGACTTCTCACCGGCAGCGTTTGTGGTCGGGGGAAAGGGAAAGGAAGGCTTCTCCGTGTGAAAGATGAAAAGACCACCGGCTATTGTTATTCCTTGTTTATTAGACGCAGGAGACCAAAAGGACCAATAAATATACAACTTGACTTTTCCGTAGTGACTTTCTTTCGGTTCATGCACTGGTACACACCGTGTGCAAGTAATATAACTGCCCCCTTGCAATATTGTCTTGCCCCCTTCCTCTCCAGACAATTTCCCCGGGTGCCGCACCACGAAGCGCCTTCACTGGGTATTAGTACCGCTGTTGTATTTGAATCAAGGGGTTCGAGGTTCGATCCCCGGTGGAGGCAAGTTGCACAGTTGTATGGATTCTGTAAACTATAGGTTTAGTTTCGATTAACCCTTCGTGGGTCACACGAGAAAAATTACCCTGTTGATCGCTCACGGTGCCAGAGACCGGGCTCTTAATATATGTTAAATTAAAGGTCTAAAACACCAAATCCTCAATCATTACGATTAAATATATATTGTTTTTTGTTATAAATATATTTGCAAACAATTGAGATTGTATAAAACCACGAATTGCATGTTTCAGTTTTAAAAAAATAAATATACAGTACAAAATAAATAATAGGCTATTCCAAATACCGAAAATTTCAATGTTACATGTGCACCCATAAAATAATAATAATAATAATAACCGTTTAAGTCCTATTTATGCACAGAGAAGTTAATCGGGACTGGACCCATAGTTTAAAAAAGGATCTGAACCACCATGTGCTTTCACTGGGTATCGAACCCGGGACCCATGATTACAGGGTAACACTGCGTTTATTCCAGAGACAATTGGAAAAATTAGTTTCTTTTGCAAATAAAGTTACTGGTGATAGAAAGTATTTTTAAATTTTTCACTGCACTCTTACAAACGTTACAGTAATGGGTATGAATGACCATCTGAATCAAACTATCCATCTAGTGAGTCACTTTTCCTCAGAATGTTTGCTCTTATTTCCTTATGTCTACCTTATCAGGAACGGCGTTCCAGGCGGGCTAGGAGACTGAAGCCCCGCAAAACATCTCTGGCTCCCTTCTCCCCAAGATTATTATAGTAGGTTAGACGCATTTCGACTAAAAATTGGAAAAACTAGAAGTTTTCTCACTCAATATTTTCCATTAAAAAATTTCCATTTGGCCAATCACAATTCACCAAACTTGCTACAAAAATTGAATCACTATTTTTAGGAATAGGTCTAAAAGGTGCGAAAATATTTTTTTCATAAGTAGGAGGACGTTCAACACCTAACGAACCTTTAAGCTTCATTTTCATAGACGTGCGCACGGGGAGGCAAGGGTGGCCGACTGTCCCACCCCTAAACCTTTACTTAGAAATGCAATATAATCTTATTGCAGTTATAATATTATACTCTAAAAGAATGTTACCTATTTTTAAGCCGATACATGTTTAACCAACTACGGGAGAGGGGGTTGCTTGTATTACTTTGTATATAATCGAACTATTCCACTCCGTTTTCTAGGAAATTTCTTGTAATTAACACTCACTCATACTTTATACGTTAGCTGTGAGTTGTGAGCTGTGTAGCTTAATATGGCTGGCGAATAAATGGCTCATACTTGGAAACTAATAAATTATTATGTGTAGTTGTTTTGAATCTGAACCTGAGAGTTTAATTTAAAGTCACATATAATTTAAACAGTGTGATCTTTTTTTTAATAATGCAATTCATATATAGCTTAATTCCAAGTAGTCCAACAAGGCATGGTATCTTCGAAAGCATCTTAAGAGATGCAGGATAGAAACTTATTCCTTTAAAGATCCTATCTGTAACAAGATGGGTTTGCTGTGCGAATGCTATGACAGTCATAAATTCTTTCCGTAAATATTTGACATCAGCAAATAGTCTCAAATACAAAAGTAACTGAAGTGAAGGCAATAGAAGAGGACTGCTTTCGCAAATGAGAATGGCGGAAGCAAGGGGGGGCATTGCACGTCCAAAATTTTCAGGTTTATTAAAATTTACAAGTCAATGGTACTTTTATTGACCTCTTCGTACCAGAGGAGCAATTTTTATGATTTCACAAATGTGACAGTTGTTTCACAAAATAAAAATAATCTTGGACGCTATTTTTATGGCCTAGAAAACTTTTGAATCCTCCCCCAAAAAGTTAAACGGCAAGTTCGATTTTGACCCCCTAAAGTTAGATTCCAAGTTACGCCCATGAATTTGGATAGAGAAATTCCTCGTCAAACAAAAAAATAGGAAATACGTGGTAAAATGATGTCTAAAAGTGGCGGCGATTGGTTTCCAAAACTGGGAGGATGGGCGGGGAGGACAAGGACAGTTTACTTTCCCTTCGTACATAAGGTTTAGCATAGTGCGAGAGAAAATGTGGCAAAATGTATCGGGGGTGTAACTGCCCTCCCACGCCCCCATAATCTCCGCCACTAGTTAAATGTGATAGAACATTTTTCTACTTTACAGCAAATCATGGGTTACCTTCGTAATGGGATTGGTAACTAGAAGTTGAGTGCTGTATTTATCCCCTCAAATGTAACAGTTATTTAACAAAATAGTCCAGGATAATATTTTTATGGGATGGAAAAACTTTTTGATTCTCGATTAGGTTGGCATGGGGGTGCAAAAGGCCCCCCCGCCCCACACACACACATTTTGCTGCTTTTGCCCCCGCATTATGCTAAACCTTATGTACGAAGAGAAAGTAAATTGTTCTTGCCCTCCCCCCCCCCCCCCCCCAAGTTTTGGAACCCAATCGCCTCCACTGCATTTAACTGTTGATGAATAACACAAAGCTTATAAATTTCGTTAAAGGCAATTTTGAGCGTTTCAACCATTGCAGGCAGTTTGTGGAGGGTTATTATTTCTAATTCCCTTCCATATCACAACAGTAGTGAGCGGCGGAAGATTGTAGCTTTCGGTAGTTCATAAATTCGGAACTTTCTGAATTGAAACGGCCAAATCCAATTAACACATCACTTACTGTCCTTCGTAAAGCTTTCCTTTAATTTAGAAATTCATAAATCATAATTTTAATGTTCTCTTCACATGTAGCTCTTCTGCTTTCACATGCTGGAATCGAAATGGGCTACCATGACAGTGCATAATTCTTTTCTAACCTCAGAAATGAGGTTAATATACATCCAACCAAATAAATATAGCAATACGGTGCAAAAATCAGCACGCTTGTGGAATGTAGGCATACTGCTAAGACTCCGAAGAGCATTAAATTGCCCAAGCGTGCTGACTTTTGCACAAATTGCAATATTTTATAGTGGAATTCGAGCCTCTAAATGAAATGTACCCACACCAGGGATCGAACACGGGTACACTTGGTTACAAGGCAGCAGTCTTATTGCCAGACTACCTGGGTCTGGAACTCAATTTTAATATTTCTAATTCATAGTTTGTTAACTCCTTGATTTCATAACGTCGTATTTCTCTCTCTCGGAATTTTTAGCGAAAAGGATATATCTATACGGTGCTGTCACGGCCGACGTGGCCGTTGGACGGCGGCTAGCGCGTCGGAAAGTAAGAGCACATCTACCGGCATTAGACACGTCAGTGCTTCAGTATCCAGACAGCTGTTGTCTAGTTTGCATGTGTTTGTGAAGTGTTAATTTGTTAACAAGTGTTTTAGATTGTTTTGTTTTAGTTTACGTATTGCCAGTCTTTTCTCTGCAGTCTAATAATACCACTCTATTCGTAAAATTTTAAACAACGAATTTTTATATACGACTCTTACGTCATTACGAATTCTTGTAGGGAAGTTAGAATGCGTTTCGGAGCAGAATTCCCAGATGTTCCTGTTTCACACAGAGACAGTGTTCTGTTACTTGGGAACAAATTTTGGAAAATAGGGTCTGCTCTTGTTAAGGTAAAACGGCATGTTCTTACTGAGGATAACTAGACGACGTTGGAACACGATTGAAACATACTCCTCAGAAATCTCTCCGGCGCCTTGCACAAGAAACAGACACATTTCTAACGTCATCGTGGCGAGCTACCAAGCTTTTATACCGGAAGCCATAGATCAGAAGAATTGAAAGAAAATATGAAGAAATAAATTGAAGCAATTTCGAAAGAGGAATTGATACGTGTTAGTGAAAATTTCCGATAAATATGTGGATGCAGGAGGACATCATTTCAAACACCTTTTGTAACAAGGTACGTGTTCCTTTTAATTGTAACTGTCAATGCAATTGTACGAGCATATTTAATTACATACCTAGCGGTTCCAGTTACGCGGATCTTGCACCCAGTTTGCCGGAAGACGCTTTCCTACTTCCCGGCGCGCTTTCCGACGCTTCACGGCCACATCGGCCGTGAAAGGCAGTGTATAATTATGACACGAATGAGAGAACATTGCTAACACTAATATTGTCGGTACTCGAATGAGGAACTAACTAACAAACAGAAATGAAGCTTAAAAGTTCTTTAGATGTTGAACGTCCTCCTGCTTATAAAAAAAATATTTTCTCACCTGTTAGACCTATTCTAAAAATAGCGATTCGATTTATAAGGGAATTATACACACTTAGCTGTATGCACACATTCTTCGTCAGCGTTTGAACCTTCAACAAAAGAACAACCCCACAACCACCAAATACATCCAACTATTAAAAAATTGTACCAGTATATAAATATATGCGTTAAGGAATCACAAAATATAGTTTTCTCACTCAATATTGGCACAAAATCAATGTAAACTTAAATTTTGCTGAACACCTAAGAAACTTAGACTGTGTGAAATTGTCGCGCGGTATTTTTATGGACACGCCAACTCTCAAAACACAGGAAAAGTATCGGCCAATATCTGAAAGTTAAATGCAGCCAGTGGCGGCGATTAGGGAGGAGGGCGAGGGGGGCAGTTGCCAACCCATTTTTCCTCACTTTTGCTCCCGCACTATGCTGAACCTTATATACAAAGGGAAATATACTGTTTTGCCCCCCCCCCCCAGTTTTTGCACCTTGCCCCACGGTTTTGGAACCCAATCGCCGCCACTGAATCCAGCGGATACTTTCCGATATCGATACTATTATTATCAGTCGATACTGATACAACGACATCGGTATAGTCTCAGCCCTAATAGGTATATATTATTTTTGTTAATTAGTTTCACTTTTCTGCCACATTTGGCTAATCGTGACGATGAGGATGAGAGATATAATGAAATTGATAGACACTCGCAAAGAATGCACATGCCTAGGCCAGCATATACGTGTATATATATATTCTATATTCCGTGCCATTCCCAGAAACAAGTTCTAGATCCGCCTATGTGTATGGCGACAACCTGTGTATTTATATCTAACACAAACTAGTAGCAAAAAATTACAGCTAAATAAATTCCAATGGACGGAATTCCTTAAATTATTCTCCCTATTTTCTTAAGTTCATATAAGGCTGTGTATTTTAAAAAAATAAAACACGTTCTTTGTTAAAAACACTTCATGCACAATCTATAGTTGTGACAAAAATTCTAGAAACCCTTCTGCTGTGACTGGCAGAATTGATATCAGTTGCGGATAAACCCTGATGTTTGTGAGAGACGATGTTTTGAAGGCTTCTGTCCAGTAGCTGTCACAAGGGGTATGCAGATACCGCTGCGTGAAGGTGGGCGGGAGAGGTACAGCAAAGGGGCCCTCAGTCGGTTTCGTACCATAGTCATCAAAGAATATTTCTTCAACGTCCACAATATAACGAGCACACAACTATCCCGTTTATGAAGTATGGAGTTAAAAGCAGCTTGCTAGAAAGTAGAAGGAAACATGACACTTCGCATTGTGATGACTAAGAAATAGCGATATTTTTGGCGTCGATGTTTTTAGGGTCGATGTTTTTGCCGTCCATGTTTTTGGTGTCGATATTTTTGTCGTCGATGTTTTTCCGTCGATGTTTTTGGCGTCGATGTTTTTGTCGTCGATTTTTTTGGTGTCGATGTTTTTGGTGTTGATGTTTTTCCCTTCGATGTTTTTGTTGTCGATGTTTTTGTCGTCGATGTTTTTGGTGTCGATGTTTTTGATGTCGATGTTTTTGCCGTCGATGTTTTTGCCGTCGATGTTTTTGCTGTCGATAGTAGATGAGTGTCCCCGGTTCAGAAACCGAAAATGAGGCTCGGTGAGGCTCGCCTTAATGGATTTCTCTCGTAAGGCATGAGCCTCATTTTCTCGCAGTGTTGCCAACTTCTTACTCGAAAAAATCACCAAGGTTTTTTTTTTGGGTCTAACCTAACCTAAAGCAAGGAGCTGGCAACACTGCTTGAGGCTTGCCTTGCAGCGTTGCCAACATCTTACTCGAAAAAATCACCAAGGTTTTTATTCTGGTCTAACCTAACCTAAAGCAAGGAGCTGGCAATACTGCTTGAGGCTTGTCTTGCAGTATTGCCAACATCTTACTCGAAAAGTCACCAAGGTTTTTATTTTGGTCTAACCTAACCTAAAACAAGGAGCTGACAACACTACTTGAGGCTTTACAGTGCATAAAGCAATTTGCCAACCTACTGGTACTTTTGCTATAGCTTTTTACAAAAAAAAAGAGAGAGAGGAGAAAAAGAGAGAGAGGGAAGAGTTAAACAACCGACAATGCTGCCAACACCTACCTACAGTTTTTTTTTTACTTGGTAAGGGTTTAGCTAATTTAGTAAGGAGTGCCGACAATAAATATATACTGCTGTAAAAAAAAAAAAAAGAGAGATGGATGGATGGATGGCAACACAGTATGTGTGTGCGTGTGTGTATAATATGTAGCATTATTAACTAGAGTGTGTTGGCAACCTATCTGCAACTAAAAAAAGATAGAGATACCAACATTGCTGTAAGATAAAGAAAGAGAGACCTATTGCGACTTTTGTAAACCTCTCTCGGGGGAAACACGATGTGCTATACACACGTGCGCGCTGGTGCTTCTTATTATTTTCGTATTGTGGCGCAAACAAACAAATAATAATTGTTGTTTTTTTTTAGGATGCCTGGCCCCTATAACCTCGCCAGGGTGCGTGGTGCCCAACCAAAAAAGTAAAAGGTTCTAACGGCTGCGGTTGTAGATTACCGCACCTCTGTAGAGTTTCACTTGTTTTTTTTTTTCCCCAAACTTCCATGAAACCCTACAGAGGACCTCCGTAATGCATGCAACGTGTACTAACGACTCTAGTGTTATTTTGATGTTGTAATATTTTTGGATATAGAGTTTTATTGTGAGATATAGATAAAAATAATTATGTTTATTATAATATTTTTTGATGAAGATGGAGAATGTATGTGTGTTTTACAAATAAAGTTGCATGCTTATTTTTTTAGTGTGTTTGTATGTGTATGTGTTTTTGATGTTCGACAGCATCTGAAACGATAAAAAAAAGAATTTTATTGTTAATTTTCTCGTGTAAAAAACAACAACAACAATTTTTTTTTGTGCAAAAATTTCTGATTGTCTCGTGCTATAGTGCAAAAAAGATATTGTAACTGATAACTGATGAAATTGATATTGCAACTGATCTTGAACTAGTGAAATTTTCGTATTGTGCCATTGAAACTGATTGTGCTAGTACAAAAATTCCTTATTGTGCAAGAAAAAATGTTAAAAACTTGTTAAAACTGCTCTGTGACCCTCTAGTTCTTCACGTCGTGGACGAAGGACTTCTCGGCGACCAGGATCACACTGCATACGGTGTCCTCGGGCAAGGCTTCGTGGAACTCGCAGACGACCTTGATGTTGGTGCGATCGTTGACCACCACCTGCTTCCTCTTCGTGGTATTGATGACGGACATGGGTCTGTGGGTTATGAATTCGCTGGGCGTGTAGTACATGTCCACGTTTCCCTCGGTCACGCGTTTGAAAGAGGTGTAAGCTTCGTAAAGTTTTAGGTAATCGTCTTTGGTCATGTCGAGGTTTTAATTCTCGCGCGGGAACACTTCGTTTCTTCCATTCTTCAGATAAACGTTCTTGATCTTGCAGTTGTCGAATTTGCTGGAATTTTTTTCCTGATTCTTATCGCGCCCGGTCTGAAAGAGCACTACGACGAAATCTGGCATGTCGAACTGTATGTTGTTGAACTGCGTTGTCACGTCGAATTCCATGTGACTTCCCGACGCCACCTTCTGCACGCACTGGTAACCGTGAAAGTGAATCGGCACCTGCGGACTCTTCAAGATCTCCGCTTTGTACTTGAGGGCGTAGTTTGTTTCGTATTCCACGATCGGCATTCTCAACTCCATGCTCCGGATGACGCACTTGGCTGCTTCAGGTAATGTGTTGGCTATCGGCGTGCCGTCGGCGTTCAAGTTGGTGTATCGCATCAGCGCGTCGTTGTCGTTGGCTGCTCTTCGAAAAGTGACGCGCAATCCTCCCTTCCACATGATCTCTTTGTAGTCCGAGAAGAATCCCGGCAGCAGACGCATGGGAAAAAGCACTGTGTGACTTGTCGTCGATATTTTCGTCCCTGCTTCGAATCCTCCTGCTTGATAGTACGCTGCGTCTGTTTTGGATAATTTCAATGTTCCCACTGCCGTCGACGTGATGCCTGGATAATCGATTCTGTCGATGACGGTGTTGTGTTTCCTCACCTCCACCTGCGAGAACAGATGAGGCACGAAGTTGTCCACGAGTATCAAATTTGCATTGGGCGGAAACGCGTCTCCGCTTTCCTTCTTCACCACGTCGAATTGAAGATAGAGGTCCGCTCTGTGAGGATGAACAAACCCATCGCCTACGTCCACGTCGTATTCGATCTCCCTGTTCGCTTCGTTGAGATTGGCGAACGTGCGACGGTTCGGAGGAAAAGATTGCAATTCGTAACTTTCGATTTGCTCCATTTTCACTATGCGTGTTATTTATTATACGTTGATCTCCACGATGGCAGTGGTTGTTGCACCTGCGAAATCCACCACGTCTCCTTTCTCGTTCGTCACCACCAACTCTATGTCGTCTATGCGGTTGTGACATACTGGAAACTAGATCGGCGAAGAGGGTGTGTAGATGATCGGTTCCATGAATTCGGAACTGGGTTTGAACGTGGCGATGATTCCCGTCTGCTTGTGACTTCCCAGCAACTCCCCGTCCGAAGATTTAGTGATCATGCCTTCTGCCACGTTACAGTGAACGTTCAGAGTCTCTATGGCCAGAAATTTAGGAATGTTTGCTGCCGTGTGCTTGATGCCAGCTTCGAGTTTTGTGTTGTTCTCGAAACCTAAAAGTTCACCCATGGTACCCAGATCCACGGTCTCCGTCGCCGACACAATTTCCACTCTGTGCGTGACCGAATTTTGAGAAAGGTACGTGCCTTTGGGTAACTGAGCTTGCAAAGTGGAAAGATTGTATTGGCCTGGCGTGACGACGATGTGTTCGCTTCCGACGCTAATTTTGTTGTTGTGCTGCGTGACGTTAGGTATGAGGTACATGCTGTAGAATGCACGCAGAGCTACGGATTTAGGATAGACGATGTCGTCGTGCAGCGTGAGTTTCAAGAATGAAGATTCGCTCGTGAGATGGAACACGCCCATCGTGTTTAAGATTCCACAATGCTTTCTGAAAATGTTCCACCGACGGGTTATTTATTTTAGACATGTATGCGAGAACGGAAAGGCATAGGTGGCCGCAGTTAACATCGGTGAAACCCTGGATGCGTTTGTCATTGTAGTAGAGGTTGGCAACACTGAGATACTTCACCAACCTGGCAGGTGGTGTGCCACCGAACGAATCGAAAACAAATGCATTGTTATCGTCAATTTTGAGGTAGCATATCCAATGTGTACCAGGATTTTTGTAACTGTCCAGGTTGACCACGCCATACTCCTTTTTCTTCACAGCAGAGGGTAGAGAATCGGACATGAAAACACCCCTGAAGTTCTTTATTCCTAACAGTTCGATCAGAGATTCAATATCGAAGTTGGACAGGGCTTCTTCTTTTTTTTATATTTCTTAAAAGCATCGAGTTTGCTTTTTTGTTTTTTGGTTATACCTTTCCCCTTCTTCTCCATAGCCAGGTTGTGACGTTTCTGTTCTTCCAATTCTGCCTTGTTCTTCTTCTTCTTCTTCTTTGGCGGCACTTCCGCCGGCCAAACTTCCAACGGCCCCCAATGCTGCCAGGATGGCTGGGATGCTGAATATGAAACCTCCGATTTTTTGCTGTTCCCGCGAACGCTGCAAGCGTCTCAATTGAGGTGTGCTGAGAAGTAATTTCATTCCGTGTCCTTTCGTCAAGCAAGAACGTTTCTTCTCGCGTTGTTTCTTGGTGAGTAACCCATCGAGGGCACCTAGATTTTTCAGATTGGAGTATGGTATCTGGTACACGACACCTTTGGGCTTCATGTTGATGCTCTATATGTTATCTTCACGGTATGTTATTTATATATATGTTCTGAGATTTTTTTGTTTTGTGTAATTTTTTTTCGGTATGTTATTTATATATAAATGTTCTGAGATTTTTTTGTTCCGTGTAATTTTTTTTTTCAAGGATATACTCCGCGCAGAGCCGTTACACAAATTCTATTACGTGCTTTGTTTTCTTACCAAGAAGTTCCTTTGTACCCTTGTACACGATTCGAGTTTTGTTCTCGATTAAAATAGCTAGCTTTTCGTCGGATAACATGTTAGCGTATCGATCTGGTAAAAATAGACTGTATTGTGCGTTGAGCAACAGACGCGCCTTGGGACCATACTGGGTAGAAACAATTGAACCGGAAGTTATCGTGTAAGATTTGTCCACTTCCAATTCCTGAATTTTTACATATTCGACTGATGAATTTAGCATTTGTTTTAATGCTTGGGCGTCTAGTGATTGTTTACTCATTTTTATAAGATGACAAACACAACTGGAGTTTTTTTTTTACGTAGTGTTATTTATATACCGAAGAAATTTTTTTTCACGGTTCGAGAATTTTTTTTATTTCTACACACCCCATCCAAATTTTTGTTTCGTGTTCATGGCGATGGTGGTGCCCAGTGCTGCAACTCTTTCTCCCAGCGAAGCGTCTCTGCTAACGAATCTTTCGAAAGCTGCGTGCTCTAACTTTCTGTCTGCTTCGTGACGTGCATCCAGATCGGTGCGAGTGGTGTTGTAGGCGATGTCGTGATCTTTGCATGCGGCGTCCAACGGATTCACACCCTTGTCTCCTCTCTCCAATCTTTTCTCGAGTTTGGTACCCGGTCCGCAGTACTGGTAGCCGGGTAAATGCATCTCGAAAGGTAACTTGTTGATGATGTCGTTCACGAGTCCCTTTCCTTCGGCCACGTTCCAGAATCTCGGAGGCAGCGTGTTGATAATTTTAATGAGGTAACCTATGCCCTTGTCGTTGTTCACGATGAAGTTGGAAAGTTTTGTGCTGATCATGTCCACAATTGCTACCTTCTCGTTGTAGAAATTACGATTGCCTGCATTCTCCTCTCCTGCAATAACCAACAATCGGTCCACGAGTTTCCTAACTCTTTGGGCAGGGTGTTGTAGAGTTTGACGCCGCTGCCTGTTTTCACCTGGTTCCATATCGGCTTGATGAGATTCCTGTACTTCTCACCGCTGCTGGATTTAACCCTATTCTGCGTAGCGTCGTTGTTTTGGTATAAGGCATCCGTCATGATCAAAATTTCCTTGTAACTCTGGTAATCTTCGTCGGTGTAATCTTTCGGCTGCTTTTTGGCAACGAGTTCCCACAGTCCCACCGTACCCGGATACCTGGTCCAACTATCCTTGTCGCCTAAATTAACTTTAATGTCGTTGCCTTCGAAGCTCACCTTCGATTTTCCAATCTTCCAAACCACACCGCCGCCTTCGTTGCTCTCCATGCTCGGATACAATCCGAACACTTCATCCTTGTCGAATATCCCCGTGCTCAGGTAGTCTCGTGCCAAAGGTCCCAACTCGATTTTATCCGAAGACGTGCTACCTATGGCTCGACGTCGTGCCGGTACGTCCTTCAGTTCGAACGGCGTCGAAGGAATGCTCGAAATGGGCGTGGGTACGGTGTAACTTTTAGCTGCAAGTGGTACGAGTTCGTTGATCAAATTTTTATTTTGTTTCGTGACGCCTTTGATTTCTTTACCTAGATCGCTGATGGCGTCGATCACAGGTTGATCTTGACGTTTCTTCTCTTCGTAGAATCCGCGATTCTCGGATTTCCAACCTTTGAAACGTTTCGCGAGGTAATCGCGAAGCTTGAGATTTTCGTCTTCGATTTTTCGTTTCGTCATAGCGTTATTTATACACGTCGTTTCTCACAACGTTGCAACGTTTAGAAAGTCGTTGATTTTGTTTCTGTATTTTCCGTCGTTGGGTTTCCTCGTCATGTCGATCGTCGCGAATCCGAAATCGTCACTGTTCCAGCAGTGGGAGCAGCATCGTTCCGAAAATTGATTGTAGTTCATGTCTCCGCCTACGTAGTCATCGTACGCGTGCTTGAGGTTGGTGTGATCTTGACGAAACAAACATATGAAATTAGCGTTGTCGCGTACTATCTGTTTTGGAATTTTGGAAAACGTTTGAGCTAGGAAGAAGCAATCTATTCCTTTGTGACGACCTTGCGTGAAAAAGTTGCGAATTTCATTTTGATTTTCCAGGATGACATCGTCGAACACAACGACTGAATTTTCACGACAATCGTCGAGTGGTTTTATTTCCGAAGAGAACCTTGCAATGTCCAGACCATCATACAGTTTCATCAGTTGCTGGTATTTGGATTGCTCCAAACTTTTCGAGAACACGTACAGGTGCCTGTTTTTCCAATCTAACCAATTCGGTGCGAGGAGAAAATTGTCCACGAGCAGTGTTGTTTTCCCACACTCTGAAGGACCTACGATCAGACAGCGGATGCTGTCGGGAAGCAACTCGCCGTTCCTTTTCTTCTTTCGATTTTCCGAATCAGGTAGACGTTTCACGATATTCCATGCACTCATAGAATCACTTCGTTTGAATCGATCCAACTCGTGTCCGGAAGTCCCAGCCATTTCACCAAAAGTTTGTCGCCTCTCTTACGCAAAACTTTTTCGATAAGGTACGTGTCGGGATATTTAGTTTTAGAGAGTTCCTCCTCGTAGAAGCGTCCCAATAAAATTTCACCGCCACTGTCCTTTATTATATATGTGTGACGGTTTCCGGGTAGAACTCGAACCACGGTAAAAAGTTCCGTGCTCCAGTTTCGTGTGAAACCCCTGTCGAACGTTCGCTTCAATTTACTGACCCTCACCTGGTCTCCAATTTTGTATTTTGATTTCTTGGTAGTCGTGAGCGTGTACTTTGGACAGTAAACTGTAGAAATTAAACGCCGCTCGTCGGACTTGGTAACGTCAGCTGGCTTCATGTCTATCGTTCTGTGTACCGTATCATTATAGGTGTCGACGAGTTCCGGCAGAATGTCGACCCATTTGTAATTTCCCCGAAGCGTGAATCGTTTCCACATGCGCGATTTCAGAGTGCGATTAAATCTTTCCACGATGCTGGCTTTGATGTGACTGAAAGTTGAATAATGTCGAATGTCATGTTTTTTAATAAATTTTTGGAATACGGCATTGTAAAATTCCTTCCCGTTGTCTGTTTGCAAAAACCGTGGTCGTCTGTCGCTTTCGAGAAAAATTGTCTTGAATGATTCCGTTACGCACGTTCCTGTTTTGGCTTTCAAAGGTAGAGCCCATGCGAATTTCGAAAACGTGTCTATGACGGTGAGGAGGTACTTGTTGCCCTTGTTCAATTTATGTACGTTTTTCAGATTGCCGCTACTCATCTCCACGAGGTCACTTTGCCAGAGGTCATCGATTCCCTTGGTTACCACCGCCAAACGTTCGTAGTTGCGGCGTGCAGGTTTATGCAATTCTTGGACGATGGCTTGCCTAGACATTTTTTTTAGAGATTACGTTTGAAGAGAAGCACCAGCGTGATGGGATTCAAAGAGGGTGGCACTTCGCTCGTGTTTTGAATGATCAGCTTATCGCCGGCACTCACGTCAAAAACGGTAAGATCTTCGTCTTCGTGTATTTCATATATGTTGCGCGTTTCGTTCCAACGTGCCAGAGGAATGTTTCCTGCTTTCTGGACACCACGATTCGATATCAAGGTCATGGTGGGAACGCTAGCTTTTCTGCCGTGAGACCAGTACGAAAATTCATTTATCTGAATCGTGCCATCGAGGAGAAACTTGTAGTACGGATGATAAGGATGTAACATGTACAGTTTGTTACCTTCGACGAACGTGGAGATTCTCTGTTGATTGGGTACGCTGTTAATTTCGATGGCTTGCAGAGAATGCAGTTTAGCGAATTTAGTATCGACGCTAACGAGGTTGCTGTGAAGCTGTCCCAGTGTATTTTGTAAGGGCAACAAATGTTCGACGATGGTATCCGTTACTGTAGAAAATGACGGCTTGATTTTCACTTCCACGTTCAACTGCTTGAAGTTTTCGTTGAGTTCTTGTAATTTGGCACCGAAAGAGGCCAGCGTCGATTCCTGCGTGGATTCCAGCACTCCAACTTGATTTTTGGTGTTAACGACGATACTCTGAAGGTTCTCGACTTGATTCAATTTAGAGCTCTTCTCGGTAAGATCGTTCACGATGCTTCGCATCTCGGTAAACTGCGTGTGAAGGTCGGCGACGCTCTGCGAAGTGGGCAGCGTCGACACCAGCGAAGTAAGTTCGTCTCGAATCTGTTCCACGTTCGCCGTTTCCGTTTCCAGTCGTTTCAGCATACGTGATATGTTCCTTTTCAAAGCGTGCAATTCTTTTGAGGTGGGGAGATTGGCCACCCTACTCTCGAGATCGCTCAATGAACTTTTGATGTCGCTCGAATCGGATAGTGCCGTCACCGCCGTTTTCAATTTTTCCAAATCTTCGCTCGAAGGTACGCTCGTCCGTAACGATTCCAAGTCACCCTGTATGTTGTCCAGTGCGTGATGAAAATGAGCAAGATTCGTTTCGACGTTCAAATTTTCTAAATATTCGATCTTCTGCTGAACCGTGCTCAACGTGTCTTGTATGCTCGTCAACGCACTGGCTTCAGCGTGAATATTTTTAATTTCTTCGTTGATCAACTCCAGAGACGCCTGAAGCGTAGCGATGGTGGTTTGAATGTGTTCGAAATCTTGATAAGCCTCCAATTGAATTTTTATGTTCGCAACGCTTTTGCCGATGACCTGCAGTTCGTCTGACGATGGTAGGTTCGTCATGGTATCTTCCAAAGTCTGTAACTTGGATTTAATTTCTTCCAACGTGCCGGCGAATTCTTCTTGTAATTTGGAAACAACAACATGCAAGCGTTCTACATCAATATCTTTCACGACGGTTTGAAGTTCAGAGAAATTCTTTTCTATTGCCGAAGTTCGTTCTTCGATTTCGAGTTTCAATTTTTCCAAATCTTCATTTTTCGATTGAAATTGTTGTAATTTGGCCAAATCATTTTGAAGCTTATCCACGCTCAACTGTATATTTTGAACGTTGTCGTAAGAAGGTACGTCGACATAATTTTTTATGAGCGTTTTCAGTTCGGAATCGATTTTCAGAATGGGGTTGAGACATTGCGTTTGGAGCGTAGCAATCTCCGACTCTAAACTTTTGTTTAAGGTCTCCTGCAAAGCGATCAAATCGCTCCTCAACTTTTTAATTCGGACGTCCAACATGAGAATGTCTTCTGCGTGGTCTACACGCTTAGTGTTGCCGAAAATATCCTTAGGCATTTTGGTTAACGGTTATTTATAATAGGATAGACGATTCGTAATTCTACGAAGAGAGGAACAAGTTTGTCGTAATCTCCTAGGAGTTCCACGTATAAACAATCTCCTGCAGAAACATCGTACGTAATGTTAGAAAGCATCTTGTCGTGCTTGATTCGAAAAATGTTCTTGCCGGTAGATATTTTGATTTCGCCTACGTTTTCCGGATTCACGGTGATTTGAAGTTTTCCATCGATCGGAATTTCGTAGAAATGTAAATTGTTGTTAAAGACGTAAAACATCTTGCCCACATCGTCATCCAATTTTGTCCAAATGCTGTTGAGATGAACGATCAGTAGACCGTTGAGTTTAGTTAACATGGAAGGTAGAAATTCATGATCTGTCGTCGCGCGGTGTACAGTCTCCATGTTGGTTTGTTTTCGGAAACCATAGAGATTCATAGGTATGCTGGTTATTTAAGAATACGGTCAAAGTTTTTTTTGTAATAACTGTCAGTGTTTTTTTTTTTGGTTGTTTTTTTTATGAATCTTCTGTTGAAGATGGGCATATGTTGCAGGTTTTGCTTTCTGCTAAGCGATAGTGCCCCCACGGCAGTGTGTGGATTCCACATTGGAGAACGCACCTCTTGTCGTCGTTGGGATCCAGGGCAATCTTCCTCACCTTGTTGGTGGTCAACACATGGTCGACGCTCTGGATGCGCTGTTCTGCTCTTAGAACCGACGACCTGGTCTTGAGGCAATCCACGAAGTCCTCGAATGTGAGATGCTCCCGAACCACCTGTCTGCCGACACCCTTGGCCTTCTTGGTAACGCTGCCCTCGGCTTTGATGGTGTAGGCCTTGGGGCGAAGACCTGCAAACTCAAGAATCACGTCTCCGTCCTTCTCATCTTTGAGTTTGCCAGGCACCTTCTTGTTGCGGGCCAGGATACCATACTGGTTCGGCTGGGGATAGCCCGAGGTGTCGAAGAGGATAACCAAAGATGGAACTGTGGCTATATCCCCGTATGCGTCGGTTGAGCGAACGTGGTACACCAAGCTGTCCGTGTCCGTGTAGAGAAGCGAGATGTTGTGGCCGTAGTGTGGACGTAATATGTCGTAGTACGTCTCGAGCATGTGGAGCTTGCTCAGATCCAGAACCGTGGCTCCAACGTAGATGGGCTTGGTGAGTTTCACCACACCTTGCTTCATGTGAATCAGAGCCAGCTGCTCGTTGTAGATTGTTCGAGACTTGAACAATGGACTCGCGACAAGCTGACGACATCGCTCTTTCCTCGTCACCAATTTTATGTCCACGCGATTCCGTACATTCTCCATGGTCTTGCCAAACACTGCATTATTCATGAGCTTGAAGAAATCCTTATCAAGCTCGGACGTGGCTGCGGTGCGGTATTCAGTGTTGACTTCAATATATGGACGCAACCATGGAGAATGCTCGAACTTGAGGATGCGGTGAACAGCGTGGACTGTGACCCCTCGCTGCATCAACCACCGGAGATTCTGGTAGTGAAGGACGTAATTCTTCTTGGGTTCGAAATCCATGAGGAGCTTCGTTTGGTTGGAATCGGGTGGACACTTGAACTCGGGTGTAGGGGGGAGATCGCAGAACGAATCCTGCAGCTTCTCGGAGAACTCAAGGTCCACCTCGGCAAAGAACCCATGTTCTGAATCGTCGAAACCTTCAACGTCGAAGTTGGAAGAGTCAGTCCACTCGAACCCTCTAAAAGGGAGTGGCTGCATCATGGAGTGCCCGTACAAGTTATTCACGTCCGTGTGCATGATGTAGCTCGACGGTTGGGTGGAGTCGTAGCCAGTAGCCATGTGATGGTTGTTGGCGCGCGCGTGCCGTTGCGACACCTGGACCATTCCACCCCGTACGGCGCGTTCCACAAACAGCACCATGTCTACGTCCGAAAGAAGTTCCAGCTTGATTTTCGTCACCAGAAACATGGCTGACCACGCCAGTCCGGGGAGACTATAGAAGTAGGCAGGATCCAGGTGGTAGATCTTCATTGCGGTCGCCCGGAACGTCTGGAACACGTCGGCGAGGAGCGTCACATCAAGTTTGAGGTAGGCGTCGTGGTAGTCTCCGAGAGTTCGGCAATCCAGCTCGCGCCACATGGACTGGGCGTGGTGATATTCTTCGTCGGTGATGTTCGAGCCTCGTAGCTGACTGTAGAACTTCGCTTGAGGAGGTAGCGACGTCTCCGCAAACTTGGTAGAGTCGGTGACGTATTCGTAGGGGTAGACCCCCTTACGCCTGAAGAGACCGGCATCCAAGTTTGGAAAATTTGCAGAGGTAATGAGCATTTGCCCGTCGCTGAGCTTTTTCGCCAGGGCATCGAGGCTGGCCGGGAGGAACCTCAGGGAGTCGAGAAAGCGAAGCTCGACGGTAGAGTCTAATTCTGGGATTCGAACCCATTTGCTCACACTAATGTAACGCTCCTCGTTCTGGGCGAGAACGTTGATTTGCATGTTGTCCTACCCAAGATGCTTGATCAGGTGGTGAAAGTCGTACCCCGAGCCATTGTGAAAAAACACAGGGATGAAGCGCGAGTCCCGGTCCCTGCGGTTGCAGTCGTCGCACCAAGGACCAACATACCTACCGTTAAAGTGATCGTGATGTCAGACTTTATGGTTTTTGGCAGTGTACCCCTCAACGCAGACAGGGCAAGCGATGGCCTCGTCGTGTCTACGTTGATCGTCGAGGGACAGTGGGAGCATAGACTTGGGGGTCAACAGCACCTTCCCTATCTCGTTGGCTTCCGCAGCCATCCTCTCGAGGAAGTGTTTGGCTGCGTCAGGACCACGGTACACGTAGGGCTTGGGGGTGATGTGCTGGTCTCGACGCACCACAACGTAGGCATAACTCGAGGCCTCGTGGAGTTGGTACGGGGTGGTGGAAGAAACTTCAGGATCGGGATCGCAAGTCGACAGGGGTTTGAGGAAGGCCTCGAAATCCGCGATGATGATAGCAGGGTGCTCCACCATGGCACCGTGCATGTGGAAACGCTCCACGGTGCCAGGTTCGGGCAAGACTACCACCTCAGGCTTGTTGGCATTGCAGTAGAGCTTATGGCTGGCGAGCTTCTCGACAGCGATGTTGGAACCTCTGATGCGGTGATAATCCTGCCGTTCTCGATTACGAAATATAGACAAGCACCTGGGACAAACTTCTACGTGGTGACTGTCTTTGCTTGTTTGGCTCGAAACAAGCCGAGAGAGGGAACGGATGAGGGTGTAATGGTGATGGGTCTCGCCCTTGATGAGCAGAAGATGAATTTCCTGCACACCATCGTCATCTACGTCGTTCACCCGGATAGGGTACACCACATTTTCATCGGTGAGGCCATAAACGTTGATGGCCAACCGAGGGTTGTGTGTACGGGTCTCGAACTTGCGAATGTCCGAAAGCGCCACCGGGTAGTCGATCCCAGCGATCGCATCTTCCAGCTCTGGCTCGTAGGGTAGGTAGTGGTTAACTCGGCGTGGTTGGTTTTTCCTTTGGACAGGGTGTAACGCTGCAAGCACACACCATACGAAGCACTTGGCGTCACTGTTCTGAATGTTCAGGACGGCCTTTTTTTCCACAATCGCTTCTGGCAAGGGGGCGTAGCTGGAGGCGGAGAGAGGCACAAACTTGCAAAGTTTGACGCGCAGTTCGTGAGGCTTCCCACACAGCGAACCCCCCGAGCCCTTGGCTTGATGTTCTTCTTGCTTTGCCGCCAGCTCCTCGACAAACTTGTTGTAGATGACCTCGAGGTTGTTGACATCCGCCAGATGCAGCGTCTTCGCCTTGGTGTTGTGACAAAAACTGTAAATTTCATCAGACGGCTTCTTGTACCAGCAACAAAGCGATGCGTAGAATTTTGTGGAGTGCGTTGCAAGCGCATCGCCGAGGATGGAAATAATTTGGGCTTGCACATTCTCCAAAAAGCTACGCACGTCGCATGAGTCCTCCGAAGTAAGGGGAAAGTCCTCTAACAAACGCTGGAAAGCAGACTGGTTCGCTTTTATCGCAGGCTTGACGCATTTGGCGGGTGGTGCATTGATAGAGGCTGCTTCTGCCTTTGTCTTGGTGGAGGTTGAAGGCTGTGCCCCAGATGTATTTTTGCTTAGACAAATAAGCTTATGCTTTTTGACATACGCAATTGTAATGTGTTTATTGCATCCGGAACACAGTTTGGTGGCAGCCAAATGCTTGCCTGGCACGCAGGTGCGACAATGTCTTGCAAAATTTTTGCTTGATATAGTTTTTTTACACACAGGGCAACTTTTCATGGAGCGCATTTTTTTCGGGGTATGTTTATTTATATATGGGTGGTGTTGCCTTCCTCAAATATGTGCTTTAATCGACTCTATAAAAAAATAAAAAAAATATATAAGAAAAATATAATTGTAGATAGAAAAAAACACAATAAATATTGTATGCATGTGTAATTCTATTTAGTTTATTTTTGTTAGACACAAATTTTCTTCAGATTTTATTGCCCATTAGTATATTTTTCCACCAATCTAGTAGAGGTATGAAACTATGAAAATGTACTTGTTTATATATATTCTATTATTTTGACTGATATAATAGCAAATATATATATATAGCTATTTTGAAATTCTAAAACTTTCAGGTATACTTATTTTTACATGCAAACATACATCATAAAAAAATTACACAATCGTATTTTTTTTTCCATACACACATTTTTTATTTTCACAAAACAAAATTATTTTCGATCTTTATTTTTTTAAATCAAGCAATAAACATTATTTGTGTTTATAGTATTTGTCGGGCAATAGCAGATAAAACAAGAATGGGTTTTCTACGACCCATAGTTTACGAGTTACAAAACAACTTAGAAATTACATATTGAAATTGAAATTTAAAATAACTCGAAAACAGTAAGCACTAATCATTATGTTTCCAATAGGTTGTAGAGTACATTCAATTTTTTATCAAATATCATTAAAATTTTCGAAATAGGGTAAAAACTAAGCCAACAAATCAAGTTTCTCAAAAAATAAAAAAATTGTTTATATTTTCGAAACTTGAGGGGGTGGAATCGATTTTATTTGCTAGTCGAATAGTTTTCGTCAAATCCTATCCAACAAACCTAAAATCATCATCCTAGGTCAATTAGGAGACAAGAAAATCAATGTCTTGGAAAACATCTTAAGACAAATATCTTAAGAAAATTTTCTTGACAGACCGGAAGTAACATCTTGACAGACCGGAAGTCGACTTTCTTAAAGATTAAGACAAATATCTTAAGATGTTTTCCAAGACATTGATTTTCTTGGTTCCTATGGGACCTAGAACCACGCAACTTTGGATTATGTATATAGCGTTGTTTTTTCCTACATATTTACTAGGGTTCGATAGTGCTGTGGTTGTGTTGTTGCCTTGTAATCAAGAGGTCCTAGGTTCGAACCCGATAAAAATATATAGTGGTTCGGATCCTACTTTTAAAAAAAAACTGTAGGCCTAGTCCCGATTAGCCTTACTGTGCATAAAATAGACTTAAAACAACAAATCCAACCCAGAGTATCAACAAATTCAAAAAATAGAGTTTCCCCCTGTACACTTGTATAATTGTAAACTCCAAGTTCGATACCCGACGGAGGTGGTTCGGATCCCACTGTAGGTCCAGTTTCGATTAGCCTTACTGTGCATAAAATAGACTTAAAAACAACAAAATCCAATCCAGAGTATCAACAAATTAAAAAAAAATAGAGTTTCCCCTGTACACTTGTATAATTTTAAACTCCAAGTTCGATACCCGGCAGAGGTGGTTCGGATCCCGCTGTAGGCCCAGTTTCGATTAGCCTTACTATGCATAAAATAGACTTAAAACAACAAAATCTAATCGAGAGTATCAACAAATTCAAAAAAATAAAGTTTCCCCTGTACACTTGTATAATTGTAAACTCCAAGTTCGATACCCAGTGGAAGTGGTTCGGATCCCACTGTAGACCCAGTTTCAATTAGCCTTACTATGCATAAAATAGACTTAAAAAACAAATCCAACCCAGTGTACACGCGTCAATACTATCCACTATAAGTAAACTAACATGATCATAATCATTGCCCCCTCCCCCTCCGATTGTTACCTCGCTTTTATGTTATTTGCAATGAAGAATAGTTTTTTTTTCAAACACATGTTATATATATGCTCATATTTTTTTTGTTTAGCGTAATTTCGTTGTTTAATCAAAACAACAGTTTCTGTTCACTAACGCCGCTCGCAATTATTATTAACACACACACATGCAAAAAAAATAACAAAAAACAAAACTTACCTACAAAAAGCTGCTAGCAATTTAACACACACAAAACAGTAGTATAATTGCGTAAATTTTAGTTTTATAGCTGGTCAAGCAACTTGTGTGCGTATAACTTATGCTGATATGGTACTCATCTGACAGACCAAACTAATTCGGTTTCTATTACACTTGATATTACACTTGGTATAGCGTACACTTTTATGCGGCTACCCAGTAGCAATACTCGACTGCAACTAATGTGCGCGGGGTTTCTAATAGAAACTTATACCTGTCAGTAGCTAAAATTCCAAGGTTGGTTCAAGTTACGTGTGCATGGCCTTTGACGATAAATAATAACAAAAAAAAAACAACACACCCGTCCATCATGATTTGGATCGCAGCACAATACCGTCGAGGCCACCCGTACAAAGACCGACCGGAACTGGGCGAAGCAGACCTTCGGGTGGGAACAATAACACAGGAGACAATCAGACGCCACCGCCTCACTGGCGTGCCCGGCGGCGAAACCAACACAATACCGCCGAGGTCGCCCGTACAAAGACCGACCGGAACTGGGCGAAGCAGACCTTCAGGTGGGAACAATAACGCGAGAGACAATCAGACGCCATCGATTAACGTTCCCACGCTAACTCCTCCAGTTACCAGCAGCACTCTGCTAAATAACCAAAATACTACAACAACAATTAACCCACCTACTATTGCCAGCACCACCACTACCATACAAAAAAAAAAACACGTGAAACTCTACAGAGGTGCGGTAATCTACAACCGCAGCCGTTAGAACCTTTTACTTTTTTGGTTGGGCACCACGCACCCTGGCGAGGTTATAGGGGCCAGGCATCCTAAAAAAAAAAAAACAATTATTATTTGTTTGTTTGCGCCACAATACGAAAATAATAAGAAGCACAAGCGCGCACGTGTGTATAGCACATCGTGTTTCCCCCGAGAGAGGTTTACAAAAGTCGCAATAGGTCTCTCTTTCTTTATCTTACAGCAATGTTGGTATCTCTATCTTTTTTTAGTTGCAGATAGGTTGCCAACACACTCTAGTTAATAATGCTACATATTATACACACACGCACACACATACTGTGTTGCCATCCATCCATCCATCTCTCTTTTTTTTTTTTACAGCAGTATATATTTGTTGTCGGCACTCCTTACTAAATTAGCTAAACCCTTACCAAGTAAAAAAAAAACTGTAGGTAGGTGTTGGCAGCATTGTCGGTTGTTTAACTCTTCCTTCTCTCTCTTTTTCTCCTCTCTCTCTTTTTTTTTTGTAAAAAGCTATAGCAAAAGTACCAGTAGGTTGGCAAATTGCTTTATGCACTGTAAAGCCTCAAGTAGTGTTGTCAGCTCCTTGTTTTAGGTTAGGTTAGACCAAAATAAAAACCTTGGTGACTTTTCGAGTAAGATGTTGGCAATACTGCAAGACAAGCCTCAAGCAGTATTGCCAGCTCCTTGCTTTAGGTTAGGTTAGACCAGAATAAAAACCTTGGTGATTTTTTCGAGTAAGATGTTGGCAACGCTACAAGGCAAGCCTCAAGCAGTGTTGCCAGCTCCTTGCTTAAGGTTAGGTTAGACCCAAAAAAAACCTTGGTGATTTTTTCGAGTAAGAAGTTGGCAACACTGCGAGAAAATGAGGCTCATGCCTTACGAGAGAAATCCATTAAGGCGAGCCTCACCGAGCCTCATTTTCGGTTTCTGAACCGGGGACACTCATCTACTGTCGAAGTTTTTGTTGTCGATGTTTTGTGCTGTTGATGTTTTGTGCTGTCGATGTTTTTGCCGTTGATGTTTTTGGTGTTCGATGATTTTGCCGTCGATGTTTTTGGTGTCGATGTTTTTCCGTTGATGTTTTTGACATCGATGTTTTTGCCGTCGATGATTTTGGTGTCGATGTTTTTGCTGTCGATGTTTTTGGTGTCAATGTTTTTGGTGTCGATGTTTTTGGTGTCGATGTTTTTGCCGTCGATGTTCTTGTCCTCGATGTTTTGTGCTGTCGATGTTCTGTACTGTCGATGTTTTTGGTGTCGATGTTTTGTACTGTCGATGTTTTTGGCGTCGATGTTTTTGTCGTCGATGTTTTTGGTGTTCGATTATTTTGCCGTCGATGTTTTTGGTGTCGATGTTTTTGCCGTCGATGTTTTTGCCGTCGATGTTTTTGCCGTTGATGTTCTTGGCGTCGATGTTTTTGCAGTCGATGTTTTTGTCTTCGATGTTTTGTGCTGTCGATGTTTTTGCCGTTGATGTTTTTGGTGTTCGATGTTTTTTCCGTCGATACTTTTGGTGTCGATGTTTTTGCCGTCGATGTTTTTCGTGTCGTTGTTTTGTGCTGTCGATGTTTTGTGCTGTCGATGTTTTGTTCTGTCGATGAAATGTAGGCGATGTTTTTGTTATCGATGTATTTGCGTCGATGTTTTTACGTATAACCCAAGTTGCTTGGCCACAACACTCGTCGGAGTAATGCCGTCCCTTTGAAAACACATTTCTTCCTCCGCTTCAGGAGCAAACTCGCCTGCATCGCCTTGCCTTCGTCGAACCGAACCGGTTTCGCGGATGCCCCGGTATGTCGTACAAAACACTCGCGCGTCTGGTAAACGGCGATTAGGGAAACGACGCTCGTATTCTCTTCGTGCTGCAGCTGCGTCACTATCACAAAACCCGTGAGCCATCTAGTTAGCTGCATGATTCACATTTGTGTCACTTCATTACGTGATGAGACAAGTTATGTCCTCTAGTGGGCGTACGATATAACATGAAACAACCAAAGCGTGAGTAACAGCGGCCCAGATACCACAATTCTAAGGAAATTAACATAAAAATGAATGAAGTATTATTTCTTGTACACAAATGTCAATGTTAGCAACATTTCTACCTTGTTGGATAGCTGATAAGTAGTAAGTAATTTGTACGCTTCGTGTCATACCATTTTTGTTATTAGTACGTTGCCAAGTAAACTAAGAGTGCATTTTTTTATCGTCACTTGTAAGTTTAGACCCACCCGTTACTTACATGTGATTGTTATTTGTAACAAACGTTTTGTCAACAAACTACTTATTTGTTATATATCAGAAAACTCTGAAATAAGTGCCATACAATGAGCTGTTTCTTTCTCAATTCGTATTTTTATGTTAAAAATTATAATTAAAACAACAATAAAAATTCCATTATCTCGAAAACTACTAATTTTCGGACAGGATATCATATGGTCAAATTCATTGCAAACTGCATTTACTTTAACCCCTTTCAGGGAATATATCTAATTACAGGTCACCCTCTATACTACGTGTGTGTATGTGCATGTGTGTGTGTGCATTTAATATGTACATAAGTAGTAGGATTGGCCCTATTACTGGGACAACAAAAGTATGACCCCTCTCAGATTGATTTGGCCACATTTGAAACTAGGTCAAGATGCGTATATAAGCTTATTGCCTACAGTGTGCTACCCGCCGAATACAAGACTTTTGTAAAAAGCGCTCGGGGATTTCCCGTAACTGGGACAATAAAAGTATGTACCCCTCAGACTGGTTTTGGCTACAGTTAAAACTATGTCAAGATGCTTATATACGCTTATTGCCTACAGTGTGCTACTCTGTCTAATCCAAGATTTTTGTAAAAAGCCCTCGGGGATTGCCTGTAAAAAGTATGATCCCCTCAGATTGATTTGGCTACACGTATAAAAGCTGGATCTGTCAGATTGTTGTCCATAGGATTGTAAAAAATATGGCCCTCTTGGCATTGTTTTGGCTACACTTAAAGCTAAGCTAAAATGCTCATATGAGCTTATTGCCTTTAGTGTAATATTCTGTAAAGTGTGCTTAAATACTTGACAGTCAGTTCAGAGTATTAATATGTTAACCCGAATATGTTAATTGAGCACCAGGCTCAACTCATATATCTAATACTAAAACAATGCATTGTGCAGAGGTCTTCTAAAATTGCTCTGTGACTCTCTCGTTTCTTATATCATAAACATATGATTTCTGACCTATAAGAATAACACTGCATATGGTGTTGGCAGGTGGTGTATCATGGAATTCACTGATTATTTTAATGTTTGTCCTGTCATTAACTACAACCTGTTTGCATTTTGAGATGTTGATTACAAACATCGGTCTCTGTGCTTTGAATTCATCGGGTGAGTAATACATGTCGGTATTGCCAGTAGTGATTCTTTTGTATGATGTGTAGGCCTCGTATAATTTAAGAAAATCATCCTTGGACATGTCTAAATTATAATTTTCTCTAGGAAACACCTCGTTTCTGCCTTTTTTAAGATATATGTTCTTGATGTTACAGCTATCGAACTTACTTGAATTTTGTTGCTGGTTGTTGATTCGACCAGTCTGAAACAGCACCACCACAAAATCTGGCATGTCATATTGTATACCAGAAAATGAATTCGTAGCATCGAATTCGTAATAGCTACCAGGGGTAGGCTTCTGGGCGCATTGATATATATAAAATTGAAAAGGCACCTGTGGATTTTTTAGTATATCTGCTTTGTATTTAAGAGCATAACTGGCTTCATATTCAACAACCGGGATTCTTAGCTCCATAGTCTGAATAAGACATTTGCCTGCGTCAGGTAGGGTGTTAGGCAGAGCCGCACCAGTAGAGTTTAATGTACTATACCGCATCAAAGCATTATTTTCATTGGCAGCTCTTCGAAATGTGATTCTTAAACCACCCTTCCACATAATGTCTTTGTAATCTGAGAAGAATCCAGGTAACAGGCGCATCGGAAACAGTACAGTGTGGCCATTGGTTATTATTTTATCGCCAGCCTCAAATCCACCGATTTTGTAGTACGAGGCCTCGGTCTTGGATACGTTCAGTGTGGCAAAGCTGTAGATGTAATACCAGGATAGTCTACTCTGTCTATGACAACACCATGCTTTCTGATCTCGATTTGAGAAAACAGATGCGGTACAAAATTGTCTACTAGTCTATATTTGAGTTAGCAGAATAATCTGTACCATCGGGCTTGACAACATCAAACTTTATATATAGGTCTGCTCTGTGGGGGTGTATAAAGCCATCCCCTACGTCAAGGTCAACCTCAATCTCCGTGTTGGGCTGATTCAAATTGGCAAAGGTCCTACGGTTCGGAGGGAACGACTATAGCTCGTAGCTTTGGTATGCTCCATTTTTTAGTATGTATTTTATATATATATATATATATATATATATATTAATCTCTATGATAGCGGTTGTTGTGGCTAAGGCAAAATCAACTAATTCTTCTTTTTCGTTAGTGACCACCAACTCAATGTAGTCGATTCTATTATGGCACACAGGAAAATATAATGTTGGTGATGGAGTGTAGATGTATTTGGGGGGTACTAAGTAACAACTTCATACCATGGCTTTTGCTTTTGCTTTTGCGTTGCGTTTTGGTTAAAAAAAACTATTGATAGTACCAAGAGATTTAAGACCTGCTTAAGGTATCTGATACATAACACCCTTGGCCTTCATCGTAGGTTTATTATATACATATTCTGGGATTATATAGCTTAATTAAGTGGTTTAAATTTAAATCGTAACACTTATTGCTGGACCAGTTTATTTAGTCTGTTTTTGTTGGGTGTTCATAGCTATGGTGGGCCCTAATCCTGCTATTTTTTCACCCAAAGAAGCATCTCTGCATACTAATCTACCAAATGCAGCCTCTGCTAATTTTTTGTCTGCCACATGTCGCTTGTCAAGATCGGTATGCGTGTTGTATGCTATATCATGGTCTCTACAAGCGGCGTCTATGGGATTAACACCAGGGTCCCCTCTGTTTAGTCTATGGTCTAGTTTGGTACCGGGACCACAATACTGATAGCCTGGTATGTGTAGCTCAAATGGCAGCTTGTTTATGATGTCATTAACCAGCCCCCGACCCTCAGAGATATTCCAAAATTTAGGCGGTAGAGTATTAATAATTTTTATAAGATATCCATTACCCTTAGTGTCGTTGACTATAATATTAGACAATTTTGTGGCTATCATATCCATAATTCCGACTTTTTCGTTGTAAAAATTATGGTTACCGGCATTTTCTTCGCCAGCTATAATAAGCAGCCTATCTATTAGTTTTCTTACATCGTCAACCCAGACAAATTCTTTAGGCAGGGTGGTGTAATGTTTGATTCCGCTACCTGTCTTGATCTGTGACCATATGGGCTTGATTAAGTTGTATTTTGCTCCACTGCTAGACTTGACTCATTTTTTGTAGGGTTGTTGTTTTGGTACAGGGCATCCGATTTTATTAGTATTTCTTTGTAGTACTCATAGTCTTGATCTGTATAGTCGTCAGGCCGTTTAGGAGTCATCCGTTCCCACAATCCAGGTGTTCCAGGTGTAACGTTTGCATTATTTTTGCTTTACAAACATTACACATTCAAAAAAAAGTGAAGAAAAAGCGACGTTCCCCTTTTTTTTAGCCATCGGAGCTCGTTTTACCTCACGATGACTTCTTGTGCTGCCTCTAGCGGCGATTTCTGAAACCACTGGTCAGCTCGTAAAATACGCTGCTTCAGTCAGTCGGCGTGTGCGTTTCGCCTCTCGCAGCTACTTCCTACTCCCGCTCCGAACGGCAGGTGCCTGTCCTTGGGCACGAGGTCTAATCCTTCGTCGGCAAGAGATACAACTCCACCAGAGCTTCCTGAAGTGAAACCTGCCATTCCAACCGTTAACTAGCAGAAGCCTGTTGAATGAGTACAGCGGAAGGAAGACCTGGACCTTTGTGTATATTGAACGTTAGTGGAGGTATGTACAAAAAACTATCTTTTGACCGTGATATGGAAATGGTGATTACATCTTGCGATCTTGCCGTTCGCTGCCAACATTTTGATAATTTATTTTGACCTTTACGGAACTTTGAGTAACGAATTCTAGAAAACAAACAGTGCTTCTACTTCGGTTGTCCCCCCCCCCTTTTTGGCTTTGTGCGTTACTCTCGATGAACTTTTGATAAGTGTTTGAAACCAACGTATGTATTGGTGAGTGGCGTTAAACAAGTATAAAAGAGAGTAAAAGGAAAGAAGGCGAGCGTATGCACGCATGAACTTGTCCTATATTGCCGACGCGTTTAATAATCTGATATTCTCAAAGAAAGCCTTACATTAAACATGGCTAACTGCATAATTGAATTAATTAACAAATTCTATCCGCGCATAGCCAGCGTTTGAAGATTGACAGTGAAGTGTTTCCCTTTTTGATTGCCCTAAGCTGCTGTCGGAGGAGTCGAATGCGCGCCTGTGCGCCTTTGATTAGAAAAGAACAGCGACTCTTACTGTTTTATCCCAATTCACTATCTCGTAGTTAATAACCTACCTGCCCGCCTTTCGGTAGCACTAATTGATTAAGTATAAAAGAGAGGCATTTGATTAAGTGTAAAAGAGAGGTATTTGATTAAGTATAAAAGAGAGGCATTTGATTAAGTGTAAAAGAGAGGCATTTGATTATGTATAAAAGAGAGGCATTTGATTAAGCATAAAGAGAGGCATTTGATTAAGCATAAAAAAGAGAGGCATTTTTTGAGTTTATACAAAAGAAAAAGCGGAACGCTATATTTGCAAAATTGTATCTTCAAGGTAATTTAGACACACAAGCCGGTACACGCCGACTGTTTATGGTGTCTCGCCCCATCCAGAATAAGGTTGTGATTTAAACTGTATTTTAAGTGCATACTCGTGATTTGTTAACAAAAAAAAAATAGAAAGTTACGCGAGAAGATTAAAATAGCGCGCAGGACGCGCAGGTTATTGTTAATGTTACATTGATTGTTAAAATTGCTCCCTTTTTGGAGATTGCATATACTCGCAGGTGTATTGTTTTGGAACTTTGAATATATATATATTTGTTAAATTGAATTGTGCAGATCATTTAAATTATCTTGATTACTTGCACTAAATAGTAAGATTTACAAAAAAAAGGTGGGACTGGTTCAAAGCCCGATTTGAAGTTAACCTTAAAGAACTACTATTGGAATACACGTTTGGCAACGTTGAAAAAGGAGAAAGGATATTACGTCGGGAGAACGTAACCATAAAATCTAGATTACAGCGGAGAAGGCAAGCATTGCTATCCACTGGCGAATCCCTTCGAAACTATTGCATAAGTGTGCATAATTCATAAGTTTCTTTATTCCAGGGTCCCTTTTTTGTCTCGTGCTTCTTGTGCTTGCTGCCCGTAGACTCTCGCAGCACGGTACAGGAAGTACGACACAAGAAGATTAAAGCTTGTAGCGTGAAGTGTGTACGTTAAGATTATTTTACCTTGCACGCGATCGCAGCCCAGTCGTTTCCAATTAATCAATTTGTGCGATTGCTTTTGACCACACATGTCACGCTATAAATTTTGGTACCAGAGCATCGTTTTCTGATTCATTGCGGCATCATTATTCTTGTTATTACTTAACCTGACAAATTTTTTTCCACCCCCCGATTGTTTTTGGCCCCCCCTTTTTTTTGGGTAATTGATTTTTTCCTTCCCCTTTTTCGGGTACATATATACTGTGTTACTACATTATCTTTGGTGCAATTGTAACTGGATTCAGTTCAGACTTAGCAGCACTTTTTTTGATCTAAGCAACCAACATTGTTCCTCTTCGTTACCATTGTAACGTACCTTTTTCCCTATTTCAGTAGTCCCCCCCCTTTTTTTTCTCCTTGGATCTTATATCGTCTTTTTTTTCTCCATTTTGCCTTTTTACAGATATTTTTGGTGATTTTTCATCTGTGTGTTTACATATTTCCCTGCCTTTTTCTGAGATAGCGAAATGACATTTGATATTCCGCCTCCCTATGCACCGTCCCCTTACCTCCACCCTCCCCTTCAACTTTGGATTTTGTTAGTAGTTTAAAATGCTGGGTCCGGTTACCGTCATGCTGGTTGACCCTGACACTCAGCAAATCGTCCGAAGGGTTCATGTCTCCCATATCAAGCCATATGTTATTCGTGACGAGGAAGTGGTGCCTCAATCTGTCGATTTAGCGGATTCCGATGTTGCTGCTACTCTCCAGTCTTCACCTGTCCCTTCCGGTTCATAATGGGCTTTGATTTTTTTTCTGGGGTAGTGCTTGGTTCCTCCGATGTATATCCTAGCTCCCTTTCTTCGATCACTCTTGTATATATATATATATATGATGTAAATTTTTTTTTCAAGATTTATTGTCATGCATATAGGTATTATTCTTATAATTAAGGCTTTATGTGTATTTATGAATGATTTTCTTCATTCTTTGCAAAGGTGTTTATTAATACTGTTCATTATGCTCTCTTGAATATTGACTCTGTATATGTTGTGTATCCTATTGTTATTCCTGCTTCTTGCATCTTTTGTAATAGTGCTACCTTCCTTTTCCCAGTTGTAGTAATTTCCCTCCTCTTCTTTCCTATTTCTTACGTCTTCCTTCCCTCTTTTCTAGTTTTTGATTCCTGTTTTTTTTTCTTTTCTATGTTTTACTCCTCCGAGGATGTGATATACTACTGGTGCCCTTTGGGAAATGGTTCAGAGTTACAACTCTCTGTACACTTCGGCGTGGCCTTTTCATGCATGCTTAGGAATGACAACGTTGCAGATATGCTTCAGTCCGGAGAGAGTTGGAATTTTGTCAGACATCGAGGTGTTTCGACCGGGAGGCGTGCACGATGTTCTGCAAATTGGAGAATTGACAACAGAATTGGTTTTCAAAAATTTTGAACTTTACGTGTAAATTATGAAAATTGTCAGAGTTGAACTCTGATTGGTGATTACGATTTAGTGTGCTCATTATGTGTTTTGTTAATTTTTTGGAATTTTTTTTAACTAGTATTACTTGCTTTACCATTCTTAAATTGTTGGTTACTAATTGGGTATATATTTGTATTGCCTTCTCTATATCAGTGGGTTTTCCTTTCTCTTTTCTAGTGGGGGGTATTTGTAACGTTTGCATTATTTTTGCTTTACAAACATTACACATTCAAAAAAAGTGAAGAAAAAGCGACGTTCCCCTTTTTTTAGCCATCGGAGCTCGTTTTACCTCACGATGACTTCTTGTGCTGCCTCTAGCGGCGATTTCTGAAACCACTGGTCAGCTCGTAAAATACGCTGCTTCAGTCAGTCGGCGTGTGCGTTTCGCCTCTCGCAGCTACTTCCTACTCCCGCTCCGAACGGCAGGTGCCTGTCCTTGGGCACGAGGTCTAATCCTTCGTCGGCAAGAGATACAACTCCACCAGAGCTTCCTGAAGTGAAACCTGCCATTCCAACCGTTAACTAGCAGAAGCCTGTTGAATGAGTACAGCGGAAGGAAGACCTGGACCTTTGTGTATATTGAACGTTAGTGGAGGTATGTACAAAAAACTATCTTTTGACCGTGATATGGAAATGGTGATTACATCTTGCGATCTTGCCGTTCGCTGCCAACATTTTGATAATTTATTTTGACCTTTACGGAACTTTGAGTAACGAATTCTAGAAAACAAACAGTGCTTCTACTTCGGTTGTCCCCCCCCCCTTTTTGGCTTTGTGCGTTACTCTCGATGAACTTTTGATAAGTGTTTGAAACCAACGTATGTATTGGTGAGTGGCGTTAAACAAGTATAAAAGAGAGTAAAAGGAAAGAAGGCGAGCGTATGCACGCATGAACTTGTCCTATATTGCCGACGCGTTTAATAATCTGATATTCTCAAAGAAAGCCTTACATTAAACATGGCTAACTGCATAATTGAATTAATTAACAAATTCTATCCGCGCATAGCCAGCGTTTGAAGATTGACAGTGAAGTGTTTCCCTTTTTGATTGCCCTAAGCTGCTGTCGGAGGAGTCGAATGCGCGCCTGTGCGCCTTTGATTAGAAAAGAACAGCGACTCTTACTGTTTTATCCCAATTCACTATCTCGTAGTTAATAACCTACCTGCCCGCCTTTCGGTAGCACTAATTGATTAAGTATAAAAGAGAGGCATTTGATTAAGTGTAAAAGAGAGGTATTTGATTAAGTATAAAAGAGAGGCATTTGATTAAGTGTAAAAGAGAGGCATTTGATTAAGTATAAAAGAGAGGCATTTGATTAAGTATAAAAGAGAGGCATTTGATTAAGCATAAAGAGAGGCATTTGATTAAGCATAAAAAAGAGAGGCATTTTTTGAGTTTATACAAAAGAAATAGCGGAACGCTATATTTGCAAAATTGTATCTTCAAGGTAATTTAGACACACAAGCCGGTACACGCCGACTGTTTATGGTGTCTCGCCCCATCCAGAATAAGGTTGTGATTTAAACTGTATTTTAAGTGCATACTCGTGATTTGTTAACAAAAAAAAAATAGAAAGTTTCGCGAGAAGATTAAAATAGCGCGCAGGACGCGCAGGTTATTGTTAATGTTACATTGATTGTTAAAATTGCTCCCTTTTTGGAGATTGCATATACTCGCAGGTGTATTGTTTTGGAACTTTGAATATATATATATTTGTTAAATTGAATTGTGCAGATCATTTAAATTATCTTGATTACTTGCACTAAATAGTAAGATTTACAAAAAAAAGGTGGGACTGGTTCAAAGCCCGATTTGAAGTTAACCTTAAAGAACTACTATTGGAATACACGTTTGGCAACGTTGAAAAAGGAGAAAGGATATTACGTCGGGAGAACGTAACCATAAAATCTAGATTACAGCGGAGAAGGCAAGCATTGCTATCCACTGGCGAATCCCTTCGAAACTATTGCATAAGTGTGCATAATTCATAAGTTTCTTTATTCCAGGGTCCCTTTTTTGTCTCGTGCTTCTTGTGCTTGCTGCCCGTAGACTCTCGCAGCACGGTACAGGAAGTACGACACAAGAAGATTAAAGCTTGTAGCGTGAAGTGTGTACGTTAAGATTATTTTACCTTGCACGCGATCGCAGCCCAGTTGTTTCCAATTAATCAATTTGTGCGATTGCTTTTGACCACACATGTCACGCTATACAGGATACTTAACAAAACCGCCTCTTTTTCTAAGATGAGATTCTGAATATACAATCAGATAATCGCCCATAAATGTTACCCTAAAATTGCCAATTTTATGTATGATACTTCCGTCACGCTCTGTATCAGCATATAAACCGAAGACCTCGTCTTTGTTGTCTTTAGGTGTGCTTAAATATTTTTGAGCAAGAAGGCCCAATTCAATAGGATCCTGACTATCTTCGATTCTTCGAGGACGAAAAGGACTAGGTGTATGAATACTAGAAAGGGGGTGATTGGATAATCTAATATGTTCCGAGCAGCTACAGGCACAAGCTCTGAGATCAAATTTTGGTTCTGCTCTGTAACAGTTATGATATTTTTACCCAGTTCACTAATAGCATCAATAATAGGCTGTTCTGTGCGCTTGTGTTGTTCATAAAAACCTCGGTTCTCCGATTTCCATCCCTTGAATCGTTTTACAAGATAGTCTCTTAATTTAAGATCGTCAACGATTGGTCGTTTCATCGTTGTTTATATACGTCTCTACGTCTAGAAAATCGTAGATTTTACTTCTATATTTACCACTATTGGGCTTCCTTGTCATATCGATTGTGACAAACCCATAGCTGTCCTGGTTCCAGCACTTACCACAAAACTTATAAAAATTGTTGTAGCTCAAGTCCCCACCTACATACTCACCATGTATGTGTTTGAGGTTAGTATGGTCTTGACGAAACACACATATAAAATTGCTGTTGTCTCGTAGCGGCTGTTATGGTATTTTGGAAAAGGTCTGTTCCAGGTAGAAGCAATCTATGTTTTTGTGTCGGCCCTGTGTAAAAAAATTTCGAACCTCGTTTTAGTTATCCAGTATAATGTCATCAAACACAACAACAGAGTTATCGAGACCGTCATCGAGTGGCTTAACATCTGATTCAAAAGTGGCTATATCCAGTCCATCGTATAGCTTCATCAGCTGCTGATATTTTAATTGTTCTAAGCTTTTAGAGAAGACGTACAAGTGCCTGTTTTTGCAGTCTAACCAGTTGGGTGCCAGTAAAAATTATCAACCAGTAGCGTTGTTTTACCGCAATCCGATGGCCAAACAATAAGACAACGAATATTATCAGGTAGCAGATTGCCATTTTTCTTAGTCTGCTGTTCGGGCTCTGGTAATCGCTTTATAACATCCCAGGTGTCTGCTTTGATCCAGCTGTTTTCTGGATGACCTAGCCATTTGACCAGTAACTTGTTGCCTTTTTTGCGGATGACTTTTTCTATGAGATATGCGTCAGGCTGTTTAGTTTTGCTAAGTTCTTCTTCATAGAATCGGAATTTGATTATTACGTTGTGATGGTCTTTTATTATATAAGTGTTACGGGTCCCGGGTTTAACTTGAACCACTGTAAATAATTCAGTGCTCCAGTTTCTAGTAAAGCCTCTTTGGAATATGTGTTTATATTTACTAATCCTCACTTGATCACCTACCTTGTATATAGGTCATCTGGTTGTTGGCTGATATCTCGGATAGTAAACAGTGTTGATCAATTCCTGCTCGTCAGATTTGGTGACATCAGATGGCTTCTTATTAATTGTGGTGTGGACCGAGTTGTTATACTGATCTAGATGTTCTGGTATCATAGCAACCCATTTATAATTACCTTGAAGCGTAAATTGCTTATACATATGACTTTTTAGGGTCCTGTTGAATCTTTATACAATAGAGGCTTTGAGATCGCTATAACTTGAAAATTGTCGTATTGACTGGCTCTTAACAAATTGTTGAAACACCAAATTATAGAATTCTTTACCATTATCTGTTTGTAGATAGCGTGGTAATCTGTCACTCTGATTGATGATTGTTCTAAAAGCTTCTGTAACACATGCTCCAGTCTAGGATTTGAGTGGCACATCCCAGGTATATTTCGAAAATGTATCTATGACAGTACGTAGATATTTGTAGCCCTAGTTGATCTTGTCAATGTTTTTTAGCTGTCCACTGGCCATCTCAACCAAGTGAGCCTGCCACAAATCGTCTATGCCTTTTGTGACCACTAGCAGTCGCTTATAGTTACGTCTGGCTGGTCTATGTAACTCGTCAACTATTGTTTGTCTAGACATAGTATGTAAGCAAGAATATTGCAACTATGGGGTGTTCAGCAGCTGATACTACAGGATTTTCTAAATACATCTTATCCCCTATTTGTATAATAAATTCGAGAGAACCATCATCTTCAGTATAGGCTGTTTCTAGTGTATCGGTGTCTGTAAATTCCTCCAACTCCACACTGGTGATTTTTGGTATGTTGTCAGAATTGGCTATTGGTAAGGTAGGGTAGTGGTGTGCCTTTGGTTGTAGCCAGTATTTGATCTTGACCGGTCTAAGTGTGCCCCTTACGAAGAACTGGTAATAAAATTGAGCAGGGGACAACATATACAGTTTGCCACCTGGTGTAAACGGTGATTCGTATTCTCTGTTGAGGACACTGTACAATTCAAGGATTACTGTGTGCTTAGGATTCTCGATTAGGTCAGTTATTTCTTTTTTTGCTGTAAGCAATCTACTCATTACAGATTCAAGATGCTCGTTGATAGTCCTAACAATCTCGTCGTGCCCTGGTTTGATTCTTATGTTCACAGCAAGCTTTTTGTATTGTTGCAAAATCTCTTGAAGCTGCGTGGCAAAAACAGACAAAGCATTTGCTTGGTTGGATTCTAGGGTCCGTAGCTGTGCTTGATGTTAGCTACAATTTGCTGTAGATTTTCAACAACAGTCAATTTTGAACTTTGGGCTGTAAGATCATGGACTTGGGTTCTGATATCCTCAAACAGGGCATGCAGTTCGTTAATATGCTCATTGGTTGGAAGAGTAACCACTGTCTGAGTAAGCTGTTTGATCTCTGTCTGGATATTCTTGATGTCTTCTGATTTCAGTATGCGATTCACGGCTCTTTTAATATTTTTAAGTTCCTGTGATGTAGGCAGATTGGCCACAGTATTCTGCAGAGACTCAAGGGCCAATTTTTCAGCATTTAATTCAGTAGCATCAACTACACTACGCATAGCATCTTGGAGCAGGGCTATGTCTGCCTGAGTAGGTGTTGATTGTTGTAAAATTTCAAGCTTTGATTTGGATATCATCGATCAAGTGATGAAAATGGGATACCTGGGATTCGGTGTTGAGATTTTCAAGTTTGGTAATCTGTTGCTTTACACTGCAAGAGTGTCTACGATACCAGCTAAACGGGACTCCAGAGTTTCTTGTACATTTGTGAGATCGTTGCGTACTGCTGCTATGGTACCCTCAAGATGGGTTATGGTACTCTGAATTTTGCAAAAATCCTCGTATGTCTCTAGTTGTAGCTTGATGTTGGCAACACTACGAGTAATAGTACTCAGAGCATCCGAAGATGGTAGGTTGTTCATAAAGTTTTCGAGTGTTTCGATTTTTTCTTTGACCTCGGCTATGGCATTGTTTAAGGGGTCCAGATTAAGTATCTCTAGTGATTGAATCTGTTCTTTTAAAGTAGAAATCACTAGATCAAAATCATCTTAGGACTTTATGCTTTTGACAATTGTTTGGAGCTGTGTCTGGACACTACCAATCTGCTCTTCTAGGTGTTGTTTCAGTTGTTCAGAGTTGGTAGCCTGAGTCTTAAATTTGGCTTGAAGAGCTGCTACAGCCTCTTCAAGACTCTGTAGATTATCTAATGTAGCCAAGTCAGTGTATGCCTGAAGCAGCAATTTAAGTTCTGAGTTGATTTTAAGAAGGGCGACCATGCATTGTGATTGTAAATTAGTAATCTCAAGTTGAAGACTGGCAATAAGTGTGGTTTGTAGAGCTTGTTAATAGCTTCTTCATTTTTTGACTCTAACGTATCATGTAAAAAGACATGTCAAGAAACAGAAATATAAGGCCATGGATGTTCCCAAGGTAAAATATTCCGGAGGTAAAATAGTCCCCCGTTCGGATCTCCGGG
This sequence comes from Lepisma saccharinum, assembly GCF_977018435.1. NCBI lineage: Eukaryota > Metazoa > Arthropoda > Insecta > Zygentoma > Lepismatidae > Lepisma > Lepisma saccharinum. The sequence continues at coordinate 94,566,992 of NC_139233.1, forward strand.
TGGGGACTACTTTGGGAGGTCCCTGGACTAAGGATAAGATCTACGTTAGGAATAAGGATATTAAATTAGGCACCTGGAATGTTCTGAGCCTTTACCGGCCTGGGGCATTTCAGTGTACAGTTAATGAGATAGTTAAGTATAAATTAGATGTAGTAGCTGTCCAGGAAGTTAGGTGGCCAGGAGAAGGGAATTGTAAAACTAAAAATTATACTTTTTTCTATGGTGGTACTGAAAATCATAATTTTGGAACAGGCTTTTTCATAAATAATAGAATTATCTCGGCTCTTAAAACAATAGAATTTATTAATGATAGGATATCATATGCAGTTTTACAGGGTAGGTGGTGTAAAATTATTTTAATAAACATACATGCACCAACGGAAGATAAAGATGATAATACTAAAGATGATTTTTATACAGAGTTAGAACAGGTCTTTGATAAATTTTCTCAGTATGATATGAAAATTCTGTTAGGTGACTGTAATGCACAGATTGGCAAAGAAGAGACATTTAAACCCACGATTGGTAAAGAAAGTCTTCATGAATTAAGTAATGATAATGGTATAAGATTGATTACTTTTGCAACCTCAAAGAATTTAATTGTGAAAAGTACCACTTTTAAACATAAAGATATCCATAAATATACCTGGTTTTCTCCAAATGGTAAAACTCATAATCAGATAGACCATATTCTCATTGATAAGAGAAGGCATACTAGTATAATTGACGTTCGTACACATAGAGGTGCTGACTGTGCCAGTGACCATTATTTAGTAATTGCTAAATTAAGAGAAAGACTCTCAGTGATAAATCATAAGCAACAAAATCTAAAAGTTATAAAATTTGATACAGGAAAGTTTGCTGATAAAAGAATTAAGAAAGATTACCAAATTAAACTGTCAAATAGATTTGAGGTTTTGCAGGATTTAAATGATGATGAAAATATAAATGAAACAGACGTAAATAAGAATTGGGAGCACATACGTAATGCAATAGAATCAGCAGCTAAAGAAACTATAGGATACCATAAACCAAGAAAAAGTAAGCCATGGTTTGATAATGAATGTCATAATCTAATAGAAATAAGAAATCAGGCTAGACTTAGGTGGTTAAATAACTCGGATGATACAAATCTAAGCAATTATAATACAATAAAGCGAGAAGTTAACCGCACGTTTAGAAGTAAAAAAAGAGATTACTTGAAAAGCAAAATTAACGAAATTGAAACAAACAGCAAAAATAAAAATATCAGAGATTTATATAAAGGTGTAAATGAATTTAGAAAGGGGTGGCAACCTAAAGTAAACTTGATAAAAGATAAAGACGGTGATTTTCTAGCTGACCCAAGCGATATTCTAAATAGATGGAAGAACTACTTTAATGACCTTTTAAATGTACATGTAGGAGATAAATCAGAAGTAAATGAAGTCCACACAGCAGAACCTTTAGTTCCAGAACCTAACTTGACTGAAGTTAAAGATGCTATTAAAAGGCTTAAGAATAACAAAGCACCTGGCATTGATTTAATACCAGCTGAGTTAATTAAATATGGTGGAAATTCATTAATATGACAAATTCATAAATTAATTAGTTTAATATGGAATAAAGAAGAAATCCCTCAACAGTGGAAAGAATCCGTAATTGTTCCTGTGTTTAAAAAAGGTGATAAAATGAACTGCAATAATTACCGTGGAATTTCTCTACTCTCAACAACATACAAAATATTGTCTAACATTCTTTTAACAAGACTAACCCCATATACTAATGAAATTATAGGTGATTATCAATGTGGATTTAAACGTAACAGATCAACTACAGATCAAATTTTTCACATCAGACAGACACTTGAAAAAAAGTGGGAATATAATCAAAATGTCCATCAGCTATTCATTGATTTCAAAAAAGCATATGATTCGGTCAAAAGAGATAAATTATATAATATATTAGTAGAGTTTGGAATACCTAAGAAGCTTGTTAGTATGATAAAAATATGCACCAGTGAAACAGAAAGTAAAATTCGTGTGGGTAATAATATGTCTGACAAATTTATAATTCATGATGGGTTAAAACAAGGAGATGCATTATCTCCATTGCTCTTTAATTTTGCCTTAGAATATGCTGTTAGGAAGGTAAAAGAAACTAAAGAAGGACTAAAATTAAATGGTGTGACTCAGTTGTTAGCATATGCAGATGATGTAGACTTACTGGGGGATGATATAAATACGATTAAGAATAATGCTAAAATATTTTTCAAAACTGCTAAAGAGATAGGTTTGGAAGTTAACAAAGAGAAAACTAAATATATGCTTACAGGCCGAAACCAAGTGTTAGGTAATAATCAAAATCTAATTATTGATAACAACTCGTTTGAACCAGTTTCCAAATTCAAATACTTAGGAGTAATATTAACAAATGAAAATTATATTAAAGAGGAAATAAAAAGTAGGCTTAATTCAGGAAATGCATGTTACTTCTCTCTTCATAAACTTTTGTCTTCTCGTTTAATATCTAAGAAACTAAAAGTTAAAATATACAAAACAGTAATTTTGCCTGTAGTATTATACGGGTGTGAAACTTGGTCCCTTACATTAAAAGAGGAACATAAATTGAGAGTATTTGAAAATAAGATTCTTAGGAAAATATTTGGACCTAAAAGGGATGAGGAGACAGGTGAGTGGAGAAGGTTACATAATTTAGAACTACATAATTTGTATTCATGTCCAGATATTATTAGAATAATTAAATCAAGAAGACTTAGGTGGGCAGGCCATGTGGCACGAATGGGAGAGGAAAGAGGAGTTTACAGGATTCTTGTTGGGAAACCTGATGGTAAGAGACCTGTAGGAAGGCCAAGACGAAGATGGAGGGACAACGTTGAGATGGATCTAAAGGAAATCGGAAGGGATGGAAAAGAGTATATAGATCTTGCTGAAGATAGGGACAGATGGAAGGCCTGTGTTGCTGCAGCCATGAACCTTCGGGTTTAAGAAGGCTAGAGAGTTAGTTAGTTTTTAACGTCAAACATCAGAATCTCGTCGCTGTGATCTTCATGCCTTGCATGGCCAAATATATCGTTAGGCATTGTGTTTTTTTATCGGTTATTTATTATAGACTATCTGATTCTTAATTCTATAAAAAGATGTATAAGCTTGTCATAGTGTCCCGGGACTTCAATATATAAACAGTCACCGGCAGAGACAGACATGTTTGAGTGTTTAATTCTGTAAATATTTCTGCCTACTGAAACCTTGACATTGCCCTCGAGGGTTGTAATAAATTGTAATTGACCACCTATAGGTAACTGATAGTGGTTTAAGTTATTGTTAAATATGTACAATGTTTTACCCGTATTAACATCAACATCTGTAAGTATGCTATTCAGATGAATAATTAACAAACCACTTAGTTTAGATAGCATAGACTGTATATCAGGAGAGGGTGATGGTGTTGGCAGGTCCATAATAGCCTGTTTTTGAACCATAATAAGTTCATCGGCATGTTTATTTATTGTAAACCATGCTCTGTGATTGGGCATTGATTGCCACTTATCAAGTCACAATGACCCCATGGTAGAGTATGTATACCACATGATAAAACGCATCTCTTATAGTCATGTGGGTCCAGAGTCACTTTTCTTACAATATTTGTAGTCAACAAGTGATCCACACTCTGGATTCTACATTCTGATGTTCTGATTGTATTATATGATTTGAGACAATCTTCATAATCTTCAAATCTGAGTTCTTAGTCCACAGTTACTCTACCAATGCCCTTGGCTTTTTTGGTATTCGCACCACTTGATGTTTCAAAGCCGTACATTTTGGACCTTTTCCCAGCAAATGTTACAATAACATCGCCAAGTGTCTCGTCTTTTAACTTACCAGGCACCTTTTTGTTGTGTGGTTGAATATTCAGATGGCCAGACAATTCGCTGGTATCGAAAAATTCAAGAAATGCTGGCTGTGCTATATCTTGATATACATCTTCTGTCTGAATATCAATGATAAAGCTATCCGTGTCCATATACATCAGTTTTACACGATCACCATCAAAGGCTTCAGCACATTGTAATATAGCTCCAGCATGTGTAATTTGGCCCATTCTAATATTACAGCCCCTACATAAATAGGCTTATCAAACTTGATCTACGCTTTTTCATGTTGAAGAGTGAAAGATTATCGTCATAAATTCTTCTGTAGTTGAAATTAGGTTTTGCTAACAATTTTTTGCTCTGGCTGGGGTCGGTAACCAACTTGACATCAGTATGCTTTCTGACATTTTCTATGGTCTTACCATACGCCGAATTGACCATCAATTTCAACAAAGTCTTATCAAATTGTGTTATCGCACATGTTTGAAGCTCGGTATTTGTATCAATATAGGGCTTCAACCATCTTGAGTGCCTGAACCTTAAGACTTTGGCAACCTTGGTTACTTTAACACCATGACGCATCAGGAACTGAAGGTTTTTGTAGTATATGCCATAGCCCTGTTTTGGTTTTAGAGTCATCATTAGCTTCTTCTGTTTAGAGCCAGGCGAACACTCGACCTCAGGAATCGGCGGCAGATCAGAAAACTGGCTGTGCAAATTATCAAGAATTGTCAGATCAACCTCTAAGAAGAGGCCATAGTCACTGTTATCAAAGTCTTGAAGATCCTCAATATTAAAATCTTCGACCCACTCTAGACCTGCGTATGGCAGTTTATCCATCATAGCATAACCATACAGGCTGTTGGCATCCACATAAAGTATATAGTTTGATGGTCGCGCAGAATCATAATTGGGAACACACTTGTTGTTGGCTCTGACATATCTTTGAGAACATTGTACCATGCCCCCTCGTATACATTGTTCGATGAACAGATACATGTCCTGGTCCTGGATCAGATCCAATTTTATTTTAGTATTCAGAAACAACGCAGACCATGCTAGGCCTGGAGCACTGTAAGAATAGACCGGGTCAAGTTAATAATTTTGTATTGAGGATGTTCTGAATGCCTCAATAACATCTTCTAAGAGCGTCACATCGAGTGTCAAATAGTATTTATGATAATCACCAAGATTCTGACAATTTAAGTTGGTCCACATCAACTTGACATGGCGATTATCATCATCACTAATTCCTGATTCTCTGAGCTTGCTATAGAACTCTTGTTGCGGTGTCAGAGCACGCTCGTCAAATTTTGAAAAATCTGTAACATAGACGTATGGATATACACCCTTACGCCTAAGCAATTTCAGGTCCAAATTTGGAAACGTGTGAGACGTAATTTTGAATTGGGCATCAGATAATTGACTGGCCAGAGTGGCAAGGCTAGCCGACAGAAATCTATATGAATCTAGAAATCTTAGGTATATGGGCCTGCCATTAACACTGATTATTTTGCTAATAGCTATATATTTTTCGTCATTTTCTGCTAAAATATTTAAATCCTGCTTGTCAAACCCGTCGTATCTGATCAGATGATGAAAATCATAATTAGATGCACCGTTCCCAATATCGGGACAAATTTTGGTCTCTGGATCTTAATATTACAGCTACTACACAAAGCCTGTTTATATCGACCGTCCGTATGGCGATGATGACGCACCTTAATATTTGTATCCGAAAATTCAGAATTGCATACCGGGCATTTTTTTGTACTGTTGAAATCTTCGATTTGATCCTGTGTTAAAGGTAGCATAGGTTCTGATTTTAATAATATATCATGGGCTATGCGATGGCACTCATTTTCTATTTCACGTGCAAATTTTTAAACAGCATCTGGTTCCATGTATGAGTATGGTTTGCTAACAACACCATCCTGTACAACTGCATAACAAAAACTAGAAGGTTCATGTAGCTGATACGCTGTACTTGATGATTCTTCAGGATCTGGGCTGCAGAATGCAAGCGGTTTGAGATTTGATTCAAAATCACAGACAACAAGGCTTCGAATTTTTTGAATTCGGCATTTTCATTTGGTTTAGGCATAACCATATGAACAGGTTTATGGTTGCCACAGTATTTTAAATGCTCAATAAACTTATTTTGAGCAATTTCGATATTATTTTTACGAACACCATTTACCATGTTTCGACCATCAAATACAGTCAAACATCTTCGACACAACTTGTATATTGTGTTGGATTTGCCTTGTTGTTTTCTGACTAAAGCCTGAAGATTGCATATCAGAGTGTAGTGATATATACCATGCCCCTCAATTAAGAGCAGAACAATCCAGACAGCAGAGTCATCATCAAGGTCGCTGATTCTAAGAGGCTCTATTAAGCAATCGCCACGACTAGCAGAACAAATAAACACATTAATAGATAAAGGCATACCTTTGCTATCTTTGGCCCTTTTTCAAATTTATCGATATTCTGTACAAACATTGGATATTCTAAGCCATCCATAGCATCATCAAAATCATGTTCATGCTGTTTATAATGATTTATTCGCTCTGGATGATCTAAAACTGGAAACAAAGCAGCCATAATACACCAAAAAAGCATTTCTGGTCGGTATTTTCTACGTTAACCACGGTTTTTTTTTGTTTTTGATATTGTCAGGTAAAAGCAGATATGTAGAACCTTGTAATGGGCTGAATTCATAAATATTAACATAGAGCCTGTGTGGGGATCCGCAAAGACTCCAACCCGATTCCTTAGCAGCAAACTCAGAGTGTTTGACAAGCAATTGGTCTACCAACCTGCTTAGTATTTTGTCTAAGTTTGTATTTGAATACACAGCTAAAGTTTCTGTTATGTGGGGGTGTGTACATTTTGTGCCGTTTGGTTTCTTATATTCAGTATACAATTTCAGAAACAGCTTATAAAAGCCATTTCTTGCATTTAGATTAGCTAACATATCAGGATTTTTACTGTTCAAAAAATTCTTAATATCACATATTAACTCTGATACAAAACGGTAATCCCTTAGTTGACCATCAAAACTTCTATAAAAGGGTGCATTGCGTGATCGCTTTGCCGGTCTAGTATTATCGGATATATCAAGATTTCTTTTAGACCAGATGTAGATGGCTGTGGGGGCAATGTTGATTCCTGTGCAGAAAAAGAGCCTATATGTCTATTGAAGTATGCCTTGCTAAATTTTCTATGGCATTTTGGGCATATTTTAGTAGGCATTTTGCGTTTCTCAGGATCACAATTACGTTGGTGCTTAGCCCAATTAGGGCTGGATATATTCTTATCGCATTCATTACAATATTTTTGATTTGGCATTTTTTGTCGCATGTATTTATATACAAGTTATTGGGGTTCAAATCAAAACTATATACTTAATAAAAAAAACACAGGTGTCTAACAAACTATGACAGTTCTTAAAGCTATTGACCTACTATGTTGATCTACAGATACAACAACCTACCGTAAATACCTGTCTACACAGGCACGCCGTGTTTATAGAATGGCAATGACCGAAAAGCGTATCACGTGGTATAGCCGCCGTATTGATCCCCTATAACCAACTGGGACAGATATAAGCCTGACTCTAAACATGAGTGGATTATAACAAACAAGCTGGATTTGTCAAATATCGGACTAGTTTATACAAAATATAAGCTTTTTGTACAGTATACCAGAAATATGTTTAAAATGAATAATAAAAAAATCTATATATCAAACCGAACAGACCTGTGGTCCAGTCTATACGAGTCTGTTTTATTTTTGTGTTCTAGTTATAGGATATTCCATTTTACTAATACTTAATTTCTAACAAAAAAAATTATGAGGAGCACTGTAACAACACGTCCGTACTCTTCAACCACTCTCACAATACTAACTAATCTGTTAGTTAGATCCAGCTTTTTATATGTGTAGCCAATCCCAGTCTGAGGGGGGGGGGTCGTACTTTGTACGGGAAATTCGCGAAGGCTTTTCACAAAAATCTTGGATTAGACAGAGTAGCACACTGTAGGCAATAAGTTTATATAAGCATCTTGACCTAGTTTTAAGTGTAGCCAAATCAATCTGAGGGGGGTCATACTTTTGTTGTCCCAGTAATAGGGCCAATCCTACTACTTACATAATTTAATCATATGCATGAGTGTTCACGTGCTCATGCGAACATTATCAGGCGACGCGCCTGGACTCAGTCTATCTCAATACCGCGAAGCATATGGAATGCTAGTTGGGAAGACTTTCTGTCCCCGGGTCACACCAGGCAGACGGAGCTTACGCTGGCATGGTTACCGCTGCTTCTGACTCATATGTCGGAAGAGAACCAAGAAAATCGAGTGCCGTGTTGTTTCAACATTGCTTCACGGGAGATATAACAAAACGAGTTTCACTTTAAATGTCTAACTATTAAGTTCACAAACGAGATGATTTAATGTTGGATATTACTTCAATTAGAAGCAGTGAAGTTCAAGATAAAAGAGGAATGTCTGGCAACTCTAGATCCGGTTGCGGTCGCAACGTTTGGCGCGTTCATCCCACTTCCAAAAGTGAACGCGCCAAACTTTGTGGACACCTATTTCTTCTTGGCCAACCAATCACGTTGCCCGACATGTGAGGGACAGGAACATTAATGGAACCGACCCTTCCCTATCACTCTCTCCTGTTCTCAGAGAGAGAGAGAGAGAGAGAGAGAATTACATATATATTTACATCCACAACAAATAAATACAGAAATAATATTTCTCCGCAGTGGGAAACGGAAAATACAACGTAATTCGAAGAGAAAAGGAAATTACAAATCTTTATTTTGGGACGCGGTAAAAGATACAAACATCTGCTATGCGTCACTGGAGGGAGTAAATATCGATTGTCTTCTTGCACTGAATGTGCGCACCATGATGCGAGGCTAAAAATTCAAAGGAAGAATCCTTTCCATTCGTCACGTGCATCAGTTTGTCTTCGGTTATGAACTCAATGCCACGCTTGTTATTAGGGATATTTTCAGGTAGAAGTGGAACTGAGCATTGCATTTTACATATCGCCAGAGATAAGGTATAGGCGTGGATGTAGGCAGGGTGGCTTGTCACCAACAATGCAAAATTTCGCTTGGCGAAGAGTAGCCACTCAGAATGACTTCTCGTGAGAGTCGCCATGTTGCTTGGGCCACCTGCAGAGAATTTGTGCGAGATACTACGGAAATTCTACGCGGACTTTCATTATTACTTTCTCTGGTGACAAGGGGCGGCGTTACACGGGGAAAGGGGGCTAGGGAGGGGTGAAGCCCCCAAAAACCAGGCCTCTGCACCTCTTCCGGTAGCCCCTAGATTTTTGTAGTACGGTAGACGCATTTCAACCGAAAACTTAAAAAGTAAAATTTACATTTTAACATTATGAAACTTTCATTGGGGAAAGTACAATGTTCAAGTACATTTTCTAGTTTGGTTATATCGCAATTACTTTATTACAGTATGTTCTGAATTCAATAGGCCACTTGTAATTCGATATTAAGTAATTTGCCAATCAGGAGTCGCCAAACTTGCTACGAAATCTGCTGACTGCCTGGAAGACGGAAGTATTCAGTGGATGTGAGATTGCTCTTTGGTTGTTGTTGGCAGTCTCTGTAAATGATATCACTATATTTCGAAATAGGTCTAACAGGTGTGACAAATTACTTTTGTATAAATAGGATGACGTTCAAAATCTAAAGAAGCGTTATGTTTCCTTTCTGTTTGTTAGTTCCTCATTGGAGTACAGACAACTGCATGAGAGTTAGATATGTTCTCTCATTGGTTTCATGGTTATAGCTATTTCTATGTAGCTAATTATTCAGAATTTTTAAACCCGAATTTTATAGCAGCAGCAACGCAAACCTTCCTATCCTTATCACTGCAAATATTCGAGAGGGAGAAATACGAATTTAAAATACACAAACTACCTAATTCCTAAACGCTAAAATATTGGAAATATTAAGATTGGCTTCCCAGCCTCCATGGTCTAGCAATATAATTGCTGCCTTCATATCAAGGGGTCCCAGGTTCGATCCCAGTGAAGGTAACATTTCATTAAGTCATTCAGATTCTACAAGAAGGACTTCCCCTATGGCGTATTGGTAACGTCGTCAACTTGTAATAATGGGTCCCGAGTTCGATACCCGGTGGAGGCACATTGCACAGTGGTTCAAATCCGACTTTAAACTGTAGGTTCCGTCCCGATTAACCTATCTGTGCATAAAGTTAACTTCAAAAAAACAAAACAATTCAATTCTACTAGAAGCTGTAGCTCTCGTCCCGATTAACCTCTGTGCATATAATCATCACCTTCTCAAACTGGAGAAAGCCGAATGGCTTATTCTAGTCACGTGAGCGACGTCATCATCTGTAGGCGAGACAGCCGCCATGTTTGATTTATTTGGTGGAAGTAATGTTCGACCTTTTTAGTGAATGTGGAATTGCAATGCAATTTTAAGAACTAAAACGTAGTTTAAGTGAAGTGTGAACATACAAGAAATATGGTCTATAAGTGTTGAGTATCCCAGTGTAGAGAAAAGTATGATGAGAACAGTAAAACTAATGTATTTATATTTCCTCAAGATGTTAGTTACTAAAAAAGATAAATGGATTAGGGCAATTCCAAGTAATTTTGTCCCTACGATCAACTCCAGGGTAAGTAACATAGATTTTATACTTATCAAAAACTTGAGAAATAGCTTAGTTCACAATGTAAAGATTTAATGTGCACGAAACAGGCATCTTACAAACTTTTAGATTTGCTCAAGTTTTACTTGTTTCTTGAAAATCATTTTTGATCACCAGTATCGAATTGGTAAATCTAACCAAGCTAATTTATTTAGAAATGCCAAATAATTTAACATGAATTACCAAATTTATTTAACTTTACATAGTTTTTTATCGTTTCAAAATGAATTGTTCAATGTTATAAAATATTGTCACATCTACCAAACGGTCTAGTGCTTCGATAACATGTTCGTTATCGAGACTTCCATATAATTTATACAAATATTTAGTTTCAAAGTATACTTAAGGAAAGAAAACTATAGAACTGAGCAAGATTGAGAAATACCGTATGAACATTTATATTCTCATTTTTAGCTCGCTTTTCTGCCTCTTTAGGTTAATCGGAGATAATGGAAGACAAGTTGATATTTATGTTATACACTGAAATACAAAGTACACTGTGTAACATCAAGCACTTTGATGAAATATTTCCTTGTATAATTATTCAAGAATATATTGTTTATGTTTCAAATAAAAGTTTTCACACAAAAAGCATACTTTTTAACCGAGTTATGTGAATAAGCAAACATAGTCATTTTCTTTAACTTTGGTTTTCTTGAGTGTATTTAATAAAATTCTGTACTTGTATGTGTATACATTGTTTGGGCTCTACAAACTTTCATGTGACATTTTTCTTTGGTATTCATAAACAAAATGGTTGAGAAATTTTCACTGATGTTTGGTTATTGGAAACAAACAAATCGTGAAGCTGCTCAACGCCAAACTGTCAACCTAACATTTTTCTTTAGTTTAAGCAAATATTTTTTCCGCGTAACAATTTTAACTTAAAATCTTAAGTTATCACCCCTTACCCCATACCCCATATCTTAAAGTTATTAACTTTGTCAAAAGGTGTCCGGAACACTTTGCTTATTAGCCGATGGAGAGTCTCTTGAAATTAGAGGTTGTGGGTGAGGAGATAAGAGAGATATCTGTTTTATCTCAGTCCCGTCTCGAATTTTGAGACTAGTTGCGGTAATCTTTTAGAACTTGAGACGAAAGTCAGATCAAATCTTTCTAGAGTTTTTGAGACGAGATCGAAGATAGTCCACTCCCCCTTCTCTCTCTTTCTCTCTCTCTCTCTCTCTCCTCTCTCTCTCTCTCTCTCTCTCTCTCTCTCTCTCTCTCTCTCTCTCTCTCTCTCTCTCTCTCTCTCTAAGAAAATCAAAGAACTGATAATTCAAATAATTAATATCAATAATTCGTAGCTACGTGGAGTCAATGCTGTTCGCATTTCCTGTGAACACATGTTTACCGACATAATGGAAGGTGACCAAGTCTTATTTACAGAAGGCGTTTCTTGAACCTGCATTCTATTTTAAAATCATCTTAGGCGCTAGGACGTTTAGATTTCGCCACTGGTGTACGCAGAGGGTAACTGATGGGGCTATAGTGCCCTCCCAAAATTTTGATTTAGTTTATTTTACTACTCTTTTTTGACACTTTTGGCTAATTGTGAAGATGGAGATGAGTCATAATAATGATGAATTTGACGAATAGATAATCATAAACTAGAAACCCTGGACCCCTGGCGTCGTAGCTAACCACTCCGTCAAGGGGGCCGGCTCCGAAAGTTTGAGAAAATTCATGAAAAACAAAGTAATAAATGCAAAGTCTCCTTAAAAGGACACGAGATGACTAACCATTCTTGTCTTGGAACAACTTTTAAAATGAAATATTTTAGTGTTGTATCCTGCCTCCTAGAGTTACATCTTTACAATTACAGACCTTCCCTATGGACTCCGCACATAGTATTTTGCATTGAAATATAAACTATACGCATTTTTGCATGTTTTACGAGGCGCATCCAGAAAGTAAGTTTCCCTATTGTTTCTCGTGAAAGTAAACATAATGAGCCGTGTAAATTGAGCATGCGCAGCAGAGCTAAGACGTATCAATCGTATGCCTGGCGGACAGATCCCGCCCGGCGCCAGTAGCGAGGCAGCAGTGGTCCGAAGTGGAAGCACGCATCCCTTCTCCCGCCGCATGCCAGTAGCAAGGCAGCAGTGGTCCGAAATGGAAGCTCGTATTCCTTCTCCCGCCGCATGCGAGGTTCGGTGGGTGATAAAGTTCCTGAATGCACAAAGCATTGCGCCAATTGACATTCATCGTCAGCTCTGTGAGGTCTAAGGGCCGAACATTATGAGTAAGCAGATGTTGGGTCGCTGGTGTCGGCAGTTTTCGGAAGGTCGTCAAAGTGTCCATTATGAAGAGCGCAGTGGGCGTCCGTCCCTCATCACTGATAATCTGGTTGAGCTGGTGCGGCAGCGCATCGTAGAGAACCGTCGCTTCACGATTACGGAGTTGAGTAGCCTTTTCCCGCAGATATCGCGATCCGTGTTGCATGAGATTGTCACGCAGCGCCTGCTGTTCAAAAAATTGTGTGCCAGGTGGGTGCCAAAAAAACTGACACCCGAACACAAATTGAAACGTTCAGGAGCAGCACTGACATTCCTGCAACGGTACCATGATGACGGCGATGATTTCCTCGACAGCATCGTCACGGGCGATGAGACGTGCATTTCGCACTTCACCCCGGAAACCAAGCAGCAGTCAATGCATTGGCGGCATAGTGGATCTCCGGTCAAGAAGAAATTCAAACAGACGCTGTTGGTACAGAAAGTGATGTGCACAGTGTTTTGGGACAGGAAGGGCATTATGCTCATTGACTTCCTCCCGAGAGGTGAAACGGTGAACGCTGACCATTACTGTGAAACACTAAGGAAATTGCGACGTGCCATTCAAAACAAGAGGCGTGGCATGCTTACTGCAGGTGTTGTGCTCCTCCATGACAATGCTCGTCCACATACGGCTCGGCGCGCAGCAGCTGTTTTGACGAAATTTGGCTGGGAGTTGTTTGATCATCCACCTTACAGTCCTGATCTGGCTCCCAGCGATTTTCACGTTTTCTTGCACCTCAAGAAATCCCTGTCCTCCGGTGAGCGTTTTGGCAACGACGAAGAGCTGAAGACGTCTGTCACACGCTGGTTCTATTCACAGGCGGCAGAGTTCTACGACAGTGGGATCCAAAAGTTGATACCACGATACGACAAGTGTCTCAATTCTGGTGGCTGCTATGTTGAAAAATAGCTGAACCCTTGCTGTACCTGTTGCCAATAAATGATTTCCTGAAACAGTGTTGTTGTTTTTTTTTTAAATAGGGAAACTTACTTTCTGGATGCGCTTCGTATATTGTTAGGTCCTCCTCCGTGGCTGTGCTGTCTATGGCGCTGTGCTTTGGACCCCGACTGCGGGACGGCATGAGCTCAGTCCGCCTGCGTTCAGTCTCTGGGTTCTCGGTCTGTGTATAGGTCCGGTGGCAACCCACCACCGTGAGGAAATTGGGGAGCTACGAGTGAGTAGCGTAACCCGGTCTCGGAAATCTCCTATATCGACTGAGAGTTCGTCGTCCTGACCCCACGTCACCCCATTACCGGTTGAAGATCTCCTCCACACCTCTAGGTAGGATTGTGGGAGGGAGACTGGCAGTCGAGAGATAGGCCAAAGCCCTTCGAGGGCTGTCGCGCTATGTGTTATTGAATATTATTATTTATACTGCTAGCATCTTTAGCTTGCAAGCACAAATTCACTGGTCAAAATGGAGACGAATCCTTAGAATATTACTCGATTGATTCATTGATTGATTGATTAGCTTGATTTTTCTACGCTTTTAGTGCCACAAACATCCATGCCCAGGCCGGGATTCGAACCCGGGACCCTTGGCGTCGTAGCGCTTGGAATATTACTGTACGAAATGTTTGTTGTTTGTATCTTTGGACCTCAACGGCAGAAACTAGTAGTATATAACCATTTTTGAGAAATGATGATGTTTCAATTTTACAATTACGTAATTTTCATAATTTTTCAATATTCAATATATATTGATTGATCTTTTAAAATAGATTGCACTTACTAATCATGATACAAATTATTCATAAATAATCACGTATCATGTTATGTGATACAATTAAAGTGACGAGGATAATCAGAATGAGCAAAATACAAATAAGAAAAATAATTGGTACCGGAATCGATCTTACAACCTTTAGTTTGTGAAGCAAAAACTATACCACTGAACTATTTTGCCACCACAACATATACGAGTTATGAATAGAATATATACTTTCCATTGTTTTTAGGTTTGAACTAGGAATCAAATATACTGCTTTAGCAACTTAAAATTGTTTTTCAGTTTAAAAAGTTGCCTCTGCACGTTATTTACGGTAAAAATTTACTATCCTTCGGACACCTCTAATTTTTTCGTTTCGTCAATTTTTGACATTCGTACTTACGTATCTACTTCGCGGAACATTCCTGAAGATGTACGAGGGTCACTATTTATATTTTGAGCCTAACAATGAAAAAACAGGAATTTGGCATTGAAACTGCTTTATTGTTTTTCGAAGTATTCTCCTTTATGGTCAATACACTTTTGTATTCGTTCGAACCATTTGTCAAAGCAGTTTTTCCAATCTTCTTGAGACACCTCCATAATATGGTTTTTGAACGCATCAACGGCATCTTCCGCCGACGAAAATCGTTGTCCACGCAATTTATTCTTGACATTTGGGAATGAGAAGAAGTCATTGGGTGCCAAATCAGGACTGTACGGCGGATGACCCATCAATTCGATTTTTTGACTGTTCATAAAGTCGGTTGTTAGACGAGATGTGTGACAGCTGGCATTGTCTTGATGGAGAATGATCCGACGGCGTTTGTTTGTTTTCCGTATTTGACCGAAGACCTCTGGCAAATTGTTGTGTACCATTCAGAGTTGACCGTTCTACGTTCCTCTAAAGGCACAGTTGCCACATGACCAGTTTTCCCGAAAAAAACAGGCGACCATTTGTTTCGATGTGCTTGGAGTGCGAACAACTTTTGTTGGATTGGGTTCATCTTGAAACACCCATACAGTCGACTGCTGTTTACGTTCCGGCTCATATGCATATATCCATGATTCGTCACCTGTTACAATCTTATATACGTCTTTTGAAGCACCACGATTGTATTTATTGACGCGAGCGTCTTTTTGAGTTTTTCTCAAATTGTGTGGGATCCAACGAGAACATACCTTTCTCACAGCTAAATGATCATGTAATATTTTATATATGCTGGTGGAACTAATGCCTATGGTTGCCTCAATCTCACAGTATGTCACATGACAATCTTGCAGTATTAGGTTTTCCACAGCATCAATGTTTTCTTGAAACACAACTGATTTTGGGCGACCTTTGCGAATTTCGTCGGTGGGCGAATGGCAGCCTCGACTAAATTCGTAATACCAGCGTTTTACAGTGGCAAAGGATGGGGCTTCATCGCCAAATGTGTAAGTAAGTTGATCGATGCACTCCTCTTCTTGATAATCCACGTCGAAAATCGTAAAAGAATCATCGCACGAAAATGTTCACGAGTTAATTCCATTTTATTGATGTTGCGCAATCTCCAAGGCAACATAAACAACACAAATGAAGCTATTGACAAAACATTTCAAGTACGTTATGGTCAGTAATGCCAGACGATTCCGTGCAAACGTCAAATCGCGCCTAACTTCAATAACTGTCGCCAAGGCTCAAAATATAAATAGTGACCCTCGTATTGACGTTGTTTTGATGAAAGTAAGAGCAATTTTTCACATTACTAGTACTTCTTTCTCCTAGTCTTTCCGCTTGCATCACACACAATATGGCGCGTACACCTTCTTACATAATGACGCGTCGGGCTTCTGTTTCCTCGATTTTCAATTTTTATGCAGTGTTTCAACCTTCGGAACCCAAGAAATGCCCGTGAACAAAGTTCATCAGATCTATTTTTTTGTTTTCATTTTTTTTTCGCGTTCTTTTACGAAGAAAATTGTAATCTTTCGTGGCGCTATCCGTGAATCGTTTTTGGGGCTATCCGTCCTGGAATAAGTGGGAAACATCTAGAAATTGCATAATAAGCGAGAATAAGGCATAGGTTTTCGAAATGGAAACTGTAGATTTTCGCGAATCTTTCTGTTTCACAACCAAATACAGGGTGATTCTAAAGGTATAGTACAAACGAAAACCACACATACCTCCCATGAAATAGAGACGAAAGTTCCCTTCCACTTTGCCGAGAGATGCCTCCGTGAGGAACTAGACAACGCCGAAAACGTGTAAAAATGAACTTCACACCTCTGTACAGATAGTACCAGTGAAGATAGAAAGGCGGAACAAACGAAGTCAAAAGGAACATTAAAGTCGCCCATCCGAAAAACACTAGGCGGCAGCTGCGCGACGCATGCGCATGGGGTTCCACAAAGGAAATAGGAGTGTCCCGCAAGACAAGTGAAAGGAAAGGGTAGCGATCGACAACGGTAGGGACAAAAGAAGCAATGAAGCATGAAGTAACAATTGCACAGCGGGAAACAAACACATGCAGCGCGTGGGGAGTCCCCAAACACAGTGGGGAGACACCGCAGCAAGAACAAAGCACGGTTCAACAAAAGAGAAAGAGGACCGGACGGGGAATGGTACCTGTCAAGGAGACAACAAATGCGGGACGAGGGATTCCCCGTAGCAGCACCGAGGGGATGTCACACAGAGGTCGCGCGCCAGCAGGACAAACACAGCAACTACGGGCACAGGAGGTTTATTGCCACGCAAAGGTGCACTTACAGATAGGAATAGTACGTAGTTTGTAGTCGTACCCCTGACTGACGTTGTTACAAAAGTTGCTCAAATTGACGACCACCACATTCAAAGCAGGCATTGCAGCGTCGCAGGAAATTCTGGCGAACCCTATCAAAACTCCCTGGCATGGTACACACCTCGGCCGATGCTGCAAGTATCCGCGCTACCAATGTTTCCTTGTCAGGCACCGGGGTCTCGTAGACGAGTGTTTTCTCATGGCCCCACAAGAAGAAATCCATTGGTGTGAGGTCAGGCGAACGGGCGGGCCAGGGGACAGGGCCCTCTCTGCCGATCCCGCGCCGTGGGTAGGTACGGTGCAAAAGGGTTCGCACTGTGCCATCAAAATGTGGAGGCGCTCCATCCAATTGAAACCACATACGATGTCGCACGTTGAGGGGTACAACTTCTAGCAGCTCTCGAAGGACTGATGCAAGAAAGGTGCGATAGAGGCGGCCATTTAAACGTGGTGACAGCAGGTATGGACCGATAATCTGTTCATCGATGATACCTGCCCAGATATTCACTGCAAACTGGGTCTGATGGTGCACCTCGACTGCTGCATGTGGATTTTCATAATCCCACACATGGCTGTTTCGGCAATTGAAGATGCCCTCACGGGTGAATGTTGCCTCGTCAGTGAAAAGCACATGGCGCAAAAAACGGGGATCGTCGGTACAAAACTGCAACAGTCGTTGACAGAATTCCACACGTCGTGGGTAATCCCCAACCTGCAACGCGTGGACTCGCTGTGGGTGATAGGAATACAGCAGATCATCATGAAGGACACGCCACACTGTCGACTGTGATACTCCCACTGCACGTGCAATGCTACGGGTGCTAGTGGACGGCGTGTCGTCCACGCGAGCAAGTACGTCCTCCTCGACCGCCGCGGTGCGCACATGTCTTGGGTGACCGACATGATGGCCTGCACGTAACACACCCGATTCACCAAGGGTACGGGGCACGTTCGAAAACAACCTGCTGTCGGGTTGTCGCCTCTCCGGATACCGTCCGCGATAAAGGCGTGCAGCTGCTCGGCCATTGCCATCTGCAAGGCCGTAGACAAAATGCATGTCCCTCAGTTCTACAAATGTGTAGCGTTCCATGGTACGGTGAGGATAGTGCCAATTATGGAATACTGTACTGCAGTGCACAGGTGGCACACACACACACACACACTGGTCACAACGGCTTCGAAACAACGTACTCCATTGTCGTACGTCAAGCACACCACCACCACACCGGCTCTTTCACTGACACGCTCCCTGACGCTGCACTTCCAATCAGCCCACACGTCCGCACGGCGCTGTGGTACAATCAGCTGACGTTCCTGAGCCACCCGCGCCTGTGCTCTTCACTACCTGACCACTGCCGTCAGGTGGGGCCATGTACTCTGGGGCCTTGTCATCGTGGAACACATGTAGCGTCCTTCATTCTTGCCCCATTCACCCACAACACGAAACTTCGTCCGTCTTGCTCGAGCCGACGGGGAGCACTACGTACGATCGTGTGGTGTTTGTGTACACCAATGTGGGGTTACCCAGCAGTTGAACAGACGTGCATGCCCCCACTTAGCTTCATTACACGATTGTCCCACGCAGTTTATCTGTCCAGCCTGCGTGTGCGGCTGCGGTGGTGTGAGGCCACGCTTGGTTTCGGAGCGGAAGGCTGCGGCCGAGGAGAGACTCAAATTGTTCGGTTGGGGTTGCGCTCGGAAGCAAGCAGCCGCGTCAAGTCTGGGAACGTTGGACCTGGTGATCGGGATGGAAACATTCCGACCTCGTCCATTAGTGTCGTCCACCGTACGGAGTGGTGGGGTCCGTACGACACTCCAGCAGCCTTTCGCCAGCTCGCACCCAGCGATGTGCCTCCGGCTTCATTTCTAAGAGGCTGATTGGGCCCCATCACGACGTTTGTTACAACGTCAGTACGGGGTACTTGGTCCTATCTGTACGTGCACCTGTCATTAGCAATAACCTCCTGTACCCGTAGTTACTGCGTTTGTCCTGCTGGCGCACGACCTCTGTGTGACATCCCCTCGGTGCTGCTACGGGGAATCCCTCGTCCCGCATTTGTTGTCTCCTTGGCAGGTACCATTCCCCGTCCGGTCCTCTTTCTCTTTTGTTGCACCGTGCTTTGTTCTTGCTGCGGTGTCTCCACACTCTCTTTTGGGGACTCCCCTTTCGCTGCACCGCCAGCGCCGCCATTTCTGCCCCGAACCATGTACGCGTCTGTTGCCTGTCGAGTGTCACGGACCACTTTGCTTGCATTCTCGGTGTGTTTTTACATCCTGCGTCGTCCTCAAGTGGTTCTGCAACCCCGCACTACTTTTCTCGACTGCCCTGCTTCAGTCATGGTGTTTGTTTCCCGCTGTGCAATTGTTACTTCATGCTTCATAGCTTCTTTTCCCCCTACCGTTGTCGATCGCTTCCCTTTCCCTTAACTTGTCTTGCGGGACACTCCTATTCCCTTTGTGGAAACCCATGCGCTTGCGTTGGGCAGCTTCCGCCTAGTGTTTTTCGGATGGGCGACTTTGGTGTTCCTTTTGACTTCGTTTGTTCCGCCTTTCTATCTTCACTGGTACTGGCTGTACAGAGGTGTGAAGTTTATTTTCACACGTTTTCGGCGTTGTCTAGCTCCTCACGGAGGCATCTCTCGGCAAAGTGGAAGGGGAACTTTGGTCTCTATTTCATGGGAGGTATCTGTGGTTTTTGTTTGTACTATACCTTTAGAATCACCCTGTATATATATTCCTGATACTACCACGACACCAAACTTTAACTATATTTCCTAACCTAACTGAACTAACCTAACCACGCGCCAATGGTTCGTGGGGCTAGCGCCAATGGTTCGCAATTATTTCCAATTTCTAGATCCTGATACGAACACGACACCAAATTTTAGCTATAATTTCTAACCTAACTGAACTAACCTAACCACGCACCAATGGTTCATGGGGCTGGCGTCAATGGTTCGTGGGGCTAGCGCCAATGGTTCGTGGGGCTAGCGCCAATGGTTCGAGGGGCTACCGCCAATGCTTCGTGGGGCTAGCGCAAATGTTTCGTGGGGCTAGCGCCAATGGTTCGTGGGGCTAGCGTCAATGGTTCGTGGGGCAAGCGCCAATGTTTCGTGGGACTAGCGCCAATAGTTCGCAATTATTTCCTATTTCTAGACCGTGATACTAACATGACACCAAATTTTAACTATTTTTCCTTACATAACCTAACCTAACCAGTGGTTCCGGGTTCGAATTCTGGCCTGGGCGTGGATGTTTGTGAGTGTGTATTCATCAATTTCATCATTTCATCACTCATCCTCATCTTCGCAATTTAGCTAAAAGTGGCACAAGAAGCGAAGTAAAATAAAGCAATTCAATCAATCAATTCAAGTATAGGCCATGATTGTATTTGGTATATGAATTTGGAGATGTGTCCCTCCTCTTAATGTCACTTATATATTAAGTGTCCGAAAGCAGGCATTTGGCATGAACAGAGCAAAAAAAAAACTCCTGAGCAATTACAAGTATTTTAAGACAGTTCGTAGCCGGGAGTTATGAGTAGTTGTATTTACGGTGAAACCAGCACAACAAAGGAAGAGCCTCTTCAAGCGCATTTGCTTACACTTAAAACTATCTCAACATTAGCATATGAGCTTTTTGATCAAGTGTGGAACCCAGTCTAACCCAAGATTTTTGTAAAAACGCCCTCGGGAATTTCCCGAAAAAGGAAGAGGCTCTCAGATTGATTTGTCTACACTTATAAAAGGCACTTCTGCCAGATTTTTGTCCACAAACTTGCTATTTTTTTGGCTATACCTGAAATTAAGCCAAAACACAGCACACAGCACACACGCACGCACACGCACAGCACACACACACACACAGCACACAGCACACAGCACACACACACACACGCACACACACATGTAATGCAAGAGCTATTGCATCATGCTTTGCAACACCAGCGACAAAACACGATGCAAGAGCTATTGCATCATGCTTTGCAACACCAGCAACAAAACATGATGCAAGAGCTATTGCATTACATATCAGCCAGTATTGTGAGAGTGCTTGAGAAGAACAGACGTGTTATTACAGTGCTTGAGAAGAACAGACGTATTATTACAGTATTTCTCATACTTACAGGCCTGATATTCAACTTGTTTATTATAATCCACTCGTATTTAGGGTCAAGCTTATATCTCCCCCAGCCTGTTATACAAAAAATCAATACATGACAAGGCCATTGAGCTAGATATGCATGTCCGCGCAGGCACTTGCGGAAGGTCAGTTTAGATCAATATTTCCACTCGTGGATTATTGGCCTTACAACCTGTCATAAGATAGGCATAGAGTTTTTGATTTTAAAACCCAAAAAGTTTATATAATAAAACCGAGGATAAAAATTAATAATAATATTAATAATATTAATATTAAGTATATACACTAAATATACAAATCACACAGCCGAACCTAACTGTTAAGTATAAAGTTTTGAATTGAAGCCCAGAATAAACAACAACAAAAATGCCAAAACGAAAACATTGTGACCAATGCAATAAAAATATATTAAGCTCTAATTGGGCCAGACACCAAAAGATTTGCAACCCGGACAAATACAGAACTCCCAGAATAATATGCCCTAAATGTCATATAGAATACAGCATGCCATACTTCTTAAATATACATAAAGATACTTGCTCTGTACAGTCATCAACACAACCATCCACATCTGATCGGAAAAGGAAGCATGAAGCACCTGTTAATGCCGGACCTGCAAAGCAGTCACGCAATGCACCCACCCGTAGCAGTTTTAATGGGCAATTAAGAGATCACCGGTTTGTATCAGAGCCAAAATGTGGTATTCAGAATTTTTTGAACAGTATAAATCCTGATGTGCAGGCAATTCTAAATGCACAAAATGGCTCTTATAAGCTGTCCCTCAAATTGTTTGTACAATATAAGAAACCAAACGGCGCAAAATTTACACAGCCCCACATAACAGAAACTGTACCGATATATTCAAATGCAAATTCAGACACAGTAATAAACAGTCTGATGGATCAATTGAACATCAAACACTCTGAATTTGCTGCGAAAGAGAGTGGCTGGAGCCTATGCGGCTCTCCACACAAGTTATATGTCAACATTTCTGAATTCAGCCCATTACAAGGATCTACATATCTTCCATTACCTGACAATATCAAAAACAAACAAGCCGTGGTCAATATACAAAACACCGACCAGAAATGCTTTCTGTGGTGTATATTAGCTGCTTTGTATCCAGTTTCAAGAAATCCTCAGAGAATAAATTATTACAAACAACATGAACATCAATTTGACGAGGCGATGGAGGGTTTAGAATATCCAATGCTAGTTCAGAATATCGATAAATTTGAAAAAAGAGCCAGGCATATCAATGGCAAACAATTATCTATTAATGTATTTATTTGTTCCACTGGCAATTGCCCGATAGCACCTCTTAGAATCAGTACATTTGATGATGATTCCGCCGTTCCGATTGATCTGCTCTTAATTGAAGGGGATGGCACATATCATTACACTCTGATAAAAAAACTTGAAGCTTTGGTGAGAACACAGCTAGACAAATATAAAAAAATATTTAAGTTGTGCAGAAGATGCTTGACTGAATTTGATGGCAGGAAAATGGTGAAAGGGGTTCGTGAAGAGAGTGCGGAAATTGCAAAAAACAAGTTAATTGAGCATCGGAAATATTGTGGCAACCATAAACCCGTTCATATGGTGATGCCAATGCCAGGTGAAAAAGCAAAATTCAATAAGTTTGAAGCCTTGTTGGAACACCCAACATATATTGTCTGGGATTCTGAATCAAATCTCAAATCTCTTGCATTCTGCAATCCAAATCCTGAAGATTCTTCAATTACACCATATCAGTTACATGAACCTTCCAGCTTTTGTTATGTGGTTATACGGGATGGTGTTGTTAGTAAAGAATATTCATACTTGGGACCAAATGCCATCAAAATATTTGCACATAGAATAGAAAATGAGTGCCGTGACATAGCATCTAACATCTTATTAAAATCAAAGCCTATGTTGCCTTTAACAGAGGATCAGATTGAGGATTTCAACAA
Source organism: Lepisma saccharinum (assembly GCF_977018435.1). NCBI lineage: Eukaryota > Metazoa > Arthropoda > Insecta > Zygentoma > Lepismatidae > Lepisma > Lepisma saccharinum. The sequence goes on from NC_139233.1 coordinate 94,590,454, forward strand.
TGCAGAAAAATGCCCGGTATGTGATTGTGAATTTTCAGATACAAATATCAAGGTACATCACCATTCTCATTCAGATGGTCGATATAAACAGGCCCTGTGTAATAGCTGTAATATTAAGATCAAGAGACCGAGATTTATCCCCATATTTTGCCATGGAGCATCCAATTATGATTTCCATCATCTGATCAGGTACGAGGGGTTTGACAAGCAGAATTTAAATATTTTAGCTGAAAATGATGAGAAATATATATCTATTAGCAAGAAAATTGAAGTTAATGGTGTTCCTATTCAAATGAGATTTCTTGATTCTTACAGAATTTCACCTGCTAGCCTGGCCACACTGGCTACTCAATTATCTGATGAGAAATTCATAATCACACGTGCTATGTTTCCAAATCTGGACCTGAATTTGCTTAGGCGGAAGGGTGTATATCCATATGACTATGTTACAGACTTTTCTAAATTTGATGAGTGTTCCCTGCCACCACAAGAAGCATTTTACAGCAAAATCAGAGGATCTGGAATCACTGATGAAGATTATCGCCATGCCCAATTGATGTGGAACAATTTAAAATGCAAGACATTTCGTGATTATCACATGGCTTATTTGAAACTTGATGTGGCTCTCTTAGCTGATGCACTGCAGGCATCCAGAAAATCTTCTATGCAAAATTATGGACTGGACCCAGTGTATTTTTTCAGTGCCCCGGGTCTAGCATGGTCTTCAATGTTTTTCAACACCAAAATGCAATTGGATCTGATCCAAGATCAAGATATGTACTTGTTTATTGAGCAATGTATAAGAGGGGGGATGGTGCAATGTTCCCAGAGATATGCCAGAGCAAATAACAAACATATGCCTGATTATGATCCAGCACGGCCATCAAATTATATATTGTATGTGGATGCAAACAGCTTGTATGGTCACGCTATGATGGATAAACTGCCATATGCAGAGCTTGAATGGGTCGAAGATTTTAATATTGAAGATCTTAAGGACTTTGATGACAGTGACTATGGCCTCATCTTAGAGGTTGATCTGATATTTCCTGATGATTTGCACAACAAATTTTCTGATCTGCCCCCAAATCCTGAGGTTCAGTGCTCACCTGGCTCTAAACAGAAGAAGCTCATGATGACCCTGGAGCCAAAACAAGGCTATGTCATATATTACAAAAACCTCCAGTTCCTGATGAAACATGGTGTTCAAGTAACCAAAGTTGGAAAAGTTTTGAGGTTCAGGCACTCAAGATGGTTGAAACCATACATTGATACAAACACAGAGCTTCGAACATCTGCAAAGAGCCAATCTGATAAGAGCTTGTTTAAATTGATGGTTAATTCTGTCTATGGCAAAACAATTGAAAATGTCAGAAAACATACCGATGTTAAAATAATTACTGACCCCAGCCGGAGCAAAAAATTGGTTGCAAAGCCCAACTTCAATTACAGAAGAATTTATGATGAGCACATGGCACTTTTCAACATGAAAAAAACAAAGATTAAGTTTGATAAACCTATTTATGTAGGGGCTGCGATATTGGATTTGTCCAAATTACATATGTTAACATTGTATTATGATGTGCTGAAACCTTTTTATGGTGATCGTGTAAAACTGATGTACATGGACACGGATAGTTTTATTCTTGATATTCAGACAGAAGATGTTTATCAAGATATGGCACAGCCTGAATTGTTTAAATATTTTGATACCAGCGAACATACAAGGATTCAACCCCACAACAAAAAGGTGCCCGGCATGTTAAAAGATGAGACACTTGGTGATGTTATTGTGAAATTTGCTGGGTTAAGTGCCAAGGTGTATAGTTTTAAAACATGTAGTGGTGCCGTTGCCAAAAAGGCCAAGGGCGTTGGCAAAGTAACTGTTGAAAAAGAACTTCAAATTGAAGATTATGAAAATTGCATCAAATCCCAGAGTTCAATCAAAACATCAGAATGCAGAATTCAGAGTGTCGATCATTTATTGACTAGCAATATTGTAAGAAAAGTGGCTCTGGACCCACATGATGATAAGAGATGCATTTTATCATGTGGCATACATACTCTACCGTGGGGTCATTGTTATTTGAAAAATGGGAATCAATGCCCAATTACAGAGCATGATTTGGAATAAATAAACATGCCCATGAACTTATTTGGGTTCAAAAAACAGGCTATTATGGACCTGCCAACACCAAAACCCTCTCCTGATTTACAATCTGTAATGTCTAAACTGAGTGGCTTGTTAATTATTCATCTGAACAGCATACTTACAGATATTGATGATAAAACAGGCAAAATATTGTACATATTTAACAATAATTTAAATCATTACCAATTACCTGTAGGTGGTCAATTGCAATTTATTACAACCCCTGAGGGTGATGTTAAAATTTCAGTAGGGAGAAATATTTACAGAATTAAGCACTCAAACATGGTTTCTGGCACTGTTTATACTGTTTCTGCTGGTGACTGCTTATATATTGAGGTCCCTGGATCATATGACAAGCTTATACCCTTTTTTATAGAATTAAGAATCAGATATTCAATAATAAATAACTACTAAACAAAATGCCTAATGATATTTTTGGCCATACAAGACATGAAGATCACAGTGATGAGATTTTGATGCTTGATGTCAGAGTCAAGAAATTAAGAAGTGATTTACAAGCTTTACAAACTACACTCAATGCCAGTCTTCAATTAGAAATTACAAATTTGCAATCACAATGCATGGACCCTCTTCTTAAAATTGATTCTGAACTCAAGTTGCTGCTTCAGAAATATACTGACCTGGCCACATTGGATAATTTTCAAAGTTTAGAAGAAGCTGTAGCAGCTCTTCAAGCCAAATTTAAGACCCAGGCCACCAACTCTGAGCAATTGAAACAACAATTGGAAGAACAGATAAATAATGTCCAGACACAACTCCAAACAATTGTCAAAAGCATAAAATCACAAGAAGATTTTGATCTAGTGATTTCCACTCTAAAGGAACAGATTCAGTCACTCCAGATACCTAATCTGGACCCTCTGAACAATGCCATAGCCGAGGTTAAAGAAAAAATTGAGACACTTGAAAATTTTATGAACAATTTGCCATCTTCTGATGCTTTGAATGCAATAACTCGGAGTGTTGCAAATATTAAGCTGCAACTTGAAACATATGAAGATTTTGGAAAAATTCAAAGTTCCATAACTCATCTTGAAGGTACAATAGCAGCAGTGCAAAGTGATTTGGCAAATGTACTTGAATCCCAATTGCCTGGGATTGTAGATACACTTGTCAGTGTCCAGCAACAAATCACAAAGCTTGAAAACCTCAACACTGAATCTGAACTATCTCATTTTCATCATTTGATCGATGATATCCAAACAAAGCTTGAAATTTTACAACATTCAACACCCTCTCAGGCAGATATAGCCCTGCTCCAAAATGCTATGCAAAATGTGGCTGATGCTTCTGAATTACACAATGTGAAATTGGCACTTGAATCTTTGCAAAATACAGTATCAAATCTGCCTACATCACAGGAACTTAAAAATATAAAGAGGGCAGTGAATAGGATATTGAAATCAGAAGATATCAAGAATATCCAGGCAGAGATCAAACAACTCACACAGACAGTGGCCACTCTACCAACAAATCAACATATTAATGAACTGCATGCCCTGTTTGAGGATATCAGAAGACAGGTCCATGATCTTACTGCTCAAAATTCAAAATTGGCAATTGTTGAAAATTTACAGCAAATTGTAGCTAATATCAAGCAACAGCTAGGGACCATGGAATCCAATCAAGCAAATGCCCTGTCTGTTTTTGCCACCCAGCTACAAGAAATTGTGCAACAATACAAGAAACTTGCTGTGGACATAAGAATCAAGCCTGGGCACGATGAGATTGTTAGAACCATCAATGAGCATCTTGAATCTGTAACAAGCAGATTGCTCACAGCAGAAAAGAAAATAACAGGCATAATTGAAAATCCTAAACATACAGTAATTCTTGAATTGTACAGCATCCCCAACAAAGAATATGATTCTCCATTTACACCGGGTGGCAAAATATATATGCTGTCCCCTGCACAATTTTATTACCAATTCTTTGTTGGGGGCACATTGAGACCTATCAAGATCAAATATTGGCTTCAGCCACAGGCACATCACTACCCCACCTTATCAATAACAAATGCTGATAACAAACCAAAAATCACCAGTGTAGAGTTAGAGGATTTTACAGACCCCAATACATTAGAAACATCTTATGCTGAAGATGATGGCACTCTGGAATTTAAAATACATATTGGAGACAAATTATATTTAGAAAATCCTGCAGTCTCAGCTGCTGAACACCCTATAGTTGCAATATTCTTGTTTACATACTATGTCTAGACAAATTATTGTTGATGAATTACACAGACAAGCCAGACATAATTATAAGATACTGCCAGTGGTTACAAAAGGCGTAGATGATTTATGGCAGTGTGACTTGGTTGAAATGGCAAGTGGACAGTTGAAAAACTTAGACAAAATCAACAAGGGCTACAAGTATCTATTCACTGTGATAGACACATTTTCAAAATTTGCCTGGGCTCTGCCACTTAAATCCAAGACTGGAAAATGCGTTACAGAAGCTTTTAGAACAATTATCAATCAGAGTGGAAGATCCCCGCGCTATTTGCAAACAGATAATGGCAAAGAATTTTATAATTCAGTGTTTCAACAATTTATTAAAAGCCATGCAATACAACATTATTCGAGTTACAGTGACCTCAAGGCCTCAATTGTAGAGAGATTCAACAGAACCTTAAAAAATCTTATGTATAAACAATTTACACTTCAAGGTAATTATAAATGGATTAATATTCTTCCAGAACTTCTACATAAATATAACAATTCTGTCCATTCCACAATCAACATGAAACCCTCCGAAGTAACTTCATCTGATGAGCAAAAATTGATCAGCACTGTTTATTATCCTAGATACCAGCCAACAATAAGAAAGGCCAAATACAGGGTGGGTGATCAAGTAAGAATAAGCAAATATAAGCACTTATTCAAAAGAGGCTTTACGAGAAACTGGAGCACTGAATTATTTACAGTGGTTCAAGTTAAACCCGGGACCCTTAACACATATATAATAAAGGATCACCGAGGAGAAATTCTCAAAGGCAGGTTCTATGAACAAGAGCTCAGCAAAACTAAACAGCCTGACACATATCTCATAGAAAAAATCATCCGCAGAAAAGGCAACAAGTTACTTGTCAAATGGCTAGGTCATCCGGAAAACAGCTGGATCGATGCAAACAAAGTGATAATATGAACACCTGGGATGTTATAAAAAGGCTGCCAGAACCTGAACAACAGAATAAGAGAAATGGCAACTTGCTGCCTGATAATATTAGGTGTCTTATTGTTGGGCCATCTGCTTGTGGTAAAACTACACTAATGGTTGATAATTTTTTATTGGCACCCAACTGGCTAGACTGGAAAAACAGGCACTTGTATGTCTTCTCTAAGAGCTTGGAACAATTAAAATATCAGCAGCTGATGAAGTTATATGATGGACTGGATATAGCCACTTTTGAACCAGATGTTAAGCCACTCGATGAATGTCTCGATAATTCTGTTGTTGTGTTTGATGACATTATACTGGATAATCAAAACAAGGTTAGAAATTTCTTTACACAGGGCCGACACAAAAATATTGATTGCTTCTACCTGGCACAGACTTTTTCTAAAATACCGAAGCAACTGATCCGGGACAATAGCAATTTTATATGTGTGTTTCATCAAGATCATACGAACCTCAAGCACATACATGATGAATATGTAGGTGGGGACTTGAGCTACAATGATTTTTCCAAGTTTTGCAGCAAGTGCTGGAACCAGGACAGTTATGGGTTTGTCACAATTGATATGACAAGAACACCCGATAGTGGCAAATACAGAAATAAAATCAACGATTTTCTAGACGTAGAGACGTATATAAACAACCATGAAACGATCAATCATTGATGATCTTAAGTTAAGAGATTATCTTGTAAAAAGATTTAAGGGATGGAAATCAGAGAACCGGGGAATTTATGAAAAACACAAACAAGCAGAACAGCCTGTGATTGACGCTATTAATAATTTAGGTAAGAATATCAAAACTGTTACAGAGCAAAATCAAAACTTGATCACAGAGCTTGTACCTGTAGCTGCAAGGAACATATTAGTTTATCCAATCACCCCACTTTCCAGTATTCATACACCTAGTCCTGTTGCTCCTAGAAGAATTGAAGCTAGTCAGGATCCTATTGAATTGGGTCTTCTTGCTCAAAAATATTTAACAACACCTAAAGACAATAAAGATGAGGTGTTTGGCTTATATGCTGACACAGAGCTTGATGGGAGCATCATACATAGAATTGGCAATTTTAGGGTAACATTTATGGGGGATGATCTGATTGTTTATTCAGAATCTCGTCTCGGAGAAAAAGGTGCTTTTGTTAAGTACCCCGGCACACCTGGATTGTGGGAACTGATGACTAGGAAGAGACCTGGCAGCTATACGGATCAAGATTATGATTATTATAAAGAGATATTAATAAAATCAGATGCTCTATACCAGAACAATGATCCCACACAAAAAAGAGTCAAGTCTAGCAGTGGAGCAAAATACAATAATTTAATCAAGCCCATATGGTCACAGATCAAGACAGGCAGTGGAATCAAACAATACAACACCCTGCCTAAAGAATTTGTGTGGGTTGATGATGTCAGGAAACTTGTAGATAGGTTATTGGTGATAGCTGGGGAGGAAAATGCTGGGAACCACAATTTTTACAATGAAAAGGTTGGAATTATGGACATGATAAGCACCAAATTGTCTAATTTTATAGTGAATGACACTAAGGGGATTGGATATCTCATAAAAATTATTAATACTCTACCACCTAAATTTTGGAATATTTCTGAGGGTCGGGGCCTTGTTAATGACATTATAAACAAGTTGCCATTTGAACTACATATTCCAGGCTATCAGTATTGTGGTCCAGGCACGAAATTAGAGCATAGATTAAACAGAGGGGATCCTGGTGTTAATCCCCTAGATGCTGCTTGTAGAGACCATGACATAGCATACAACACACATTCTGATCTTGACAAGAGACATGTTGCAGACAAGAAATTAGAAGAGGCTGCATTTGGCAGATTTGTAAGCAAAGATGCTTCTTTGAGTGAGAGAATATCAGCATTGGGAACCACCATAGCTATGAGCACCAAACAAAAATTGGGGTGGGGGTTGTAAATAATAAACCTACAATGAAGGCCAAGGGTGTTATGTATCAAATACCTTATGCAGGTCTCAAATCTCTTAAAACTATTGACAGTCTTTTGACCAAAAAGCAGCGCAAGAAAAAAAATTCTTGTATTGCCAAGGGGCATGGTATGAAATTGTTGCTTAGTACCCCCCAATTAAAAAAATTACAACAATCAAGAAAAAAATCACATGTTGGGGGATTCATATTTACCATCCCTGCCATCTTAGCTGCTCTCGGGGCTGTTGGGAGCTTGGCTGGGGGGTCAGCTGCCATAGCAAAAACAGTAATAGATGCCAAGAAGAATAGGGCAGAATTAGATGAACAGAGGCGCCATAACCTGGCAATGGAGAAACAAGGCAAAGGTGTTAAGAGAGCCATGAATAAGTTTAAAAAAAACAAGAGCCGCTTTCAAACCAAGATATTGAAGCTTTAATCAGGCCACTGGGCATCAAACATTTTAGAGGTGTGTACATGTCTGATTCTTTGCCAGAACAACCACTCAACAAAGAGTGTGGCATTGTTAATTTGGATGAGTACAAAAATCAGGGCACTCACTGGATTTGTTATCTTAAATATTTAAAAGATGAGGCATTTGTGTTTGATTCATTTGGAGGTGTTCCACCTGAAAATTTAATAAAATATCTAAAATCAGCTAATCTTTATTACAATAATGCCCGTGTTCAAAACTTCAAAGATGTTAATTGCGGACATTTGTGTTTATCTGTTCTTAGATATATGTCTCAAATAAATAAACCATCAATTGAAAATTTTCCAAAAGCCTTGTGGTATCTGAAACATCATGGGGGTATTCCATCTCACCAGCCAAAATTCAATATTGAAACTCAAATTGCATGATGACATAGTGTATCCCAAAACAATAGCTCTCAGGGCATTTTACGGCATGTACCTGATCCCTAATATTACACACCACAACAACACAATTGCAGTTGGGGATCAAAAAATTGTCATCACTCCAGGGCAATATAATCTGTCTACTCTAAATGCTCAGTTACCCAGAGGTGTGGTGTTAAGTCAAAATTCTGTCACTCACAGAGTAGAAATTGTATCTGCCACAGAAACAGTGCATCTGGGTACTATAGGAGAGCTGTTAGGCTTTGAGAACAACACAAAACTTGAAGCAGGCATCAAACACACTGCTATGAATATACCTAAATTCTTGGCCATAGAGACTCTGAATATTCACTGCAATGTGGCCGAGGGTATGATCACCAAATCAAATGGCATAGGCACTCACAAACAAACCGGCATCATTGCAACATTCAAACCTAATTCTGAATTCATGGAGCCCATCATCTACAATCCATCCCCAACATTATATTTTCCTGTGTGCCACAACAGAATAGATTACATCGAATTGATGGTCACTAATGAAAAAGAAGAATTAGTTGATTTTGCTGGAGCCACAACAACTGCAATCATAGAGATTAATATTTAAATAAAAATACATACAATGGAAAATATTGAGAGTTATGAGCTGCAGTCATTCCCCCCAAACAGGAGGACATTTGCAAATTTAAATCAACCCAACACAGAGATTGAGGTTGATCTTGATGTAGGGGACGGATTTATACACCCTCACAGAGCAGATCTATACATCAAATTTGATGTTGTAAAGCTCGATGGAACGGATTATCCGGCAAATTCAAATATAAGACTTGTAGACAATTTTGTGCCGCATCTGTTCTCTGAAATTGAGGTCAGAAAACATGGCGTTGTTATAAACAGAGTAGATTATCCCGGCATTACCTCCACAGCTTTGGCCACATTAAAATTATCCAAAACCGAGGCTTCATACTACAAAATAGGCGGATTTGAAGCTGGTGAGAAAATATTAACCAAAAGCCACACTGTACTGTTCCCCATGCGCCTATTGCCAGGATTCTTCTCAGATTACAAAGATATTATGTGGAAGGGTGGTTTAAGAATTACATTTAGAAGAGCTGCCAATGATAACAATGCTTTGATGAGGTACAGCACATTAAACTCTACAGGGGATGCTCTGCCTAATACCTTACCTGATGCAGGCAAATGCATTATTCAGACTATGGAGTTAAGAATCCCTGTTGTTGAATACGAGGCCAGTTATGCTCTTAAACACAAAGCAGATATAATAAAAAATCCACAGATTCCTCTGCAATTTTATACATATCAATGCGTACAGAAGCCCGCATCTGGTACCTATTATGAGTTTGATGCAACAAATTCATTCTCCAGTATTCAATATGACATGCCTGATTTTGTGGTGGTACTGTTTCAGACTGGGAGACACAATAATCAGGAAAAAAATTCAAGCAAGTTTGATAACTGCAACATCAAGAACATTTATCTTAAAAATGGCAGAAATGAGGTCTTTCCTAGAGAAAATTATTATTTAGACATGTCCAAGGATGATTTCCTCAAATTATATGAGGCTTTTTCATCCTTCAAACGTGTCACTACAGGCAATACTGATATGTATTACACACCAGATGAATTCAAAGCACAGAGACCCATGTTTGTCATTAACACTTCCAAAAGAAAACAAGTTGTGGTGAATGACAGGACGAACATTAAAATTATCTGTGAATTCCACGATACACTCCCCGATGACACCATATGTAGTGTTATTCTCATAGGAGAAAAATCATATGTTTATGATGTAAGAAATGAGAGAGTCACAGAACAATTCTAGAAAGCCTCTGCATATTACATTGTCTTAGTACTAGATATGCAAGTTGGGCCTGGTGCCCAATTGAAGTCAAACTGGAAGTGGACCGGAAGTAAATATGTGTATGTGTGTATGTGTGTGTGTGTGTGTGTGTGTGTGTGTGTGTGTGTGTGTGTGTGTGTGTGTGTGTGTGTGTGCGTGTGTGGGTGGGTTGGGGGTGTGTGGAGGTGGGTTGGGGTGCATTCAGAAACACTTATATTTTTGTCTCCTGAGCGTGCATCCCATTTTTCTGCTGAGCGTACATGCAATCGAGACCGCAGCGCCTCCATGCTGAGGCGAGCGGATTTGTCTGGAACTAAATTGTTCTGCTCGCAATATCGATCAGATCCCACCTGTTGCCTGCCGCGCCGAGAAATTGCACCGAATATTGATCCCACAACTCCGTGGCGCTGCATCGTGTTTTGTCGCTGGTGTTGCAAAGCATGATGCAATAGCTCTTGCATTACATGTGTGTGTGCATGTGCATGGGGGTGTGTGTGCTGTGCGTGTGTGTGTGTGTGCTGTGTGCTGTGTGCTGTGTGTGTGTGTGTGCTGTGCGTGTGCGTGCGTGTGTGCTGTGTGCTGTGTTTTGGCTTAATTTCAGGTATAGCCAAAAAAATAGCAAGTTTGTGGACAAAAATCTGGCAGAAGTGCCTTTTATAAGTGTAGACAAATCAATCTGAGAGCCTCTTCCTTTTTCGGGAAATTCCCGAGGGCGTTTTTACAAAAATCTTGGGTTAGACGGGGTTCCACACTTGATCAAAAAGCTCATATGCTAATGTTGAGATAGTTTTAAGTGTAAGCAAATGCGCTTGAAGAGGCTCTTCCTTTGTTGTGCTGGTTTCACCGTAAATACAACTACTGTTATGGACGGTCTTACCCAACCTATCAGCTTTATGCTCCGGGTTCGAGTCCTGGTCTGGCAATCTCTGTTTTAAGTGTCCCTTCATCAATTTAATCTGATTATCATGAATCTTCATAGTTTTGATTAATTATGTATAAAGTGACGTAAAAGCGAAGCAAAATAAGAACAAATAAAAATAATTGCAAACTAGAATGTCGGAACTACATCTGAATAATAAAATGCGAGTAGAAAGTTCATTTTCAAACAGGCATTTCGTGAGAGTTGTGTAGACAGACACCATGCTCCAGATAGTGGCCAATCCACGTCTAGCACGGCCTTCGATACTGGAGTTGCACTTTTCAGAAAAGTTTGTTCGACGATCTTCAAGCGTCTTATCAAAAATACCTCGGTGTTCGCAGAATTGCCAATTTATTTTCCGTCGGGAAAATATTATTTTTTTCACCTATTTAATTTGCCTTTGGCTGTACACGTTAAACAAAATAAGGTACTAGTTTGCTATCCTTCGGACACATTTATTCATTTTTACAGAAGAAACTACTTACTGTAATAAGTTACTGTAGCATTATCGAACACCGGGAAAGTGTTTTGTGTGATGTGGGCCTGTTTCATAGCTGAAATTCATGTTGTTCGTTGAAAATTAATTCTCCGACAGAGAATAGCGTTTGGCGCGTACACCTTCGTACACCATCACGCGTCGTCGTCTTCTTCTTCTTCTTCTTCTTCTTCATGCATCATTCGTCGTGATTCTGTTTTGTTCATGTTCATTGGGTTTCCAGTGTTTCGAACTGTCTGCGTTTGCAACGAGAGTTAGAAAGACGAAACGAGAGTTGGAAAGATGGCGTGTGGCAAGCCTCACGAACCTTTGGCGCGTGGTTAGGTTAGTTCAGTTAGGTTAGGAAACATAGTTAAATTTGGTGTCGTGTTAGTATCAGGATCTAGAAATTGGAAATAATTGCGAACCATTGGCAATAGCCCCACGAACCATTGGCGCTAGCCCCTCGAACCATTGGCGCTAGCCCCACGAACCATTGGCGCTAGCCCCACGAACCATTGGCGCTAGCCCCACGAACCATTGGCGCTAGCCCCATGAACCATTGGCGCTAGCCCCACAAACCATTGGCGCTAGGCCCTCGAACCATTGGCGCTAGCCCCTCGAACCATTGGCGCTAGCCCCATGAACCATTGACGCTAGCCCCTCGAACCATTGGCGCTAGCCCCACGAACCATTGGCGCTAGCCCCTCGAACCATTGGCGCTAGCCCCATGAACCATTGGCGCTAGCCCCATTACCCATTGGCGCTAGCCCCATTACCCATTGGCGCTAGCCCCTCGAACCATTGGCGCTAGCCCCACGAACCATTGGCTCTAGCCTCACGAATCATTGGCGCTAGCCTCACAAACCATTGGCGGTAGCCCCTCGAACCATTGGCGCTACCCCATGAACCATTGGCGCTAGCCCCACGAACCATTGGCGCTAGCCCACGAACCATTGGCGCCAGCCCCATGAACCATTGGCGCGTGCTTAGGTTAGTTCAGTTATGTTAGAAAATAGAGTTAAAGTTTGGTGTCGTGGTAGCATCAGGAATATATATATTTGGTTGTGAAACAGAAAAAATCGCGAAAATCGACAGTTTCCATTTCGAAAACCTATGCCTTATTTTCGCTTATTATGCAATTTCTTGATATTTCCCACTTATTCCAGGACGGATAGCCCCAAAAACGATTCACGGATAGCGCCACGAAAGATTACAATTTTCTTCGTAAAAGAACGCAAAAAAAGAATGTAAAAGAAATAGATCTGGTGAACTTTGTTCACGGGCATTTCTTGGGTTCCGAAAGTTGAAACACTGCATAAGAATTGAAAATCGAGGAAAGACAAGCCCGACGCGTCATTATGTAGGAAGGTGTACTCGCCATATTGTGTCAGGCAAGCGAAAAGGCCTGCCAGAAAGGCGTACTGGTAATCAGTGGCGATGCTACATAAAGCATAATTGCAACTAGGACACTGCCCCATAACAATTTTAACATAAAAAGTTCATCTGAAGAGACGATCGGTATATACGCGTAAATATTTTTTTTTCCCTCAACCTCTACGTTGCTGCAACGAGACTTACAGGGTATGTACCCTGTGCGAGGTTAATATATTTCTCCGTCCTGTTGGAGAGAGTCCAAGCTCGGCTCTGCCCGGAGACGTGACGTCACTGACTGATCCAAACATTTGCAGCTTAGGCAAGGGACGGTCCCCTCACAATGGAAAGGCGCAAAATTCGTAGCCGTCTCTGGGCAGTGAACGATGTGCCCTGCCCATTGATGTTTGCCTCGTTCACAGTTCAGTGTTTCCAACGCTTGGCAGGCAGTTCATTCGTTCTTCCAGCCTGCAGCAAAAATCCCTCGAATGCTTTTCTTCGCGCTTGTTCCGGCGACCTGAAAAGTTGACAACACTTTTTATTGCACAAACTAGTCCCTTGTATTTTTTAAAAAAAATCATCCTTTCTTCCCATTGTAATACGGATTTGGATTTGAGTTAGTGTGTGTGTTTGCGTTGCGTTCCGTCTGTGCGTATTGGTCGGTTATGAAATAATTAGTTTTTAGCTATTTTATAGTTACTGTACGTGTTTATTTATTTGTGTAATTGTGTCTGGGTTCCAGCAACTTGACATGCAGAATATCTTCGTAACTTTTTGGTTGTACATGGCCAATGTAAAGTGTTGTAACTGAACTTAAAGCTGCATCATTTTCCTACTTAGTCATTGATATTAGTGGATACTTGGTGATTATGACATTGAATCATGTAGAAACTTCAATATCTACGCCTTTCAATTCATTGACAATGGAAGAGAAACTTCAGTGTAACATTTTCCTCATCATTCCAGTATGTACCCAACTGCAAGCGTATAGGGTTCCGACGTCGGTATTCGAGTTTTATTTTATTCATGTAATTTGTTCCATATGTTGCTGATTATTCGTATTCCTACGTAGTGAGTATTTAATGCTCTTTGGAGAGATATATTGATCAGAATGTTAATTTTATTCCAAATTGTTCGAACAATTTACTTACTCCATATCAAGAAACTCCCCCCAAAAACCTTAAAGAGGAATATAGAGGTAAACTGCCCCCCCCCCCCTCCCCACCCAAAAGAAAAATGTGCCCTGCCTGACTGAAAAGGCACGCGCCGCCCCTGCTGGTATTGTGAAAAATTGCTCTTACTTTCATCAAAACAATGTTGATACATCTTCAGGAATGTTCCGCGAAGTAGATACGTAAGTACAAATGTCAAAAATTGACGAAACGAAAAAATTAGAGGTGTCCGAAGGATAGTAAATTTTTACCGTATATAACGTGCAGAGGCAACTTTTTAAACTGAAAAACAATTATAAGTTGCTAAAGCAGTATATTTGATTCCTAGTTCAAACCTAAAAACAATGGAAAGTATATATTCTATTCATAACTCGTATATGTTGTAGTGGCAAAATAGTACAGTTCTATAGTTTTTGCTTCACAATCTAAAGGTTGTAAGATCTCATCTCACTCTCACGGTCTATCTTTGCTATTGATTGACGAAACAACAGTGCTTCAAACTCAGAAGCCTAGACCGAAGGTTATATTTTTGTAATTTCACGCTATTGTTCTACCAGTCTCCGTTAATTACGATGATAAAGATTAAACATGTGATAGTTGGAGGTGGTATGGAAACCAGGTTCTAAACCGAATTATTCGACTTTGAAGAGCGGTACCCTAACCAATTTGCCAAGGGGTTGTGTTTTCGTGTATATCAGTTCATCAAATCACTCGATTCGTCATTCAAATTCCAGAGGTATCAAAGCAACGTAAAATAACGAAAACAGAAAACAATAACATATACACTGATCATTACCCAGCAAATCCACACACAAACAAACCTCTTCTGGCATTAGTTTTGCAGAATGGCTTTGGGGATTAAAAATCGTCCATTTCCTGGTTCAGCTCGAGACAATTCAGGTGCCTTATCAAAGCTGCCTTGAAGCACGCAGGGTTTCTAACCCACTTCGCAGTGAGGTCTACTAGTTTGATCTTTGTCGTTGTTTGTACCACTAATTGTGTAAAAGAGTGGCACAAAACTTTCATTCTGCATATCTGAAATGTGGCCTCGGATTTCACATTAGATAGCTAGCTTGCATTTCTATCTGAAAAGCAATTTCAACCCCCTTAAAGTGAAAACCTCTAACGATTTTTAGTAATTTCGAACCATAAATGAACTGTACAGTGGGATCCATGAGTATTACCATGCAAATAGTCCATGATCATTTTCATTAAATTTTCTCTTACATCCTATGTGTTTTTAAGCGATGGATTTTTGTGTGTCCTGGTGAAGAAGTTGTCAACAGCTTGTTTTGAGTTTTCTTTTAATTCTTGAAGCTCTTATTGGGTCAAATAAAGTGCACGAACATGGTGATGGACAATTTGCAAGGTAATACTCATGGATCCCACTGTACATCAAGATATAAGCATTTCTGTGCTTCATTTCAAGTTTTCACATTGTGCTCTTTCTTCATATGTGGATAATGCAACACTTCCATGTGAACTTTCGGGGGTTATATTCACTTGATCCCACGATTCGTCATCAGATCGTATGCATTTTGAGTAAACAAGCTTACGACCAAACCTTATATAATTCTAATAACCTTGAACAAACTGATAGATTAATCAACAAGCATAGAACTACAATAGCAACGGGTTAATAGTGGCAGAAAAATGTTGAAAATATTTGTAATATGCTGTAAGTGTGTGTTTTCAGAAATATGCCTTACATTAAGGTGAAAAAGTAAGTTTTCATTTCCAGGCCTTGTGATCACTGGAGTCTTTTGACAACAACAAGATGAGCGAAGGGTAAATTCCTGATCTGACTGAAAGGTACGTAACAAAATATTCCTAGCTTTTAACTTTTTCCCATAATAAAAATTTGTAATTTCCTTCATATCTTTGAAAAACGCTGTATTTCTTTCATTCTTTACATTTTGCATTTAACCCTAGAAAGATAAGACTTCCTCATATTGACGACGCGTGGATACAAAAAGCTATCCCTACCCTTTCTTACCACATGCTGTGCTTGGCACCTTTAGTACCGTCAATTTGTCTTAAACTGTGGAGGGAGTAATACTTTGTGGGTTGAATTGATGTCCAGTTGACAAATTATTTGATATCTGTGTAGTCGTTCTGACGAAGCATTATAGTGCAGGAGGCCTTAGAAAGAGCGTTTCGCGGGCTAACAGCAGACGTCGCTCGCACGCTATTGCCGACACTCTCGTGTCGTGTGCTCCTCAGCCGAACAAATAGGCCGAGGTAGCAAAAGACAGAGGTCCCTCACCCTTCCAGAAGGGTGCAGCGAGCTAGCTGTGGCAACCGGGCTCGCTCATTCGCGGACCTGATTGGTTCTCGCAGACAAACCCCCATATTGTCGTCTGCTGTAAGCCCGTGAAGCGATCTTGCTAAGGCCTCCTGCACTTTAGCTTTAACTTAACCAAATTTACCACATATATTTTTGTTTCATTTAGGAAAAAGTCAATTGCGTTATGCAACAGAAATCTAAAACAAATTTGCTGCTTTAGACGCTCATGGCACAACATCCATCTATCAAACTTCCGAATAGCCTGTGACAACCATGAACGGAAAAGAGGGCGATAAAAATGTATTGCAGACATTGTTTCAAAGCAATTGTGTGGAATATGAAACAAATTGCTTTTTTAAATATAACTATGAACGTTAAATCATGTAATTTTTTATTTGTTACTAATACTATCAGAAGCAAATTATGTTATCAGGTTATCAGCCAAATTTAATTGTCAATAAAACATTTGCTACCCCCCCCCCCCCTAGCCCTCCACGAATGTATATACACCTGGTTGACGCTTAGGATTGCACTTCTACCCTGAAGATGAGGGTGATGTTACCTCTCGAATTGTTATTCTTCTTCTTTTTAACTGTCCCTGTCAGCATTATCTTTGGACATAGTTACTGTTTTGTATTTGTTTTAATGTTTTCTTCTAAAATTGATAGTTAGTCTCTCAAATTAATCAGAATCACAAATATAGAACGATTATTATGAATAATTCACTTTTTTATCCTCTTGCTCTTTCTAATATTAATGAAGGGGATAAATTTGTTAGAATGGACAAGAGTGATATTAGAAATGGAATTTTTAAACGTTGTAAACCTTTGTAGAGTGTGATTTGTTGATCTGAAAAAAATTGACATTCTAGAAATAAATGTTGAGCATCAGGATTATTATTTCCACATTTACAATTTTCTTGAGTTGTAATATTAATTTTTTCTAAATGTGCTGGTGTACGTACATGTCCTGTTCTTAATCTATTAATAAAAACTATGACTTGCCGTGGGAGTGTGTATGAATTGAACCAAGGGACCTCGGATTTAAATTCTGCAATCCATCTATATGTATTGCCCACAAACTTAAATTGATCCTTGCACCTTTCGTACCATTGTTTAATTTAAATCTTCACTCGTGGTAATAAATCAGTATACATTAACCTATAGAAACTTATGTGTTGTATATCTCTGGCCTGTTTAGCATATAAGTCCACTCGATCATTTCCTATGAGCTTTAACATAACTAAATTGTATGTCAATGTTCCTTTTGCAAGCAAATTGAACTTGTTGAATAATTAAAATAATAAGATATGATTGATGACATAATTCGGATAGGATGTAGATAATGCTTGAAGAACACTCAGAGAATCTGTAAGGAGAAGATTTTTAAAAAATCTTCAGCTATTCCACATTGTAAGGCTTTGTATAAAGCATAACTTTCTGCAGTAAAAATAGATGAATCTATAGGTAATCTAAATTGTTGATAAATGTTTTTCTCTGGGATGTAATAGGCACATCCTACACCTTTGTTATTTTTAGAACCATCGGAGTAAATCATTACTTGCATTGGCCATTTTTCTCTGTACAATGCATGTAAACCTAGATCTCTGAAGTGAATTGAACATTGGGTATGTAATGGAATATGTAGTTGATAAATCAAAGGATGTAAGAGAGTGAAAGTATTAGATCGAAGTTCTGGAAATAATTAATGACAGTACACAAAGAAATATGGGGATTTATTACATCGGCTTCAGCCCATTGTTTTTGTATTTCAAACAATTTATTAAATGGATAAGGATGATTTTCCCATGATTATTAGTTAGTTAGTCAGTTACTTAGCTCTCTCAAAAGCTTGGAATCTTTTTCGCAACTCACCTGGTCGATAGCCCGAGAGAATCTTTTCATCCAAAACTATTTCTATAAAGCAAAAGAGCAAGGTCTTCAAAATGACTGCGCCTTGTTTTTAGTATTCCTGATTTTCCACCTTAGCTGTCTAGGGGTTCATATTTAATCTTTCGCAAGGACATTATAAACGGTTAAAAACTGTTATTTTCGCCAAATGTCAATTACAAAACACCATATGAGAATCAGAAGAACGTAACTCCAAAAATACGGTTTTCAATTTTCTAAAAATAAACTCCACCTCTATTTGGAGTCAGACAGACATACACTATGTGATCAAAAGTATCCGGACACACCGCAAAACGTGTGTTTATCATAGAGGGCGACACAGTACTGCCATCTACCGCATGGAACACATAGTCAGCGAACTCAGTAGTCTGCAGACAGTGTGAGACAGCAGTATGGGGTGGCCTGAGGAACTCACAGACTTTCAACGTGGTCAGTTGGAGATGTGCCACTTGTGTAGGAAGTCTGTGTGTGAGATTTCCACCCTTCTAAACATGACTCTGTCCACTGTTTCCAATGTTATAGTGAAGGGATATGTACAACCCAAAAGCGTGCAGGCCAACCTCCCATGTTCACCTCCAGAGACCATCGAGTGTTGAAGAGGGTCGTACAGCATTATCGTCAATCATCCATCGCCACCATCACACAGGAATTCCGAACTGCATCAGGTTCTACTCCAAGCACCATTACTGTTTGGCGCAAGGTGCGGCAACTTGATTTCCATGGCGGAGCAGCTGCCCATAAGTCAAGCATCACACAGACAAATGCCAAACTCCGCCTCGTGTGGTGCAAGGAGCGTCGAAATTGGACCATAGAACAGTGGAAAACCGTTGTGTGGAGTGATGAATCACAGTACACAATGTGGCGATCCGATGGTAGGGTGTGGGTGTGGCGAATGCCTGGTGAACGACATCTACCAGCCTGTGTAGTGCCTACAGTGAAATTCGGAGGTGGCGGGGTTACAGTGCGGTCATGTTTCTCCTGGAGGGGGCTTTTCCCCCTTGTTGCTTTACATGGAAATGTCACGGCACAAACTTACGTTGACATTTTCACAGCTTTCATGCTGCCTAGCGTCGAAGCCCAGTTCAGGGATGACCATTGTGTCCGAGCACACCGTCGATATTGCAGGGCTTGTGGGGGGAGTGGTTTGACGAGAACAACGTCCCACTAAGGGACTGCCCTGCGCAGAGCCCTGATTTGAATCCCATAGAACATCTCTGGGATGTTTTGGCATGCCGACTTCTTGCTAGACCACACCGATCCACATCAATACCTCTTCTCATTTTGGCGCTCTGCGAGGAATGGGCTGCCATTCCTCAGGAAACCTTCCGGCACCTGATTGAAAGTATGCCTGTGAGAGTGAACGCTGTCATCAAGGCTGAGGGTGGGCCAACACCGTATTGTTTGCCAGTGTTCCCGATGGAGGGTTGCCCAAACTTGTACTTTATTTTCAGGTGGGTGTCCGGATACATCTGACCACATAGTGTATCTCCACTTCTCATCCTTAGCAGAAAAGCCATATAAAGGACTTATCTACCATTTACTGGCTCCTTTTAAGAGTCGGACATATTCCTAAGAATACATCATTTCCTCTTGATAAATTGGAGTTACGACTCTGTGGTTCTATTACGACGAAATTGTTTAAATCAAAGAAAAATCATATCATTCACTCAAAACTCACCGATTATTTCTAGTTTGCCAAACATCACATCTCTAGTATATCTGTGTCTAGGAAAGAAATCCCACTCGTAGTACACTAAACCTCCTTCGTCAGGAACGCTGAAAGAATGAAATATTAATCCGGCATCATAAAAGCAGTTATGTTGCTAATATTAAACTAAGTACGGGGGCGTTTTGAAGAGATTTGCCTCCAATGCAGTAACTCAAGCAACACTGCTCAGAGACATGCAAAATTGGTGTGAGAATTATCGGTAATTCACTGACTGTTGCGACATCTAGCGGCGTTCGCCTGCAACGTCCCGCATGCGCACAATAGTGAGTAAAATGGTGACAAACATTGACGTACGGTTGAAATCATGTGCTGTTATTGAATTCCTCACAGCAGAGGGTTGTGCCCTTACTGACATTCATCGACGAATGAGTGGTGTCTATGGCGACGCCTGTGTGGATGTGAGTACTATCAGGAGGTGCGCAAAGAATCTGAAAGTCGACGATCCGGCCACGACCAGCCTGCATGATCAGGTCCGCGATGGACGACCCATAACAGCCAGGCATGCACAGGGAAAGTGTTGCTAACATCTCTTGGGACTGTGACTGCATAGTCCACACATAATCTTTAGAGAACGCAACCACTGTAAACTCCTATCGGTAGGTGAAAACGTTTGAGAAACTCCGCGCACAATTACTGCGAGTTAGGCCTGGCAAGGACGTAATTCTTTAACATGACAATGCTCGCCCACACACGAGTCGCCAAACACAGGGTCTCAAATTCCACGATATTTTACCCCACCCGTCGTACAGCCCAGACTTCGCACTTTGTGGCTCTTTCCTTCTTCCGACGTTGAAAGAGCAGCTGAAAGGACACCGTTACACCAGTGATGAGGAGATGCAAGCAGATGTGTGCCGGGAGAAGACGCCTGATTTCTTCGCCGACGGGATATAACAACTTCTCCGACGTTGGCATTTGTGTGGACAAATATGGTGACTACGTGGAAAAGTAGTAACACCCTGGTACAGTGCATTACAAGCTTTGAGAAGACATATTGTTCATGTATATCTTGTATATTATTAACATTATTGCGTGGGAGGCAAATCTGTTCAAAAAGCACTCGAATTTCGTTAATCTTTAAACCCCGTCTGTGATATCCTGGTGTAAGCAACTCGGGCTGTTTTCAGCGTGATATTCAAATTCCAAAAAGTTTTAAGTAAAATTTTATTTCTCTGAAAATATGATACGAGTAGAATGTTAGAGTTACAAATTAATCCTCCCTGTATTTAATACAGGAAAATTATTACGAATTTATGTAGGAAAAGTCTGAAATAAATGCACTGTAACATTCTAACACGACACGCAAAAATTTCGAGCAAACAAAGCTTTCGTCAATTCAGTTTAATAATAAAGAGAATAGATAATAATACAACATATAAGATACCAATGGTGTAATAAGAAAAATTCACAACATTTTAAATGCGTTGTTATATCTTCACTTTTGGAAATTATGAAATAATTAAGCTGTTCAGTTTATCTTTGAGCATAAGATAGAGGATTTCCCTAAGAAAATCATAACCCAATCCTACGGACCTGGAGACAAAAATACGGTCCGTGTGTCATGTGCGTTCGGTATTATCCTTTTCAAAAGTTTGCATCGCTTACAGGTTTCCTCGAGGAAATCTGAAACTTCCATCGCCCATTACACAATCGTGTTTCTCTCACTGTTCATTGGTGGAGCCATCTCGCGTCACTACTTGCGCAGAGAGCCCAGAGACTTGTTCTCTTTTGCCTAGTCTACAGTTAGTTGGTACGGAGTTTAGTTCTGTTCGGAGATAAATAGGTCCCACAAGTAGTGGCAATTGACCGGTTCACCAACCTCTTTTTGGGCACAGTTGGCTCACAGTGTTGCTAACCCACCCCACGAAAATTTTACCATATGATATTTTACAGGCGACGCTAACCTACAAATAGGAGTTAGCAAATACTGACTAGTACCAAAAAGTCGCTTCACAAACCTTTCGATTTTAATTTTGCCATATGATATTTCACAGGCGAGGCTAACCTACAAATAGGAGTTGACAGCGCTGACTACGATATATGCTGTAATATTTTGTAGCCTTCTTAGATGATAAGTATGCAGTAAGATGGAGAGTTGGTGACAAATGACTACGATCTAACACATGCTAACTGGCAATAGTGGTGGTGCAGTGTTGATGCTCTTGTTAACCACCTCCCTTTTTTCTGTCTTTTCTAGCATACTGATCTATTGCATGCTAACCATTTTTTTTAAGCAGTGCTCTTCTCTCGTAACGCCATGGACGAAATGTATGTATGTAATGCGATTTGGAAGGGAAAGGGGGCAATTTAATCTTACAGCTGGCAATGCTTTTATAACATATTTTTGTTCGAAATAAATTCATAGATATTGTTAATAAAGAAAATAAATATTAATATTTCGCTATTAATATTAAATATACTTATTATATTTTAGCAATTAGTTTTTGGTATTGAAAGCGAGTGTGCTGTCTCTGTTATCGTATTTGAAAATTATTTTTCTGTGGTAAATGAAATGACATCTAGAAACTACAATTTCGTTCCCCCTGTGTGCTAACAATATTGAGTTACGTGACAGAATGAACAATAGGTAGGCTTTGGAGAGCGGAAGTTATACTTCCTGTTTTTTTCAGTAGCTAAACAATAAAGATGGAATTCCTCACTGCCGTATAAATCTGTTTGTTCATGTTTCAATACAGACGATGGCAATTGTTGAGGAATAGTGACTTTAGTTAATAGCATTGGAAATCGCAAAATGGATGTGGCTGAAATGTAGGGGACTATTTTCTAGAGCGAATTGTCTCGGATTTCTATTGGTCCACGTTGCTTTGGCTAACATATCACTCCTCGACCTCAATTAAACGGATAAATCTAAAAGCTCTAGTGTTTAAAGTTCTGTTTTATTTTGAACCTCAGTGAAGAAGAATATTTTAGCAGGATTTCCCAAAGTGAGTAACTTTGTGTCTTAGCTTGCATGGGTTGGCTTTGAGTTATAAATATGGCGTTGCTTTGTGAGTCGATTCTGAAAATCCAAGCAGACGTAAGGGATTGTGGATGGGAGGTAACTTCCTGAAAAAACCAAACAGCCCTTACGTATTGTGGAAGAAAATAGACAAACATACAAAGAGAGAGTATAGAAGTTTTTTGAGTGTGTTTCATGTCTCTCTCTCTCTCTCTCTCTCTCTCTCTGCTCTATATATTTGGAGCATGCTGATAATTTAATGTAACTATTTTTAAGAATTTGTGAGCAATATGTTATTCGTGAATTCTTAAAATTAGTTCTATATCGTTTTCAGTATGTGGCTAGCTGGAATATTTTTCTCTTCTGTGTGCCGTTGTTGGTAGGAAATATGTGTGCGGGGGCATATTTAAAAAATAATAAAAGGTCGAAATGTGTTAAATTGTTAGAGGAAGGCAACAAAATGGAGAGCCTGATCGAAGAGTTGTGTGTTCGATATCTGGTGGAGGAACATTGTGATTCGAATCTTATTATTTAAAATATTTATTTTTTATGCACGAAAAAAAAAGCGTTTTGATATTAAACCTAAAATTAAATAAAATCCTCTAATTAATGGCAACTATATCCAATTATGCTTATGGCTACAGCGAGCATTCGCAAAAATGGCGATGATGTGGCTTGAGATATTGTTTCTTTTAAACCCAATTGCTACGTAAACAAAATAGCGGACTCGCAATGACTGTGCCAAACATGATCAGGCTATATAGAGTGAGAGATGGATAGAGAAGTTAATTAAAATTTAATTTCATGATTGCAACACAAATAATGTTGGACTTAAATATACCTATAAATTAAATGTTTGGTGCTGATCACATCACACATTGTCAACTATGTTGGAGCTATGTATTGGACTTCCCTATGCCCACATATGCACAGATATGAATTTTTTAATTCTACTTTTTTTGTTGTTGTAGTGCAAATATGTTGTATGGCTCGCGACTTGGACCTACAGTCTAAAATATTATGGTTTTACTTCTGCAATTATTTGCAATCTTGGCCAGAGGGAAGAAAAGTGATAATTTTTTTTCGAGCGTAGCTTCTCATCTATATTTAAATTTATACATGTGTGCATGTGCGCAGGGGTCAACTTTACTTTTTTGTTCGAGTGGGTTGTAAGGTGAGTGAATATGTAGGAAAAACAATGGTATACACATAAACCAAAGTTACATGATTCTAGGTCCCATTGGAGCCAAGAAAATTAATGTCTTGGAAAACATCTTAAGACAAATATCTTAATCTTTAAGAAAGTCGACTTCCGGTTAGTCAAGATGTTACTTCCGGTCTCTCAAGAACATTTTCTTAAGACAAATATCTTAAGACGTTTTCCAAGACTGATTTTCTTCGCTCCTAATTGAGTTAGGATGATGATTTTAGGTTTGTTGGATAGGATTCGACGAGAACTATTCGACTAGCAAATAGAATCGATTCTACCCCCATCAAGTTTCAGAAATACATTTTATTTTTATTTTTGAGAAACTTGATTTGCTGGCTCAGTTTTTAACCTAATTCGAAAATTTTAATAGCATTCGATAAAAAATTAGAAGTACTCTACAACCTATTGGAGAGATGATGATTAGTGCCTACTGTTTTCGAGTTATTTTGGATTAAAATTTCAAAATGTAATTTCTAAGATGTCTTGTAATTTATAAACTATGGGTTGTAGAAAACCCATTCTTGTTTTATCTCGTATTGCTCGACAAATAGTATAAACATAAATACACTAGACTCTCACTAATCCGGCCCTCAATAGTCTGCCCATCTCAGTAGTCTGGCCCACATTCGACCTGTAGTTACTCAAGCAGAAATGACGCGCGCAACAATAAATTATTGTGTTCAACAATGTTGTTAGTTAAAAGAAAAATGTTAAACAATGCTATACATACTTACAGTATTTGAAATTGTGACTTTCTTACAGTAAAGTTCAGTACATACTATGGCTTCTAAAAGGAAACATGTTACGCTGTACCTCAAGCAGAAACTCGAAATTTTAGATAAGTTGAACCAAAGCTCTTCTCTTCTCAGAAAGCCATTGCTATTGACTATCTCGCTAATATGGCCATTACCCGCACATATTGGTGCCGAATTCGCGAGAGTCTAGTGCAATGCTTATTGTTTGATTTTTTAAAAATAGCGACTGGAAATAACTGTTTTCTGGAATTATGATTTATATTTCATACGCCAAGAGGATTGAGGGTTAGAAACAGATTGTTTGGTCGAACAAGTTAAATAGAATTATGTATACATTCGATTCGCAAACATATTTTCTTATATATTTTTTTATTTATTTACAGGGTTAATTAAGAAGCATATTTGTGGAAGACAACATCACCAAAGAATAACATATACATAAATAAAAAATCTAGCACTATTGCGAACTAGCCTCACAAGATTTTCTTTTGTAAGGATTTTTTTTTTGTGAACATACACACTTCACCAACCAAACAACACATATAAAATAACATATCCTAAAAAATATTTCACCGACATGAAGACTTGCCTTGTGTGCGAGAAAAATATTTCAAGTAAATATTACACACAACATTGTCGTGCTTGTGTGCCTGGTAAACATGTGGCTGCTACCAAACAGTGTTCGGGATGTCGTAAACATATTACTATAAATAACATAAAAAGGCATCAACTTGCTTGCAAGGGTGACGGAGCCCCAGTTCCACAACCATCCACCTCGACCAAGAGGAAGGCAGAAGCAGCTCCCATCAACGCACCATCTGCCAAACGCGTCAAGCCTGTGACAAAAGCAAACCAAACCGCTTTCGAGCGTATATTGGAAGAGTTTGTTCTTATTTCGGATGGCTCATGCGATGTGCGAAGGTTCTTAGATTGCGAACGGGCCAGGATGATTTCCATCCTTCGCGATGCATTGGCCACGCATTCTACTAAGTTCTACGCCTTGTTATGTTGCAAGTACAAGAAGCCATCCAATGAAACGTACAGCTTCTGCCACAACACCAAGGCAAAACATTGCATCTGGCGGATGGCGACAACCTCGCAACCATCTATGACAAGTTTGTCGAAGAGCTGCTGGCCAAACAGGAGGAGCACGAGGCTAAAGGTGGCTCGCTGTGTGGCACCCCGCACAAATTCTGCGTCAATCTTACCAAGTTCATGCCACTGTCAGGGTCCAGCTATGTTCCCCTGCCGTCCAAGTTTGTGGCAAAGAAGGCTGTTCTGAATATTCAGAACAGAGACGCCAAGTGCTTCCTCTGGACGGTGCTTGCAGCATTGCATCCTGTCCACTGGAAAAAACAACCGCATCGTGTTGCCCACTACAAGCAGTACGAGTTGGAGCTAAAAGAAGTTATGGTTGGGATCGACTACCCGGTGGAGGTCTCGGATATTCGCAAGCTCGAGGCCCGTACACACAACCCGCAGTTAGCTATCAATGTTTATGGCCTCGGAAGAGAAAAACAAAGTATACCCAATTCGGGTAAGCGACGTAGACACCAATGATACTCAAGAAATCCATCTTTTACTCATCAAGGATGATACTCACCATCTCTACAATCTTATTAGCTCTCTCTCGGCTTGTTTGTAGCCAAAAACAAGCGAATACAAACACCACATAGAAGTTTGTCACAGGTGCTTGTCCACTTTTGATAATCGAAAACAGCAGGATTATCAGAGTATCAGAGATCCCAACATTGCTGCCGAGAAGCTTGCTCGCAACAAACTCTACTGCAATGCCAAGGAGATAGGGGTGGCAGTTTTGCACAAACCTGGCACTGTAGAAACATTTCACATGCACGGTGCCATGGTAGAGCACTCTGCTATCATCATCGCCGATTTCAAGGCCTTCCTCAAACCTATGTCCACATGCGATCCCAATCCCGAAGATTCCTCCACTATCCCTTACTAACTTCACGAGGCCTCGAGTTTTGCTTATATTGTGGTGTGGCGAGACAGACATGTTGACCCCGAGCCTATGTGTATCGCGATTCCGACCCAGCCAAACACTTTCTCGAGAGGACGGTTGCGGAAGCCAACGAGATAGGGGAGTTCCTAATGACCCCCAAGCCTATGCTACCGCTGTCTCGTGACGACAAAATCAAGCACGAGAAGGCTACTACCTGTTCTGTGTGCACCTGGAAGTTTACCACCAACAACCGTACAGTTCAACATCATAATCACTTCAATGGCAACTGTGTTGGTCCTTGGTGCAACCGGTGTAATTTGTTGGCCCAGGACCCGGGCTTCATCCCTGTGTTTTTCCACAATGGCTCGGGGTACGACTTCCACCATCTGGTGCCGCATCTCGGGTACGAAGACATGCAAATTAACGTTCTGGCGCAGAACGAGGAACGTTACATTAGTTTGAGCAAGTCGGTACGAATCCCAGAATCAGGTTCCCGCATCGAACTTCGTTTCCTCGACTCCCTGAGGTTCCTCCCGGCCAGCCTCGATGCCCTAGCGAGAAAGCTCAGCGAAGAACAACTGCTAATCACCTCTGCCATCTTTCCGAACTTGGACGCCGGTCTCTTCAGGCGTAAGGGGCTCTACCCTTACGAATACATTACCGACTCTACCAAGTTTGCGGAGAAGTCGCTGCCTCCCCGAGCGAACTTCTACAGCAATCTGCGAGGCTCAGGCATCTCTGAGGACGACTACAACCATGCTCAGTCCATGTGGCGCGAGCTGGATTGCCAAAACCTTGGGAACTACCACGATGCAGTAGTATAAAAGTATATACTACCAGGACCACTTACAAGTGTAGAAAGTATGAACCCCCCTCAAGCAGATTTGGCTATACTTAAAACAAGCTCAACATGCCTACATGAGCTTTTTGCTCTAGTGTGGAATCTTGTCTAATCCAAGATTTTTGTAAAAATGCCCTCGGGAATTTCTCAGAAAGTATGAACCCCCTCAGATTGATTTGTCTATACTTACAAAAGGCACTTCTGTGAGATTGTTGTCCATAATCCTGTCAAAAATATGCCCCTCTTGATATTTTTTTTGGCCACACCTAAAACTACGCCAAACGTATTAACACCCACCCACACCCACCCACACCCACCCACACCCACCCACATACACCCACACCCACCCACACCCACCCACACCCACCCACATACACCCACACCCACCCACATACACCCACACCCACCCACACCCACCCACACCCACCCACATACACCCACACCCACCCACACCCACCCACACCCACCCACATACACCCACACCCACCCACATACACCCACACCCACCCACACCCACACACATACACACGTACACACACATACACAGGACAGTGTTGAACCCAACTGCTATTTTTATCCAGCATAGAATTTTGAATTGAATCCCAAGAAATTGTATATAAATACCAAAGCCAAAAATATTAAGTGTACACACACATACACACGTACACACACATACACAGGACAGTGTTGAACCCAACTGCTATTTTTATCCAGCATAGAATTTTGAATTGAATCCCAAGAAATTGTATATAAATACCAAAGCCAAAAATATTAAGTGTACACACACATACACACGTACACACACATACACAGGACAGTGTTGAACCCAACTGCTATTTTTATCCAGCATAGAATTTTGAATTGAATCCCAAGAAATTGTATATAATAAACAACAACAAAAATGCCAAGTCAAAAATATTGTAATCAATGCAATAAGAATATATCCAGCCCCAATTGGGCCAAGCACCAAAAGATTTGTAACCCGGACAAATACAGAACTCCCACAAAAATTTGCCCCAAATGCAATAGAAAATACAGCATGCAATACTTCATATATATACATAAAGATACTTGCTCTGCACAGTCAGCAACATTGCCCTCACAACCATCTACATCTGCTCTGAAAAGAAAGCACGAAGCACCTCTTAATACCAGAGCAGCAAAGCAGCCACGCCATGCACCCATCCATAGCAGTTTTAATGCCCAACTTAGGGATTACCTGTTTGTATCAGAGCCAAGATGTGACATTAAGAATTTTTTGAACAGTATAAATTCTGATCTGCAGGCAATTCTTAATGCACAAAATGGATCTTATAAACTGTCCCTTAAATTGTTTGCACAATATAAGAAACCAAATGGCACAAAATTTACACAGCCCCACATAACAGAAACTGTACCGGTATATTCAAACGCAAATTCGGACACAATAATAAGCAGCTTGATAAATCAATTGAATATTAAACACTCTGAATTTGCAGCAAAAGAGTCAGGATGGAGCCTATGCGGTTCATCACACAAATTATATGTTAATATTTCTGAATTCAGCCCATTACAAGGTTCTACATATCTGCCATTACCTGCTAATATTAAAAACAAACAAGCCGTGGTTAATATAAAAAATACCGACCAGAAATGCTTTTTGTGGTGTATTTTAGCTGCTTTGTATCCAGTTTCAAGGCATCCTGAGAGAATAAATTATTACAAACAACACGAGCACGATTTTGACGATGCAATGGAGGGTTTGGAATATCCAATGTCTATTCAGAATATTGATAAATTTGAAAAAAGGGCCAAGCATATCAATGGCAAGCAATTATCTATTAATGTATTTACTTGTTCCACTGGCAATTGCTTGATAGATCCTCTCAGAATCAGTACACTTGATGATGAATCTGCAATTCCGATTGATCTGCTCTTAATTGAAAAAGATGGCACATATCATTACACTCTGATACACAGTCTTGAAGCTTTAGTGAGAACACAACTAGACAAAACTCATAGAATATTCAAGTTGTGCAGAAGATGTTTGACTGTATTTGATGGTAAAAAAATAATAAATGGGATTAGTGAAGTGAATGCAGAAATTGCCAAAAACAAGTTAATTGAGCATCTAAAATACTGTGGGAACCATAAACCTGTTCATATGGTGATGCCCAATCCAAGTGAAAAAGCAGAATTCAAAAAGTATGAAGCCTTGTTGGAACACCCAGCATATATTGTCTGTGATTTCGAATCGAACCTCAAACCTCTTGCATTCTGCAATCCAGATCCTGATGAATCTTCAATTACACCATACCAGCTACATAAACCTTCCAGTTTTTGTTATATAGTTATACGGGATGGTGTTGTTATTAAAGAATATTCATACAAGGGACCAAATGCCATCAAAGAATTTGCACATAGAATGGAAAATGAGTGTCGTGACATAGCATCTAACATCTTATTAATATCAAAGCCTATGTTGCCTTTAACAGAGGAACAGATTGAAGATTTCAACAATGCAGAAAAATGCCCGGTATGTGATTCTGAATTTTCAGATACAAATATCAAGGTACGTCACCATTCTCATACAGATGGTCGATATAAACAGGCCCTGTGTAATAGCTGTAATATTAAGATCAAGAGACCAAGATTTGTCCCCATATTTTGCCATGGAGCATCCAATTATGATTTCCATCATCTGATCAGGTACGAGGGGTTTGACAAGCAGAATTTAAACATTTTAGCTGAAAATGATGAAAAATATATATCTATTAGCAAGATAATTAAAGTTGATGGTGTTCCTATTCACATAAGATTTCTTGATTCTTACAGATTTTTATCTGCTAGCCTAGATACACTGGCCACTCTATTATCTGATGATCAATTCAAAATCACACGTGCATTGTTTCCAAATCAGGACCTGAAATTAATTAGGCGGAAGGGTGTATATCCATATGACTATGTTACAGATTTTTCTAAATTTGATGAGTGTTCCCTGCCACCACAAGAAGAGTTTTACAGCAGAATCAGAGGATCTGGAATCACTGATGAAGATTATCACCATGCCCAGTTGATGTGGAACAATTTAAATTGCCAGACATTTGGTGATTATCACATGGCATATTTAAAACTTGATGTCACCCTCTTAGCTGATATATTGCAAGCATTCAGAAAATCTTCCATGCAAAATTATGGACTGGACCCAGTGTATTTTTTCAGTGCCCCAGGCCTAGCATGGGCCGCAACGTTTTTGAACACCAAAATGCAATTGGATCTGATCCACGATCAAGATATGTATCAGTTTATGGAGAAATGTATAAGAGGAGGGATGGTGCAATGTTCCCAGAGATATGCCAGAGCAAATAACAAGCATATGCCTGATTATGATGCAACACGGCCATCAAATTATATACTTTATGTGGATGCAAACAACCTCTATGGTCACGCCATGATGGATAAACTGCCATATGCAGAGCTTGAATGGGTTGAAAATTTCAAGATTGAAGATCTTCAGGACTTTGATGACAGTGAATATGGCCTCTTCTTAGAGCTTCTTGATCTGACAATTCCAGATCATTTGCACAATAAATTTTCTGATCTGCCCCCAATTCCCGAGGTTCAGTGTTCACCTGGTTCTAAACAGAAGAAGCTCATGATGACTCTGGAGCCGAAACAGGGATATGTCATATATTACAAAAACCTCCAGTTCCTGATGAAGCATGGTGTTCAAGTAACCAAAGTTGGAAAAGTTTTGAGGTTCAGGCACTCAGAATGGTTGAAACCTTATATTGATACAAACACAGAGCTTCGAACATCTGCAAAGAGCCAATTTGATAAGAGCTTGTTTAAATTGATGGTGAATTCAGTGTATGGCAAAACAATTGAAAATGTCAGGAAACATACCGATGTTAAAATAATTACTGACCCCAGCCGGAGCAAAAAATTGGTTGCAAAGCCCAACTTCAATTACAGAAGAATTTATGATGATGACATGGCACTTTTCAACATGATGAAAACAAAGATTAAGTTTGATAAACCTATTTATGAAGGGGCTGCGATATTGGAATTGTCCAAATTACGTATGTTAACATTGTATTATGATGTGCTGAAACCTTATTATGAGGATCGTGTAAAATTATTGTACATGGACACGGATAGTTTTATTCTTGATATTCAAACAGAAGATGTTTATCAAGATATGTCACAGCCTGAATTGTTTCAATACTTTGATACCAGTGAACATACAAGAATTCAACCCCACAACAAAAAGGTGCCTGGCAAGTTAAAAGATGAGACACTTGGTGATGTTATTGTGGAATTTGCTGGGTTAAGTGCCAAGATGTACAGTTTTGAAACATGTAGTGGTGCTGTTGCCAAAAAGGCCAAGGGTATTGGCAGAGTTACTGTTGAAAAAGATCTCCAATTTGAAGATTATAAAAATTGCATCAAATCACAGAGTTCAATGAGAACATCAGAAAATAGAATTCAGAGTGAGAATCACTTGCTGACTAGCAATATTGTAAGAAAAGTGACCCTGGACCCACATGATGACAAGAGATGCATTTTATCATGTAACATACATACTTTACCTTGGGGGCATTGTGATTTGAAAAATGGCAAACAATGCCCAATTACAGAGCATGATTTGAAATAAATAAACATGCCTATGAACTTATTTGGGTTCAAAAAACAGGCTATTATGGACCTGCCCACACCACAAGCCTCTCCTGATTTACAATCTGTAATGTCTAAACTGAGTGGCTTGTTAATTATTCATCTGAACAGCATACTTACAGATAATGATGAAGAAACAGGCAAAATATTGTACATATTTAACAATAATTTAAATCATTACCAATTACCTGTAGGTGGGCAATTGCAATTTATTACAACCCCTGAGGGTGATGTCAAGATTTCAGTAGGGAGAAATATTTACAGAATTAAGCACTCAAACATGATTTCTGGCACTGTATATACTGTTTCTGCTGGTGACTGCTTATATATTGAGGTCCCGGGATCATATGACAAGCTTATACCCTTTTTTATAGAATTAAGAATCAGATACTCTATAATAAATAACCATTAAAACAAAAATGCCTAATGATATATTTGGCCATACAAGACATGAAGATCACAGTGATGAGATTCTGATGCTTGATGTCAGAGTCAAGAAATTAAGAAGTGATTTACAAGCTTTGCAAACCACACTCAATGCCAGTCTTCAATTAGAAATTACAAATTTGCAATCACAATGCATGGACCCTCTTCTCAAAATTGATTCTGAACTCAAAGTGCTGCTTCAGAAATA
This sequence comes from Lepisma saccharinum, assembly GCF_977018435.1. NCBI lineage: Eukaryota > Metazoa > Arthropoda > Insecta > Zygentoma > Lepismatidae > Lepisma > Lepisma saccharinum. Next base: position 94,623,352 of record NC_139233.1, read on the forward strand.
TACTGATCTGGCAACATTAGATAATTTTCAAAGTTTAGAAGAAGCTGTAGCAGCTCTTCAAGCCAAATTTAAGACCCAGGCCACCAACTCCGAGCAATTGAAACAACAATTGGAAGAGCAGATAAATAATGTCCAGGCACAGCTCCAAACAATTGTCAAAAGCATAAAATCACAAGAAGATTTTGATCTAGTGATTTCCACTCTAAAAGAACAGATTCAGTCACTGCAGATACCTAATCTGGACCCTCTGCACAATGCCATAGCCGAGGTTAAAGAAAAAATTGAGGCACTTGAAAATTTTATGAACAATTTGCCATCTTCTGATGCTTTGAATGCAATAACTCGGAGTGTTGCAAACATCAAGCTGCAACTTGAAACATATGAAGATTTTGGAAAAATTCAAAGTACCATAACCCATCTTGAAGGTACAATAGCAGCAGTGCAAAGTGATTTGGCAAATGTACAAGAAACTCGCCTGCCTGGGATTGTAGATACTCTTCTCAGTGTCCAGCAACAGATCACAAAGCTTGAAAACCTCAACACTGAATCTGAGCTATCTCATTTTCATCACTTGATCGATGATATCCAAACAAAACTTGAAATTTTACAACAATCCACACCCACTCAGGCAGATATAGCCCTGCTCCAAAATGCTATGCAAAATGTGGCTGATGCATCTGAATTAAATAATGTGAAATTGGCACTTGAATCTTTGCAAAATACAGTATCAAATCTCCCCACATCACAGGAACTTAAAAATATTAAGAGGGCAGTGAATAGGATATTGAAATCAGAAGATATCAAGAATATCCAAACAGAGATCAAACATCTCACTCAGACAGTGGCCACTCTACCAACCAATCAACATATTAATGAACTGCATGCCCTGTTTGAGGATATCAGAAGACAGGTCCATGATCTTACTGCTCAAAATTCAAAATTGGCAGTTGTTGAAAATTTGCAACAAATTGTAGCTAATATCAAGCAACAGCTAGGAACCATGGAATCCAATCAAGCAAATGCCCTGTCTGTTTTTGCCACCCAGCTTCAAGAGATTGTGCAACAATACAAGAAACTTATTGTGGACATAAAAATCAAGCCAGGCCACGATGATGTTGTTAGGACCATCAATGAGCACCTTGAATCTGTAACAAGCAGATTGCTCACAGCAGAAAAAGAAATAACAGGCATAATCGAGAATCCTAAACATACAGTAATTCTTGAATTGTACAGCGTCCCCAACAAAGAATATGATTCACCATTTACACCAGGTGGTAAAATATATATGCTGTCCCCTGCACAATTTTATTACCAGTTTTTTGTTGGGGGCACATTGAGACCAATCAAGATCAAATATTGGCATCAGCCACAGGCACACCACTACCCCACCTTATCAATAACAAATGCTGACAACAAACCGAAAATCACCAGTGTAGAGTTAGAGGATTTTACAGACCCCAATACATTAGAAACAGCCTATACTGAAGATGATGGCTCTCTGGAATTTAAAATACAAATAGGAGACAAATTATATTTAGAAAATCCTGCAGTATCAGCTGCTGAACACCCCATAGTTGCAATATTCTTGTTTTCATATTATGTCTAGACAAATTATTGTTGATGAATTACACAGACAAGCCAGACATAATTATAAGAGACTCCCAGTAGTTACAAAAGGCATAGATGATTTATGGCAGAGCGACTTGATTGAGATGGCAACTGGACAGTTGAAAAACTTAGACAAAATCAACAAGGGCTACAAGTATCTACTTACTGTAATAGACACATTTTCAAAATTTGCCTGGGCTGTGCCACTCAAATCTAAGACTGGGGCATGTGTTACAGAAGCCTTCAGGACAATCATCAATCATTCAGGAAGATCACCGCGCTATTTGCAAACAGATAATGGCAAAGAATTTTATAATTCAGTGTTTCAACAATTTATTAAAAGCCAGGCAATAAAACATTATTCGAGTTACAGTGATCTCAAAGCCTCAATTGTAGAGAGATTCAACAGAACCTTAAAAAATCTTATGTATAAACAATTTACACTTCAAGGTAATTATAAATGGCTTACAATCCTACCAGAACTTCTACATAAATATAACAACTCGGTCCATTCCACAATCAACATGAAACCCTCTGAAGTAACTTCATCTGATGAGCAAAAATTGATCAGGACTGTTTATTATCCTAGATACCAGCCAACAACAAGAAAGGCCAAATACAGGGTGGGGGATCAAGTAAGAATCAGCAAATATAAGCACTTATTCAAGAGAGGCTTTACAAGAAACTGGAGCACCGAATTATTTACAGTAGTTCAAGTTAAACCCGGGACCCTTAACACATATATAATAAAAGATCACCGAGGAGAAATTCTCAAAGGCAGGTTCTATGAACAAGAACTCAGCAAAACTAAACAGCCTGACACATATCTCATAGAAAAAATAATCCGCAGAAAAGGCAACAAGTTATTTGTCAAATGGCTGGGTCATCCGGAAAACAGCTGGATCGATGCAAACAAAATAATAATATGAGCACCTGGGATGTTATAAAAAGGCTGCCAGAACCTGAACAACAGAATAAGAGAAATGGCAACTTGCTGCCTGATAATATTAGGTGTCTTATTGTTGGGCCATCTGCTTGTGGTAAAACTACACTAATGGTTGATAATTTTTTATTGGCACCCAACTGGTTAGACTGGAAAAACAGGCACTTGTATGTCTTTTCTAAGAGCTTGGAACAATTAAAATATCAGCAGCTGATGAAGCTATATGATGGATTGGATATAGCCACTTTTGAACCAGATGTTAAGCCACTTGATGAATGTCTCGATAATTCTGTTGTTGTGTTTGATGACATTATACTGGATAATCAAAACAAGGTTAGAAATTTTTTTACACAGGGGCGGCACAAAAACATTGATTGTTTCTACCTGGCACAGACTTTTTCTAAAATTCCGAAGCAGCTGATCCGAGACAACAGCAATTTTATATGTGTGTTTCATCAGGATCATACCAACCTCAAACACATACATGATGAATATGTAGGTGGGGACTTGAGCTACAATGATTTTTCCAAGTTTTGCAGCAGGTGCTGGAACCAGGACAGTTATGGGTTTGTCACAATTGATATGACAAGAACACCCAGTAGTGGCAAATACAGAAATAAAATCAACGATTTTCTAGACGTTGAAACATATATAAATAACCATGAAACGACCAGTCATTGATGATCTTAAGTTAAGAGATTATCTTGTAAAAAGATTTAAGGGATGGAAATCAGAGAACCGTGGAATTTATGAAAAACACAAACAAACAGAACAGCCTGTCATTGATGCTATTAATAATTTAGGTAAGAATATCAAAACTGTTACAGAGCAGAATCAAGATTTGATCACAGAGCTTGTACCTGTAGCTGCAAGGAACATATTAGATTATCCATTCACCCCACTTTCCAGTATTCATACACCTAGTCCTGTTGCTCCTAGAAGAATTGAAGCTAGTCAGGATCCTATTGAATTGGGTCTTCTTGCTCAAAAATATTTAACCACACCTAAAGACAACAAAGATGAGGTCTTTGGCTTATATGCCGACACAGAGCTTGATGGCAGCATCATACATAGAATTGGCAATTTCAGAGTAACATTTATGGGGGATGATATAATTGTATATTCAGAATCTCGTCTCGGAGAAAAAGGTGGTTTTGTTAAGTACACCGGCACACCTGGATTGTGGGAACTGATCACTAGGAAAAGGCCTGGCAGCTATACAGATCAAGATTATGAGGATTACAAGGAAATATTAATAAAATCAGATGCTCTATACCAGAACAATGATCCCACACAAAAAAGAGTCAAGTCTAGCAGTGGAGCAAAATACAATAATTTAATCAAGCCCATATGGTCACAGATCAAGACAGGGAGTGGAATCAAACAATACAACACCCTGCCCAAAGAATTTGTCTGGGTTGATGATGTCAGGAAACTTGTGGATAGGTTGCTGGTGATAGCTGGGGAGGAAAATGCTGGCAACCACAATTTTTACAATGAAAAGATTGGAATTATGGACATGATAAGCACCAAATTATCTAATTTTATAGTGAATGACCCTAAGGGGATTGGATATCTCATAAAAATTATTAATACTCTACCACCTAAATTTTGGAATGTTTCTGAGGGTCGGGGGCTTGTTAATGACATTATAAACAAGTTGCCATTTGAACTACACATTCCAGGCTATCAGTATTGTGGTCCAGGCACAAAATTGGATCATAGATTAAACAGAGGGGATCCTGGTGTAAATCCCCTAGATGCTGCTTGCAGAGACCATGACATAGCATACAACACACATTCTGATCTTGACAAGAGACATGTTGCAGACAAGAAATTAGAAGAGGCTGCATTTGGTAGATTTGTAAGCAAAGACGCTTCTTTGAGTGAAAAAATAGCAGCATTGGGAACCACCATAGCTATGAGCACCAAACAAAAACTGGGGTGGGGGTTGTAAATATGTATATAATAAACCTACAATGAAGGCCAAGGGTGTTATGTATCAAATACCTTATGCAGGTCTCAAATCTCTTAAAACTATTGACAGTCTCTTGACCAAAAAGCAGCGCAAGAAAAAAAGCTCTTGTCTTGCAAAGGGACATGGTATGAAATTGTTGCTTAGCACCCCCCAATTAAAAAAATTACAGCAATCAAGAAAAAAATTGCATACAGGGGGTTTCATATTTACTATCCCGGCCATCTTAGCTGCTCTCGGGGCTGTTGGGAGCTTGGCCGGGGGATCAGCTGCCATAGCAAAAACAGTAATAGATGCCAAGAAAAATAGGGCAGAATTAGATGAGCAGAAGCGCCATAACCTGGCCATGGAGAAAAAAGGCAAAGGTGTTAAGAGAGCCATGAATAAGTTTAAAAAAAACAAGAGCCGCTTACAAACCAAGATATTGAAGCTTTAATCAAGCCACTGGGCATCAAACATTTTAGAGGTGTGTACATGTCTGATTCTTTACCAGAACAACCACTCAACAAAGAGTGTGGCATTGTTAATTTGGATGAGTACAAAAATCAGGGCACTCACTGGATCTGTTATCTTAAATATTTAAACAATGAGGCATTTGTGTTTGATTCATTTGGAGGTGTTCCACCTGAAAATTTAGTAAAATATCTAAAATCGGCTAATCTTTATTACAATAATGCCCGTGTTCAAAATTTCAAAGATGTTAATTGCGGACATTTGTGTTTATCAGTTCTTAGATATATGTCTCAAATAAATAAACCATCAATTGAAAATTTTCAAAAAGCCTTGTGGTATCTGAAACATCATGGGGGTATTCCATCTCACCAGCCAAAATTCAATATTGAAACTTAGATTACATGATGACATAGTATATCCCAAAACAATAGCTCTCAGAGCATTTTACGGCATGTACTTGATCCCTAATATTACGCACCACAACAACACAATTGCAATAGGGGATCAAAAAATTGTCATCACTCCAGGGCAATATAATCTATCCACTTTAAATGCTCAATTACCCAGAGGTGTGGTGTTAAGTCAAAATTCTGTCACTCACAGAGTAGAGATTGTATCTGCTACAGAAACAGTGGATCTGGGTACTATAGGAGAGCTGCTAGGCTTTGAGAACAACACAAAACTTGAACCAGCCATCAAACACACTGCTATGAATATACCTAAATTCTTAGCCATAGAGACTCTGAATATTCACTGTAATGTGGCAGAGGGTATGATCACCAAATCAAATGGCATAGGCACTCACAAACAAACTGGCATCATTGCAACATTCAAACCTAATTCCGAATTCATGGAGCCCATCATCTACAATCCATCCCCAACATTATATTTTCCTGTGTGCCATAATAGAATAGATTATATTGAATTGATGGTCACTAATGAAAAAGAAGAATTAGTTGATTTTGCTGGAGCCACAACAACTGCTATCATAGAGATTAATATTTAAATAAAAATACATACAATGGAAAATATTGAGAGTTATGAGCTACAATCATTCCCTCCAAACAGGAGGACATTTGCAAATTTAAATCAACCCAACACAGAGATTGAGGTTGATCTTGATGTAGGGGACGGATTTATACACCCCCACAGAGCAGATCTATACATCAAATTTGATGTTGTAAAGCTCGATGGAACAGATTATCCGGCAAATTCAAATATAAGATTGGTGGACAATTTTGTGCCGCATCTGTTCTCTGAAATTGAGATCAGAAAGCATGGCGTTGTTATAAACAGAATAGATTATCCCGGCATTACCTCCACAGCTTTGGCCACATTAAAATTATCCAAAACAGAGGCTTCTTACTACAAAATAGGTGGATTTGAGGCTGGTGATAAAATATTATCTAAAAATCACACAGTGCTGTTCCCCATGCGCCTGTTGCCAGGATTCTTCTCGGATTACAAAGAAATTATGTGGAAGGGGGGGTTAAGAATTACATTTAGAAGAGCTGCAAATGATAACAATGCTCTGATGAGGTACAGCACATTAAACACTACAGGAGAAGCTCTGCCTAATACCTTGCCAGATGCAGGCAAATGCATTATTCAGACTATGGAGCTAAGAATCCCCGTTGTTGAATATGAGGCCAGTTACGCTCTTAAATACAAAGCTGATATAATAAAAAATCCCCAGGTTCCTCTGCAATTTTACACATATCAATGCGTACAGAAGCCTGCATCTGGTACTTATTATGAATTTGATGCTACAAATTCATTCTCCAGCATACAATACGACATGCCTGATTTTGTAGTGGTACTGTTTCAGACTGGAAGACACAACAATCAGGAAAAAAATTCAAGTAGATTTGATAACTGCAACATCAAGAACATATATCTTAAAAATGGCAGAAATGAGGTCTTTCCTAGAGAAAATTACAATTTAGACATGTCCAAGAATGATTTTCTTAAATTATATGAAGCTTTTTCGGCTTTCAAAAGAGTCACTACTGGGAATACAGACATGTACTACGCACCAGATGAATTCAAAGCACGGAGACCCATGTTTGTAATTAACACTTCAAAAAGGAAACAAGTTGTGGTGAATGACAGGACAAACATTAAAATTATCTGTGAATTCCATGAGGCTTTACCCGAAGACACCATATGTAGTGTTATTCTCATAGGAGAAAAATCATATGTTTATGATGTAAGAAATGAGAGAGTCACAGAGCAATTCTAGAAGAATTACATTGTTTTAATATTAGATAAACAAATTGAGGCTGGTGCCCAATTGAACTTAAACCAGAAATAAATATGTGTGTGTGTGTGTGTGTGTGTGTGTGTGGGTGGCCTAGTTTTAAGTGTGGCCACAAGAGGGGCATATTTTTAACAAATTTATGGACAACAATCTCACAGAAGTGCCTTTTGTAAGTATAGACAAATCAATCTGAGGGGGTTCATACTTTCTGAGAAATTCCCGAGGGCATTTTTACAAAAATCTTGGATTAGACAAGATTCCACACTAGAGCAAAAAGCTCATGTAGGCATGTTGAGCTTGTTTTAAGTATAGCCAAATCTGCTTGAGGGGGGTTCATACTTTCTACACTTGTAAGTGGTCCTGGTAGTATATACTTTTATACTACTCGATGCCTACCTAAAACTCGATGTGACGCTCCTCGCTGATGTGATCCAGGCGTTTCGTGCAACTGCGAAGACCATCTACAATCTGGACCCTGCATACTTATACAGTCTTCCTGGACTGGCATGGTCGGCCATGCTCCTTGTTACAAAATTCAGGCTTTCGGACGTGGACATGATGCTGTTTGTAGAACGTGCCGTCCGGGGTGGAATGGTCCAAGTGTCGCAGCGACACTCGCACACCAACAATCACCACATCGCCACCGGTTACGACCCCTCCCAACCGACCAGCTACATCATGTACACAGACGTCAACAACCTCTACTGACACTCAATGATGCTGCCACTCCCCTCCTGAGGGTTCAATTGGGCTGATCCCTCCAATTTTGACGTTGAAGGTTTCAGCTATGTGAAATGCCGGTTTTTTGCCGAGGTGGACATTGAGTTCTCTGAGAAGCTGCAGGATTTGTTTTGCGACATTCCGCCAGCCCCGGAATTCGAGTGCCCGCCTGGCTCGAACCAACCAAAGCTCGTCATGGACTTCAAGCCCAAAGAGCGTTATGTTCTGCACTACCAAAACCTCTGGTGGTTGATGCAGCGAGGGGTTTCCGTCTGTACAATAGATCGAGTTCTTATGTTCGAGCATTCTTTATGGTTGAGACCATACATCGACCTCAACACCAAACACCGCATAGACGCAACTTCTGATTTCGATCGTGATTTCTTCAAGTTAATGAACAACGCAGTGTTTGGGAAAACCATGGAGAATGTGCCAAATCGTGTGGATGTGAGGCTAATATCAACAAAAGCACAATGTCGCAAGCTTGTAGCAAGCCTGTTTTTCAAGTCACGTACTATTTACAATGAGAAGCTTGCTCTTATGCATATGAGGAAGAGCGAGGTGAGGCTCAAAAAGCCAATCTACGTTGGTGCCTTAGTATTAGACCTGAGCAAGCTGCTCATGTTTAAAGTATATTATGGGATACTACGCCAGCACTATAATGACAATATCAGCCTACTCTACACGGTCACAGATAGTTTGGTGTACCACGTTCGCACGGACGACGCCTATAGGGATATAGCTACTGTTCCAACTTTTGTGAACCTCTTCGACACGTCAGGCTATTCACAGCCGAACCGATACAAAATCCTGGCTCGCAACAAGATGGTGCCTGGCAAACTCAAAGACGAGAAGGACGGAGATGTAATCTTGAGTTTGCCAGTCTTCGCGCCAGAGCCTATGCTATTCGGACAGACGTTTCCATCACAAAAAAAGCTAAGGGTGTGGGCAGGCAGGTCGTCCAAGAGCACCTCAAATTCGAGGATTACGTCGAGACTCTTCAAACCAGGACGCCAATTCTAGGTGTGGAGAAGGGCATCCAGAGTGTCGACCATGTGTTGGCAATCAACGAGGTGAGAAAGGTTGCCCTGGACGCACGCGACGACAAGAGGTGTGTTCTGAAATGTGCGATTCACACGCTCCCGTGGGTCCACTATCGTCTAAAAACTAGTAAGACATGCCTCAAATGTAGTATGGAGTAGTAATAGATAGTATGTAATAATAATAATGAAAAAACTCATGTAACAGAAGTTCCAATTTAATATAGCCAAGATACTAGAACAATAGTGTTTATCTTCAAATGCAAACAGGTGGAGGTTTTTTTTTAACGGAACTAACTTCCTGCCGTGTCCGACGGGATGAAAAAGGGACACACGCACGGCCGAAGAGGAAGTTTCTTTGTGCGCTCGTGTGTGATTATTTCTAAAATGCATCAAAATCATTTTTTTTTTTTCAGATTATCCTCAAAAAATCTTCTCCACAAAAAGAACAGCATGGCACAATGTTTTGACAGGGAGAGTATCGTGAAATCTTCATATTGTAAGAAGATGTTCCATGAAGTATGATCAATTATCAACCTCCACTCTTCGTAGGTTAACAAAAAAATCTAATGTTTGAACCTACGGTCAGTATAATCTTTATAGAATTATGCGATTTTTTTCTTGTACTTAAAACTGTTCGGTCACTCTTTCATTCTTGACATCATACACAAAAGTTTTCTCTGGAATAAGAATGACGCTGCATAGGGTGTCGGCGGGCAAGGCATCGTGGATCTCACAGATAATCTTGATGTTGGTGCGATCGTTAACAACCACCTGCTTCCTCTTAGATGTGTTGATGACGAACATGTGTCGGCAAGCTATAAACTCGTCAGGGTTGTAATACACATCCACGTTGCTTTGGTGATCATACCTTCTGCCACGTTGCAATGTATGTTCAGAGTCTGTATGACTAGAAATTTTGAAATGTTGGCGAGTAAGTGCTTGATGCCAGGTTCGAGCTTGGTGTTGTTCTCGAATCCCAGAAGCTCTCCGACAGTGCCCAGGCCCACGGTTTCCGTAGCAGACACCAGTTCCACTCTGTGGGATAAGGATTTTTGCGACAGCAGTACACTTCTTGGCAATTGAGCCTGCAAGGTAGACAGGTTGTACTGGCCAGGGGTGATGCTGATTTTGCTCTGCCAATTTTGATGGTATTGTTGTGTACCGTTACATTAGGTATGAGGTACATGCTGTAGAATGCACGAAGAGCAGTAGATTTAGTATAGATGATATCGTCATGCAATGCTAGTTTCAAAAGCGAAGTCTCGCTTGTGAGATGGAATACCCCACAGTGCTTCAGGTGCCACAATGCTTTTTGGAAACCCTCGATTGTTGGATTACTTAATTGCGAGAGGAAGACAAGCATGGAAACGCAGAGATGGCCACAGTTCACATCGCTGAAATCCTGGATGCGTTCTTCATTGTAGTAGAGGTTGGCAACACTGAGATACTTTACCAACCCATCAGGTGGCATGCCTCCGAATGAATAGAAAACAAATGCTTTGTTGTTGTTCACTTTCAGGTAGCATATCCAATGAGTACCTGGATTTTCGTAACTGTCCAGGTTAACCACGCCACACTATTTTTTCTTCACAACAGAGTTTAGAGAATCGGAGTAGTATAAAATAGGATATTACTGGGACAAAGAAGAATGACCCCCCCTCAGACTGGTTTTGGCACCACTTAAAACTATGTCAAGATGCTTATATAAGCTTATTGCCTACAGTGTGCTACCTGTCGAAGCCAAGAATTTATTAAAAATGACCTCGGGGATTTCCCGTAAAAAGTATGACCCCCTCAGATTGATTTAGCTACACGTACACAAGCAGCGTTTGTCAGATTGTTGTCCATAGGATCGTAAAAAATATGGCCCTCTTGGAATTGTTTTGGCTACACTTAAAACTAATCCAAGATGCTCACATGAGCTTATTGCCTTTAGTGTAATACTCTGTAAAGTGTAATTTTAAGAGCTACACACACACTCACACACACACACCCACACACATACACACACACACAAGTTTACTTCTGGTCTACTTCTGGTCTACTTCCATTGCATCATGTTGCGCAAAAAATTATTATGCAATATTATGCAATATTGTGCATTACAAATTAGTCACTATTGTGAGAGTGGTTGAAGAGTATGGACATGTTGTTGCAGTGCTTCTCATAATGTTTTTGTTAAAAATTAAGTAATAGTAATATAGAATATCCTATAACTAGAACACAAAAATACAACAGACTCGTATAGACTGGACTACAGGTCTGTTCGGTTTGATATACAGAAATTCTTATTATTCATATTAAATGTATTTCTGGTATACTGTACGAAAGGCTTATATTTTGTATAAAATAGTCCGATATTTGACACATCCAGCTTGTTTGTTATAATCCACTCATATTTAGAGTCAGGCACATACAGTAATTTATATCTGTCCCAGTTTGTTATACAAGATCAATGCTACATGACACGCATTTGCAGTCATTGTTACTCTATGTGCATGACATGCCTGTGCAGACACGCATTTGCAGTAGTAGGTCACTGCTTGTGTAGATCAATGCTTATTCCACAAAACATAATCGTTTGCAACGATTTTTTAGACGTAGAGACGTATATAAACAACCATGAAACGACCAATCGTTGACGAGTAGAGTATGTATACCACATGTTAAAACGCATCTCTTATAGTCATGTGGGTTCAGAGCCACTTTTCTTACAATATTTGTAGTCAACAAGTGATCCACACTCTGGATTCTACATTCTGATATTCTGATTGTATTATATGATTTGAGACAATCTTCATAATCTTCAAATATGAGCTCTTTGTCTACAGTTACTCTACCAACGACCTTGGCTTTTTTTAGTAACAGCACCACTGGATGTTTCAAAGCTGTACTTCTTGGCCCTTAACCCAGCAAATGCTAAAATAACATCGCCAAGTGTCTCATCTTTTAACTTGCCAGGCACCTTTTTGTTGTGTGGTTGAATATTCAGATGGCCAGGCAATTCACTGGTATCGAAATATTCAAGCAATGCTGGCTGTGCTATATCTTTATAAACATCATCTGTCTGAATATCAAGGATAAAGCTATCCGTGTCCATATACATCAGTTTTACACGATCACCATAAAAAGGCTTAAGCACATCGTAATATAACTCCAGCATATGTAATTTGGCCAATTCTAATATTACAGCCCCTACATAAATAGGCTTATCAAACTTGATCTTAGTTTTTTCATGTTGAAGAGTGCCAGATTGTCATGATAAATTCTTCTGTAGTTGAAATTAGGCTTTGCTACCAATTTTTTTGCTCTGGCTGGGGTCGGTAACCAACTTGACATTAGTATGTTTTCTGACATTTTCTATGGTCTTACCATACACCAAATTGACGATCAATTTGAACAAGGTCTTATTAAATTGTGTTACTGCAAGTGTTTGAAGCTCGGTGTTTGTATCAATGTATGGCTTCAACCATCTTGAATGACTGAACCTTAAGACTTTGCCAACCTTGGTCACTTAAACACCATGACGCATCAGGAACTGGATGTTCTTGTAGTATATATCTTCGTAGGTCTCAAGTTGGAGTTTGATGTTGGCCACGCTACGGGCAATGGCATTCAGCTTGCTGGACGAAGGTAGATTGTCAATAAAATCCTCTAGCGTTTGGAGTTTAGTTTTAACTTCTTTGATGTCTGCATGCAAAGCGTCTGTTTGAAGCTCAGCCTTGATGCTTTCCAACGTAGGAATTTCGAACGATTGAAACTGTTCGTGCAATTTGGCAATACTTGCATTCACGCGATCGTAGTCATCTTCAGTTTTTATACTCTGGATAATATTTTGCAGTTCAGTCTGGATGGTGCTCGTTTGGTCTTGCAAGTGTCACTTCAGCTGTTCCACGTCAGAAGTTTGCGCTTGCTGCAGCTTCAAAAATTCGTGCTGCAGCTTGCCTATGCTCAGCGCCAAGTTATTGATGTTATCTATTGACGCGAAGTCGGTGTACTTTTGAAGCAGCGATTTGAGCTCGGCCTCGATCTTGAGTACGGGGTCCAGGCACTGAGACTGCAGGTTAGCTCTCTCTGACTGGAGGCTGGAATTGAGCGTGGACTGCAGGGCCTGCAGGTCGCTTCGCAACTTCTTAACCCTGACGTCGAGCATGAGAAGCTCGTCGCCGTGGTCGTCGCGTTTTGTGTGGCCAAAAATATCGTTAGGCATTGTTACCACTGTGGTTGGTAGGTGATTCGCATCTCCACAAAAGAGGGATGAGTTTGTTGTAGTCGTCGAAGAGCTCCACATACGGGCGATCGCCATCAGACACATCGTACATTGTAATCGCAACCATCCTATCATGCTTGATGCGATAGATGTTCTTGCCAGAGAAAACCTTGACTTCCTCTTTGTTCTCAGGGTTCATGTTGAACTGCAGTTTGTCGGAGATGAGGAACCGATAATAATTCAAATTATTGTTGAATACATAGAAAGTTTTGCCCACATCCTCGTCGTACTGGGTTAGAATGCTATTCAAGTGTATAATTAACAGACCGTTAAGTTTAGATAGCATGGAAGGCAGGAGTTCGTTGAAGCTCGACGACGACGTAGGCTGGACGGGCCCTTCCATAGCTTGTTTCCTGAAGCCATGCAGATTCATAGGCATTGTTACTTTATAGAAACATTGCCAGCTGTATGGTTAAAATTTGCTACCACCCCCAAATCCCATTACATACATACATTTCGTCCGTGGCGTTACGAGAGAAGAGCACTGCTTAAAAAGAAAATGGTTAGCATGCAATAGATCAGTATGCTAGAAAAGACAGGAAAAAGGGAGGGGGTTAACAAGAGCATCAACACTGCACCACCACTATTGCCAGTTAGCATGTGTTAGATCGTAGTCATTTGTCACCAACTCTCCATCTTACTGCATACTTATCATCTTAGAAGGCTACAAAATATTACAGCATATATCGTAATCAGCGCTGTCAACTCCTATTTGTAGGTTAGCCTCGCCTGTGAAATATCATATGGCAAAATTAAAATCGAAAGGTTTGTGAAGCGACTTTTTGGTACTAGTCAGTGTTTGCTAACTCCTATTTGTAGGTTAGCGTCGCCTGTAAAATATCATATGGTAAAATTTTCGTGGGGTGGGTTAGCAACACTGCGAGCCCACTGTGCCCAAAAAGAGGTTGGTGAATCGGTCAATTACCACTACTCCCACATGATCAATAACTACTTATGATGGTTTTGTAGATATCTTTACATAGACAGAAATTTCGATTGCAACAAATCTAGTGCCTTCATGACATATGCCGAATGTAATTGTACTCGTTAGAGAGCATCAAGACCACACTAGCACTGCAATTCGGCGATCTCCGCAAGTGATAGTTCAGAAATCAGTAACATTTTGTGAAGAACACCCCTCATTTTTTAAAAAAAAAAATATTATGATTTCAAATCAATAGGGGATTCTGGAAGTATTTTGAATGTTCATCACGGAAATGACATCCATTTTCCCCCATTACGTCAGTTTTTTTTAGAATTTCACAATCAAAATTCCCATATTTGCCATTGCATTAGAGCCTATTACAGAACGCATCAAAATAAATTTAAAGAAAGGAAATTTCGAATGTTTAGAAACCAATAGGTGACTCTGAAAGTATTTTTAATGCTCATGACAGATATGAAATAAAATTCATCCCCTTCACATCAGAAGTTTCCCCTGCATCGGAATTTTTCTCCACGTTATAAGTTCAATCAGCCAACTACATTATACCATTGAGTTTTGGACATTTTGTGAAGAAATTTTTATGAGAGATTTCGAAAATGGAATTTACGTAATCAAAGTTTACAATCTTCATGCCAATGTGTCTTGTGAAGGTAGTAGATGGTTTAAATGCTTACTACTCTATGTGGATTTATGGTTCAAAATTGGAGGACTTGTATTTTAGAAAACAAATATTTTATCATCATCTAAACAGAGCCATCTATTGAGGAAATCATGGAACTACACATTTTATTGTGAAATAAAGGCACTTAATATATTGCTATTTTCTTGAAAAGCTACACGTGATGGGTAAAAATGGATTTCGTTTTTGGAATCAGCATGCTAAAATTATTCAGGGACAACAGTCGTGTGCGAGTCATCCGAACCCATGCAGGCCTGTTAATAGATTTCTCGTCGTAAAATTAGTCAACTGATTGCATTCGTTCCAAAAATAGCACCAAGATTAGAATCTTTCCGCAAGATTTAGACAAAAATTAGAACCTTGCCAAAATATAGCCTATATGGATCCCATGACACTACTACTGTTTGACTATATTTCAGAACATTAAACATTACCAAGCCAAGAATGACTAACTTTAGAATAATTAATATTAACACTTGCTCACACGGTAGTAGTATAACTTACTTCGTTGATCTTTCTGACACAAGGTAGTAATACTCATCTTGGCATAGTGGAAAGCAACTACACACATTTCCTTCAGGCTGAATAGCTGAAATGAAAAATCGTCATACTAAAAAAATATGAGCTGTTACTTAAGTGGAAGTTAGAATGAGTTGTGTAGGCTATGTGTGTGACTCTCTCTCTGTATATATATATATATATATATATATATATATATATATATATATATATATATATATATATATATATATATATATATACAGGGCGTCATTTTAATGGCGCCCACGGACCACGAAAACGTATAGAGGACATCAAAACAAACAAATTTTCTCAGTAACATTTTTCTCGTTGGGGCGTCGTTTCGGGGCTACAGTCATTCAAAAAAAGCCCGTTTTGCCTCCTGAATGCTGGCAATCCAACACAACATTTCATAGCATTTTTGACGTCGTATCCCGTCGTGAAGCGATGCGTTACAGGGTTGCCAGGAACACACATATTCTGTGAAAAATAACATAGCTAAAATCAGCCACATTATGTACCGTAAAACAAAACGAGGAAACACGTTCTGTAACTTAACAGGAAAGTAGTGCTAATTGGTTGTTTCTAAGTCACACTTTGTAGGTATGCATTTGTAGCCTCTTTTTTTATCAATTGAATATCAGTTTTTGACATATTTTGACATTTTTTGTCGATGTTTAAGCGTTTAGCGATGTTTTAGTAAAATTTCTTTTTTTTCCCACTCACACTTGGTAGGTATGCATTTGTATCCTCTTTTTTTATCAATTGAATATCAGTTTTTCACATATTTTGACAATTTTTTGTCGATGTTTTAGCGTTTAGCGATGTTTTAGTAAAATTTCATTTTTTCCCACCTCACACTTGTAAGTATATCACGATCTTACGTGATATAACTTAACCTATCTTACGATTTTATTTTTATTTGCGCAACGAACTAACTTACATTGGACTCCGCGTTTGTTTTAATATTTCAGTTTTTAAAGTTTTTTTCTCATATTTTATATAACCTTGTTGAATTTTTTTTTAATATGTGTTTTACGATTTTTTTTTAAAAAAAACTGTTCCGTCACCCTCTCGTTCTTCACGTCGTACGCGAAGGACTTCTCTGCAATCAGGATGACGCTGCACACGGTATCCTCGGGCATCGCGTCGTGGAACTCGCAAACGATCTTGATGTTGGTTCGATCGTTGACCACCACCTGCTTCCGCTTCGTCGTGTTGATGACAAACATGGGTCTTTGTGCTTTGAATTCGCTGGGCGTGTAGTACATGTCGACGTTTCCCTCGGTCACGCGCTTGTAAGCGGTGTAAGCTTCGTAAAGTTTTAGATAATCATCTTTGGTCATGTCGAAGTTGTAATTCTCGCGCGGGAACACTTCGTTCCTGCCATTCATGAGATAAACGTTCTTGATCTTGCAGTCGTCGAATTCGCAAACAGATTTTTCCTAAGTCTTACCGTTTCCAAGATAACCCCACTTCCGGTCGCCATTTTGGATTTCCGAGCATAGATTCTATTGATATTTTACTTACATATAGGCGTACGTGATGAATCCGCAAACAGATTTTTCCTAAGTCTTACCGTTTCCAAGATAACCCCACTTCCGGTCGCCATTTTGGATTTCCGAGCATAGGTTCTATTGATATTTTACTTACATATAGGCGTACGTGATGAATCCGCAAACAGATTTCTCCTAAGTCTTACCGTTTCCAAGATAACCCCACTTCCGGTCGCCATTTTGGATTTCCGAGCATAAGTTCTATTCATATTTTACTTACATATAGGCGTACGTGATGAATCCGCAAACAGATTTTTCCTAAGTCTTACCGTTTCCAAGATAACCCCACTTCCGGTCGCCATTTTGGATTTCCGGGCATAGGTTCTATTGATATTTTACTTACATATAATCGTACGTGATGAATCCGCAAACAGATTTTTCCTAAGTCTTACCGTTTCCAAGATAACCCCACTTCCGGTCGCCATTTTGGATTTCCGAGCATAGGTTCTATTCATATTTTACTTACATATAGGCTTACGTGATGAATCCGCAAACAGATTTTTCCTAAGTCTTACCGTTTCCAAGATAACCCCACTTCCGGTCGTCATTTTGGATTTCCGAGCATAGGTTCTATTTATACTTTTTCTCACATATAGGCGTACGTGATGAATCCGTAAACAGATTTTTCCTAAGTCTTACCGTTTCCAAGATAACCCCACTTCCGGTCGCCATTTTGGATTTCCGAGCATAGGTTCTATTCATACTTTTTCTCACATATAGGCGTACGTGATGAATCCGCAAACAGATTTTTCCTAAGTCATGAATTGGAGGGTTCTATGACAACCTATATTAATTCTCGTAAGAGAACAGAAAACACAAAAAAACAA
This sequence comes from Lepisma saccharinum, assembly GCF_977018435.1. Taxonomy (NCBI): domain Eukaryota; kingdom Metazoa; phylum Arthropoda; class Insecta; order Zygentoma; family Lepismatidae; genus Lepisma; species Lepisma saccharinum. Next base: position 94,641,151 of record NC_139233.1, read on the forward strand.
AAAAAAAACAATAGTGTGGTCACTACAACAAATAGTCTTCTTCAACCCCAATCCAACAACCCAAAAATCATCATCCTAACTAGAACCATGTAACTATCTGCCATCTGTTAGAGGTTTTGTGAACTAAGTGGTGCTTTGTTTGTGTGTAAAAAAAAAATGAAATGCTTTTTGCACTTGGTTATCATCACCTAACATGTTATTATTTTTTTTTTAAATTAATTACAACTGAAAACTAATAATTAATATTATCTAAAGTTACTAATTAATATTATACAAGTAATTGATATATTTTTTTTGTTCTTGTTGCTAGTGTTGGGTATTTATAGTTGTTGCAAAATATAGCTCTCGCGTATGACAGTTTCTGAGTTTTGTTGGGTATATAAGAACAATTATACATAACCTTTTCCGGTTCTCCTCTGTAGCCGTGCGTGTTAAGGCGTTCACTCGTTCTTGTCACTGTTCGTTCTACGTGTGGCCTACAGGTTCGAACCCGGTCGTGGTCGAAAGTTTTTCAGCGTGTCTAGGAGTCTTTAACAGTGTGTATATTTACTTCTCTGTGTTGAGTCTACGGATTCTGAACGGGGTTGTTTAATGTATATGTTGTTCTTGATATATATATACATGGTGTTCATGTATGTATCCAAAGCACATTGGAAAAAATATTCGATCATTAGCTGCGTTCAACCACTGCTGCGGAGGAGTGACCACCCCCTGTCCCCGGGGGTTCCCCCCTGTCCCCGGGCTCGTGTTCCCGTGATCCTATCCCTGTCCCCGGGCTCGTGTTCCCGGGGTCCTATCCCTGTCCCTGGACCCCTGTTCCCGGGGTCCTATCCCTGTCTCGGGCTCGTGTTCCCGGTTAAGTTAGGTTAAGTTGTCTAATGTCTATATATCGAAAACACCCCCATCCAGGTATCGTTAGATACCCCCCTGTCGATTTTGGAGGTGTAGAATACGTGTACCAAGTTTTGGTGGTCCTGGGGTCAAGGGGTAAGAAGTTAGCCCACCCTCCAAAACTTTTGATCACTCGTAACTTTTGAACGAACAGTCGTAGAGAGGTCGGGTTTAGTGCGTTGGTCGAGTCTCGGTGTTCTCTGTCCTCCCATACCAAAATAAACATAGGTCGTCATGGAACCAATTTTTTTTCATCAATCGAAAATTTTCTAAGTCCAGCGTTAAATTGCAAATATCTCGAATTTTTGACAAACAGACATAGGACAAAAAAAAAACTGGAAAGACAGAGACATGGACATAGATATTACACATAGACATAGCCATTAGACAACTTAACCTAACTTAATCGGGAACACGAGCCCGGACATAGACATTAGACAACTTAACCTAACTTAACCTAACTTAACCGGGAACACGAGCCCGGGGACAGGGATAGGACCACGGGAACAGCGGTCCAGGGACAGGGGGGGAACCCCCGGGGACAGGGGGTGGTCACTCCTCCGCAGCAGTGGTTGAACGCAGCTAATGATCGAATATTGTTTCCAATGTGCTTTGGATACATACATGAACACCATATATATATATATATCAAGAACAACATATACATTAAACAACCCCGTTCAGAATCCGTAGACTCAACACAGAGAAGTAAATATACACACTGTTAAAGACTCCTAGACACGCTGAAAAACTTTCGACCACGACCGGGTTCGAACCTATAGGCCACACGTAGAACGAACAATGACAAGAACGAGTGAACGCCTTAACACGCACGGCTACAGAGGAGAACCGAAAAAGGTTGTGTATAATTGTTCTTATATACCCAACAAAACTCAGAAACTGTCATACGCGAGAGCTATATTTTGCAACAACTATAATTACCCAACACTAGCAACAAGAACAAAAAAAATATATCAATTACTTGTATAATATTAATTAGTAACTTTAGATAATATTAATTATTAGTTTTCAGTTGTAATTAATTTAAAAAAAAATTAATAACATGTTAGGTGATGATAACCAAGTGCAAAAAGCATTGCATTTTTTTTTTACACACAAACAAAGCACCACTTAGTTCACAAAACCTCTAACAGATAGCAGATAGTTACATGGTTCTAGTTAGGATGATGATTTTTGGGTTGTTGGATTGGGGTTGAAGAAGACTATTTGTTGTAGTGACCACACTATTGTTTGTTTTTTTTTGTTTTTTTTTGTGTTTTCTGTTCTCTTACGAGAATTAATATAGGTTGTCATAGAACCCTCAAATTCATGACTTAGGAAAAATCTGTTTACGGATTCATCACGTACGCCTATATGTGAGAAAAAGTATGAATAGAACCTATGCTCGGAAATCCAAAATGGCGACCGGAAGTGGGGTTATCTTGGAAACGCAAGACTTAGGAAAAATCTGTTTGCGGATTCATCACGTACGTCTATATGTAAGTAAAATATGAATAGAACCTATGTTCGGAAATTCAAAATGGCGACCGGAAGTGGGGTTATCTTGGAAACGGTAAGACTTAGGAAAAATCTGTTTGGTGATTCATCATGCACACCTACATGTGAGAAAAAGTTTGAATAGAAGCTATGATCGGAAATCCAAAATGGCGACCGGAAGTGGGGTTATCTTGGAAACGGTAAGACTTAGGAAAAATCTGTTTGCGAATTCGACGACTGCAAGATCAAGAACGTTTATCTCAAGAATGGCAGGAACGAAGTGTTCCCGCGTGAGAATTACAACCTCGACATGACCAAAGATGATTATCTAAAACTTTACGAAGCTTACACCGGTTACAAGCGCGTGACCGAGGGAAACGTCGACATGTACTACACGCCCAGCGAATTCAAAGCACAAAGACCCATGTTTGTCATCAACACGACGAAGCGGAAGCAGGTGGTGGTCAACGATCGAACCAACATCAAGATCGTTTGCGAGTTCCACGACGCGATGCCCGAGGATACCGTGTGCAGCGTCATCCTGATTGCAGAGAAGTCCTTCGCGTACGACGTGAAGAACGAGAGGGTGACGGAACAGTTTTAAAAAAAAAAAATTCGTAAAACACATACTAAAAAAAATCAACAAGGTTATATAAAATATGAGAAAAAAAACTTTAAAAACTGAAATATTAAAACAAACGCGGAGTCCAATGTAAGTTAGTTCGGTGCGCAAATAAAAATAAAATCGTAAGATAGGTTAAGTTATATCACGTAAGATCGTGATATACCTACAAGTGTGAGGTGGGAAAAAAGGGAAATTTTACTAAAACATCGCTAAACACTAAAACATCGACAAAAAATTGTCAAAATATGTCAAAAACTGATATTCAATTGATAAAAAAAGAGGATACAAATGCATACCTACCAAGTGTGAGTGGGAAAAAAGGGAAATTTTACTAAAACATCGCTAAACGCTTAAACATCGACAAAAAATTGTCAAAATATGTCAAAAACTGATATTCAATTGATAAAAAAAGAGGCTACAAATGCATACCTACAAAGTGTGACTTAGAAACAACCAATTAGCACTACTCAGGAAGTAAATAAACGATACGAAAGATGGTAGAAAGAAAATATAATTCAAGCGGAAGTGGTCATATCGAATTTTGTCTCAGCTTGCTTGTCAAATATTTGCAAATCTAGTTACCAAGTTGTCATCTATAATTTAGTCTATCCACTTCGTTCTTCTGATACTATAGCTCTTTTCAGTTCTTACGGCGGGCGCTCTAGAAGCTGGCAGGGGAAGTGAGGAGCGGGGGTTACGCAACAGACCAACCAGACAACAGCAGTGGCGCCGAGAGACACGACGCGGCCGGAAAAAGTACTACGTGAAACTCGTTCTACTGACCGCTACGTTTCTTATCGTGCTGGATTGGTTGCTTCCCCGTTCCCCACTTCCCCTTCCAGCTTCTAGAGCGTCCGCCGTAAGAACTGAAAAGAGCTATAGTTGTCTGTGACGCACTGAACTGATGACAAAAGAGAAATGAAAGAACTCAAAATTCAAAAGGTAAGCAACACATAATATAATGTATATTCAGGGCATTATGAGGCAAGTGACAAAAATGGTTGAAAATACAGGGATATAAGTAGTAGTAATACAAGCTCTCCGACGACAGTGTTTACGCACCAGATACACATGCAATAGTTTGCAAAAGTGAACAGGGCAGTATATTCTTTACTGATTCATCATTATATTGTTAGTGTGGTTGTCCGTGTTTTAGCCGTAATGTAACAACATGAACCTCGGATACTTCCGTTATCAGCACAAAAGTACCACATGGCATCTGAACACAAACCTGTAGATATCAAACCTTGCAACGAGATTTGCAAAACGTTGACATGTAGCTAGGTAAACAGCCACATGTAAGCTGCAAGTCCAATAAAATTTATCGTTGTAGATATTTCACATGTAGGCTGAGACAAAATCCGATATTGACACTTCATTTTGAATACGTTTTTACCATTTCTCATATCGTTGGTTCACTTCCCCCTTCCCCTGAGATGACTGCTGATCTTCTGGCTGGTAGGCTATGATGTTCGGTATTCTGGACGCGTTTTTCGCTTCGTTTTACAGCTAATAATGTGGTTGGTACTTTGTCATTTTTCATAAAATTTGTGTGTTCGTTGCAATCCTGCCGTGCGCTGTTTCACTGCAGGAAATGACGTCACAGATACGATCAGATGTTGTGTTGGGTTGCCAGCATCCAGGCGGCAAAACAGTCTTTTTTGAACGGCTGTAGCGTCGAATCGACGCACCAACGAGAAAAATGTTACTGAGAAAGTTTTTTTTGTTTTGATGTGCTCTATACGAATCTGTGGTCCGTGGGCGCCAATAAAATGACACCATGTATACCGCGTGAGGCACCTAAAAGTACCACCTGAAATAGCGAAGAAACCAGAAACAGTAGCGACGTGAGGTTTGCGGGAAACAATAATATCAAATGGGGCTCGTAAATCGGAGGTATGGGGTGGGTCGAAAAATATCGACAAATGGGGCATCTGGAGCAAAGTCATATTTTTTTAAAAAATGGAACGATATACAATAACATGCATAATATAAAAGAGCACACGCAGAGAAACACAACGACGTTGGTCTCATGCATCTACTGCACATAGGAACGAAGATATGGCCATGTGAAAATATGTAAACAAACTAACAAGTGGCCCACTTGACCGTCAGTACCACAGCATGTAAAACTTCTCAGGTGCCTGACAGAACTGCCTTTACGCAGAGCAAGTTTTGATAGCAGGTCCACGAGATCGTGTTAGTTCATAGCAAGCAGTCGTAGTGGTAAGAGCGAAGATTATGGTGTTCACAAACATATAAAAAGCCGACATGATCCTGATTTATGGGGAATGCCGAAAGAATGCCCCAGAAGCCTACCGTGTGTACTCAGAGAGATATCCGGGCAGACGACAGCCATCTCGACGTCTGTTTGGTAAGTTATTTATTAAATTAAGAGACACCGGAAGTGTAACACCACGAGCACGTGTGCGGAACAAGCAAACTACAGGTGAGGCAGGTGCAACAAATGTTCTCGCCGCTGTTGCTGTGAATCCGCAAGTTAGCTCCCGTGAAATTGCCAGAGATGCTGGGATGAGTCAGCGAAGTGTATTGCGCATTCTGCACACACACAAGTTTCACCCATATCATATCTCCCTCCATCAGGAACTTCACGGGAATGATTTTGTGGACCGTGTTCGGTTTTGCACATGGATGTTACGACACGACACACCCGATTTGTCACGTATCCTCTTCACTGACGAGGCAACTTTTACCAATCATGGAAATGTCAACCTAAGGAACATGCACTATTGGTCGGTGCCAAATCCACATTGGCTTCGCCAAGTGGAACGCCAGCGCCAATGGAGTGTGAACGGGTGGTGTGTTATAGTGGGTGAACATCTCATTGGCCCTTTTTTTATACAAGGGACACTGAATGCTGACCGATACATACAGTTTTTACAACATGAACTGCCTGTACTATTGGAGGACATACCACTTCAGACAAGGAGGGAAATGTGGTACCAACATGACGGGTGCCCAGTTCACAGTGCAAGACGCGCTACAGCATGTGTGGAAAATACATATCCAAATCGTTGGATTGGACGTGGAGGGCCTGTCAAATGGCCGGCTCGTTCCCCAGATTTGTCACCGTTAGACTTTTTCCTGTGGGGAAAGCTGAAGGACATTGTCTACCGGGATGTGCCAACAACTCCTGAGGATATGCAACACCGCATTACTGCGGCCTGTAGGGACATTCCCTATGAGATGCTACATTCTTTGCAACGATCTTTGCGTGGGCGCCTCGTTGTCTGTATCGCAGCTGACGGCCACCGCTTTGAACACACACTTTGACAGATTTTCGCTTCTTACGCAGTGGTTCTTCGACATACTGTCATGGTCATTTTCATTATGCTGTAACACTGTCAAATACATGGTGCTGACGATGTCTACTGTATTTTTTCTTCCTTTAATACGTTCTGTCTTCATCTTGTTCAATGGCTTCCGACATCTCATACTTGTACATGCCGTGGTACTGACGGCCACTTGTTAGTTTGTTTACATATTTTCACATGGCCATATCTTCGTTCCTATGTGCATGAGACCATCGGCGTTGTGCTCTTTTATATTATGCATGTTATTGTATATCGTTCCATTAAAAAAAAATATGACTTTGCTCCAGATGCCCCATTTGTCGATATTTTTCGACCCACCCCATACCTCCGATTTACGAGCCCCATTTGATATTATTGTTTCCCGCAAACCTCACATCGCTACTGTTTCTGGTTTCTTCGCTATTTCAGGTGGTACTTTTAGGTGCCTCACGCGGTATTGTCTGTGTGTGTGTGTGTGTGTGTGTGTGTGTGTGTGTGTTGATTGATTGATTCATGGATTCATTTCCTTTATTTTACTTCGCCTTTTGTGCCACATTTTGATAATTTCAGAAGATGGGGATGAGTGATTACATGATGATATTGATGAATCGACACTCACAAACATCCATGCCCAGGCCATGATTAAAACCCGGAACTCCTGGCGTCGTAGTGCGATTTGCTAAACACTACACCAAGGAGGCCGGCGTATGTGTCCGTGTGTTAGAAGTCCACTTTATGCGCATATAGGCTAATAGGGACTCAACCTACAGTTTAAACTAGAAAACCGAACCCTTATGTGCTCTCACCACGTATCAAACCCTGGACTTCTTGTTATAAGTTAGAGTAAAATATTATTGAAATCCTTGAAATCCTTAATGATGTTTTTAAAGTATTATTATTCATACATAAATCGGATTTTTTTCTAGTTTTACAATATAAAACCTTACCTTTTTCAACACATCTCTTCGTTTGGAAGAATGAAATGTTTATGTTCTTCTCTTGACATTATACCCTCATTTGAAACTTAGGATCATTAATATTAATGATAATATTTTCTAATGTTTAATTCAATTTTCAAAACTTAAATTGCATTACAGCTTTAAATATATTTACCTAAAAAGATTGCAGGATCAGTGCCGCAAAAACTTGGAGACAGGGAGCATTGCCAATCTCAACCATGTACGAAGAACAATTATAATGGGGGAAAGAGAGGACAAGCACTAAAGAAGATAGCAAGACTTACAAAATGGAAGAGAATTATGTACGAAATTGGATATAATAATAATCCATCGCTCGACAGCCCTGGAAGTGCCTTGGTCTAAATTGGATATACAGGATAGAATTATATTGTGCCTAGAAAACTGAAAGCAGCTAGGAGATTCGAACAAAAGGCGTAATACGTGTACGACAGAAGGGACAATATTTGATTTTTTTAGGAAAATATATTAACATGAAAGTGCATTAACATGAAATATTAAAAGTAGATACTTTAACGTGCCAAATGAAAAAATATTATCTGAAAGTTATGTTACTATCCCCAGTTGCTGAATCAGAAAATTATAAGATTGATTGATTGATACGTTGTTTAAGTCCACTTTATGCACAGTAAGGCTAATCGGGACTGGATCTACAGTTTACAGTGAGATCCGAACCACTTGTGCCTCCACCGGGTATCGCATTCGGGACCCCTTGATTACAAGGCGACGACGCTACCACTGCGCCATCGGGGAGGCGAAAATTATAACAAAACCGAGACCGAAATTACTGTGCATTGAAGTGAATGGGATCCTTTCATCCCTCAACAATGAAAGGAATAAAAATGTATTTAAGAAAGACAACGTCATAGAAAAGGCTGATGAAGCTTTGCGTACTTCACATATAGCTATAATAAAATGGCAAAAATAATCAAATTTCAAGCAATTGTTGCAGAATTCTGAAAGCTGATTGTGGGTTTTGTGGACCGAATTTCAGTGCTTGAATAATAACAGAAGTACTTCTGTTGCATACCGACTTGATGTTGCAGTTCTGCCAGAAGGATTTCATTTTCTATACGAGTTTCTTCCTGACGAATGTTGAATTTTTTCTGCCATATACTACAGATTTTCTACAATCGTTGGCGGATCGAGTTGAAAGTCTCCCCAAGGATATAGTAATCATAACAGTGACAATAACAATATTAAGTCTAATAAATTGGGAATCGTCAGCATGATAATAATTATTGTCGTTATTATTATTACAGGTTCCGGCAACTGAACTTGACGGTTGTTAATTACAAATTAAAACAAAACTCTTTCATGTAACGGAGTGCATTTAATAAATGTTGTACAGTAGGATCCATGAGTATTACCGTTTAAATGGTCCATCACCATGTTCGGGTACTTTATATAACCCAACAAGAGCTTTAAGAATTAAAAGAAAACTCAAATCAAGCTATTGACAACTTCTGGGCCGGCATACATAAATAAAAATCGCTTAATAACACAGAGGATGTAAGCGAAAAATTAATGAAAATAGCCGTGAACAATTTGCACGGTTATACTCATGGACCTCGCTGTACTAAATATCAAATCATTTGAGGAAAGTAACATGAGAGGCAGTTTCATTCAGTTCCTTAATAAGGATAGTTCACATTTTGAGTGACTCCTCAAAACGGACACCCGAACTCGTTCGATTTTCTCCGGAGTGCATAGTAATGTATGTCGACCAGGTGTACCTTTCATTGCTAATGAAGTTCCTTACCCACGTTAAAATGGTATTCCGACTGGGAACATGCAGATTACTGTGAATGTTAAAGTGCCGACGGAAAGCAGGCTGCTGCCACCACACACATTCATTATGAAAAATGTCACAACAACAAACACACTTTGTTGTACTAACAACTGCTCCATGCTGACTGACAAACATGCTTTGTGATAACAAACACCTCAATGTCGTTACCTCGACCAACTTCCGTTCAGTGTTCAGTTGCCGCGCCTCACAGGTGTACTATTCAGATAATAAACTTTCCTTGTCAAGAAACTGCATGAAACTGCCTCTCCGGCAATTTTCATAAAATGCTTTGAGATGTAGTACAACATGTTTAAATTGACTTCGTTGTATAAATGAGTTTTGTTTTTATTTGTAATTATAAACCGTCAGGTTTGGTTGTCGGATTATTTAAGTTTCTTTCGTTATACTGGGGGACCCTACAGAAGTGTCCAATGCATCCAGGCACTTGCCTCCTCACCACAACCACAAACATTTGTTGTTGCGCTTCTGTGCATGAAAAAGTTATGTAGCAAAAAATATAGAGATTAGTTAGAAAATGAATGACTGAATAACGGAGGGTGTTGTGAGAAAGAGAGACTTTTGAAAGTTGTAAACCATTCTTTTAACACACACACACACACACACACACAAACACCCCCCCCACACACACACACACACATATATATATATATCTATATATGTATGTATCTATCGGGGTTAGGTGGTAGAACAGCCGCAGGCTGAACCTCGCCCTTTAATAAAGGAATATTGAAATTGAAATTGAATATATATATATATATATATATATATATATATATATATATATATATATACTCTATGTGATCAGGAGTATCCGGACACCCACCTGAAAATAAAGTACAAGTTTAGGCAACCCTCCATCGGAAACACTGGCAGTTAATACAGTGTTGGCCCACCCTTAGCCTTGATGACAGCGTTCACTCTCACAGGCATACTTTCAATCAGGTGCCGGAAGGTTTCCTGAGGAATGGCAGCCCATTCCTCGCAGAGCGCCAAAATGAGAAGAGGTATTGATGTGGATCGGTGTGGTCTAGCAAGAAGTCGGCATGCCAAAACATCCCAGAGATGTTCTATGGGATTCAAATCAGGGCTCTGCGCAGGGCAGTCCCTTAGTGGGACGTTGTTCTCGTCAAACCACTCCCCCCACAAGCCCTGCAATATCGACGGTGTGCTCGGACACAATGGTCATCCCTGAACTGGGCTTCGACGCTAGGCAGCATGAAAGCTGTGAAAATGTCAACGTAAGTTTGTGCCGTGACATTTCCATGTAAAGCAACAAGGGGGAAAAGCCCCCTCCAGGAGAAACATGACCGCACTGTAACCCCGCCACCTCCGAATTTCACTGTAGGCACTACACAGGCTGGTAGATGTCGTTCACCAGGCATTCGCCACACCCACACCCTACCATCGGATCGCCACATTGTGTACTGTGATTCATCACTCCACACAACGGTTTTCCACTGTTCTATGGTCCAATTTCGACGCTCCTTGCACCACACGAGGCGGAGTTTGGCATTTGTCTGTGTGATGCTTGACTTATGGGCAGCTGCTCCGCCATGGAAATCAAGTTGCCGCACCTTGCGCCAAACAGTAATGGTGCTTGGAGTAGAACCTGATGCAGTTCGGAATTCCTGTGTGATGGGGGCGATGGATGATTGACGATAATGCTGTACGACCCTCTTGAACACTCGATGGTCTCTGGAGGTCAACATGGGTGGTTGGCCTGCAAGGATTTGGGTTGTACACAACCCTTCACTATAACATCGGGTCAGTGGACAGAGGGATGTTTAGGAGGGTGGAAATCTCTCACACAGACTTCCTACACAAGTGGCACCCAACCAACTGACCACGTTGAAAATCTGTGAGTTCCTCAGGCCATCCCATACTGCTGTCTCACACTGTCTGCAGACTACTGAGTTCGCTGACTATGTGTTCCACGCGGTAGATTGCAGTACTGTGTCGTCCTCTATGATAATCACCCTTTTCGCTTTGTGTCCGGATACTTTTGATCACATAGAGTGTATATATATATATATATATATATATATATATATATATATATATAGACACATAGATAGATAGATAGATAAATAGATAGATAGATAGATTAAATTCCTTAAGGTTGTATTATTATTTTACTAATTCAATAATGGAGGTAATCTGCTATGGCAGAAACGTTAACACTGGGAACATTGATTACAGGGTTAATTTATTACACAGTGCGTTAGAAAAGTAACTATACACCTACATAAACACGATTATTAGTGGAGGGATCGTACGCATTCCGTCACCTGCGAGTAATGTTTTCTGCAAAGGTTGGCAAACTGTGTTGTGTGCAGTTTGCTTGCGCGAGCCAGTCAGACTGGTGCTTTCCGACGAGAAGGTGTCTGTTTCTTTGATGTTCATTGTGTTTTAGTCGCCTTTGAACGATTGAGACCGTGTCTTTCCGTGTGCGCTCAGAATAATCTTAACTTTAAAACAAAAAATAATGCTCGTTCAATACGTCTTCCGTGAGCATGGTGAGTACACACAGACAGTGAAAGACCGGTTTTTATCGTCATATTTCCAGGTGCACTGGTTCCCAATCGACATAGTGTAAGATAGCTAATCGAGAAATTTTGGGAGACGGGATCTGTAAAGAACTATGAGCGAAATGGTAGATCATCAGTACTTGATGATGAAAAACTGCAAGACATATCAGCTGCTATGCAACTAGTCCCACCAAGTCAATGCGAAAATTGGCCCAACGGAAAAACATTCGTGTTGCAACCGCTCACAGGGCCGTTCTGTCTCATCCCGTATAAAGTGAAAGCGGTTCAAAGATTATTGGCCGCAGACTGGAAAGCGAATTCAATACGGTGAATGGTTTCGACAGTTTCTAGCGGACAATTGTGATGATATTTTGGACTATGTTTTCTATACCGATGAGGCATGGTTCCACTTATCAGGATATGTGCACGCACTGAACTCGGTTTATGTTCTACCAACAACCCACATGCCGTATATGAAATTACTTTTCACGACCAGACCTTTGGGGTGTGGATTGTAATATTCAGGAGAATATTCTTCGCAGAAACAATAAATTCAGCTCTCCCAGTTCATGGGAGAGCTAACCGAGGAAGATATCAATGATGCTTTGATTCAACAAGACAGCACGACCGCACGTACAGCCAGTCAGTCCACAAAGTTACTGCAAGAGTTTTTCGGATATCGAATAATTTCTAAGGACTTGTAGCCACCTCTTTCTCCGAACTTAAGCCCACCGATTGTTTCTTCTGGGGTTATGCACAAAGTAATGTTTATCGAGGAAACCCCGACATCCTCCAGGAATTTCAAACTGCTATTCGTGATTTTACCAAGAATAATCCACATGAACAACTTGTGAGAGTTTTCGAGAACAAGAAGAAAGGCGTGCAGATATGTCTGGATGTTCATGGGAACCATTTCCAACAACTACTTTAAGCTACGTCGATGTTACATATTGTTGTACTAGTGCATGACAAATGTATAGTTACTTTTCGAACACGCTGTATATTGTATAAGATCAAATTTTAAATATATTTCATGTTTTACATATATTGTTGTTGTATTTTTGTAACTTTAATTTTATTTTTATAGTGTTGATATGTTGTTTTAGAGTATTTCTAAGCTAAAAACGATATTTGCAATATATACATTTCCTACCTTGTATACGAGCAATACAGCTCAACCCTTTAGCATCGCATGACCTATAAGGACCTACAAAAGTGAGAAAATTAATCATTAATCAAAATAATAAAATACAAAAACTAACGCAAATTTTGCTAATTATATTTAATTGTGACACAGAGAGGTCAGATGTGTTAAAACATTTCGCTCATTCTGTAACGAAACAAACGTCTACATTCCAAATTGATTAAACATTTTACTGAAAAGATTGGAAGTAGGAATATATAAATATTCATCATAAAGTTATAAAATTGCGAATAACTCCACGTGCGGGATCTTACCTCTCAAGTACTTCGACCCAAGCCTGCTTTCATTAACGTAGTCTGTATTTTATATAGACTTCTACAAATATTTGTTTTCCCGTTAACCATTTCATAGTTTAAAATACACGTTGTTAATTGGTGAGTATCATGAACCGTAGTGTGCGCGGAGCCGTCATTTTGTTTATCTCGCTTTCATTTGTGGTAGTTTGATGGAATCATGTTTATTATTGCCACCAGAGGACAATAAAATCGGTTATGCAATGACGTAATAACGAAGCCTCTGTTCAACTTCGTAAACCTTCAGGCAGCGCATTTTGGATTCTGACCCAGGGAGAGGAAGTGGTATTTCCTCCAAGTAGACACGTTGTTAAGGTGTCCGATATGTGGGAGAAGGCTAAGTACGTACTTTCCATACTGTTTTTAAGTTCAGAACTTGCAATCACTCACATAATTATATTTATTTCCTGAACTTTCTCTTCCATACTTCGTGGAGAAGCGATTTAACAGTGAATAATTGTTATTTTGCTTATAGTTATTTAAAAACGCAAGAGACCAAATTAAATCATTATTAGTTCGGTTGAATGAATATCTATCAAACTGGCCAAAGTGATAAGAAACACTGTTTTTCTAACAAATTATATGGATGTAGTTTTATGATGCTTGCACATTATGTAAATAAACTCGCATAGATTGAAAAAAATACGTCTGTATGCACATTAAACAGGATTGTTTGATGCATACGAATGTGACGTACCAACAATTGAAGATTCACGCACTACAGTCTATAGTCGTATGATTATCATTGTGTCTCATATGTGCAACTTATTAATCAATATCTCTATTACACCACTACTATTTACATGTATATAAGCTGATTACTTCTGTATAACTTATATACAAATATTACATAAACTCTATTAATTCAAGCAATATATGAAATTAGATAACTAACTAACTAACTCCCTAGCCTTCTTAAACGCGAAGGTTCATGGCTGCAGCGACACAAGCCTTCCATCTGTCCCTATCTTGAGAAAGTTACATATACTCTTTTCCATCCCTACCGATTTCCTTTAGGTCCATCTCAACGTTGTCCCTCCATCTTCGTCTTGGCCTTCCTACAGGTCTCTTATCGTCATGTTTCCCAACAAGAATCCTGTAAACTCCTCTTTCCTCTCCCATTCGTGCCACATGGCCTGCCCACCTAAGTCTTCTTGATTTAATTATTCTAATAATATCTGGACATGAATACAAATTATGTAGTTCTAAATTATGTAACCTTCTCCATTCACCTGTCTCCTCATCCCTTTTAGCCTTTTAGGTCCACATATTTTCCTAAGGATCTTAATTTCCAATACTCTCAATTTATGTTCCTCTTTCAATGTAAGGGACCAAGTTTCACATCCATATAATACTAGAGGCAAAATTACGGTTTTGTATATTTTAACTTTTAGTTTCTTAGATATTAAACGAGAAGACAAACGTTTATGAAGAGAGAAGTAACATGCATTTCCTGAATTAAGCCTTTTTATTTCCTCTTTAATATAATTTTCATTTGTTAATATTACTCCAAAGTATTTGAATTTGGAAACTGGTTCATACGAGTTGTTATCAATAATTAGATTTTGATTATTACCTAACGCTTGGTTTCGGCCTGTAAGCATATATTTACAAGGGTCGTTCAAGGTTGACCGGGACTTTTATTTCTGCAGAGGAAATAGGTAGCAGGAGAAACACCAAACAATGTCAGTTTTTCAAAGTATTCTCCGTGCGCGCCGAGGCACCGTTGCCATCGTTCTGGCAGCTCCCGAATTCCTTTGGCGTAGAAAGAACTTGGTTGTTGTCATAGCCACTGGAGGACATCGCTCCGCAGTGCTTCGTCTGTAGTGAATTTTTTCCCTCCCAGATGGTCTTTAACGGGTGCAAACAAATGATAATCACTGGGGGCTAAATCCGGACTGTAGGGGGGGATGGGGCAGAACTTCACAGCGCAAGTCGGTCAGAGTTGTTGTTGTCACATTGGCCGTGTGAAGGCGGGCATTGTCATGTAGAAGAATGACATTTCCAGACAATATCCCAGGTCTTTTCTTGCGAATGGACTTTCGTACAGCACCACTCAACAATGTGGAGTAATACTGGGCATTAATCGTGCTCCCTTTGTCCAGAAAATCCACATGGATAACACCCTTCATGTCCCAGAAGACACTTGCCATGATCTTTCCTGGGGACGGCTGCGTTTTGCTTTTCTTGGGCGGCGGGGAACCTTTATGCCGCCACTCCATGCTGCGTATTTTGGTCTCTGGGGTTGAATTGTGCAACCATGTTTCATCACACGTGATGATGGATTGCAACAATTCATCACCTTCTGCTCGAAACCGATTCAGAACCGTCCTGCGTGTCCACTTCTGATCGAATGTCAGCTGGCTGGGAACCCACCTTGTACAGATTTTGCGGAAGCGTAAGTGGTCGTGAATGATTGTCTCAACACTCCCGACACTGATATTCACCTCGGCAGCAATATCCCGCACTGTTACTCGCCGGTTCTCAAGAATCATTTGCTCAACACGTGCGATATTCACTGGTGTGACTGCAGTCGGGCGAATGTGTCCATGCGCTTCATTTGTCACAAGCTCCCGTCCTTCGCGAAACTCCTCACACCATTCGTACACTCTTGTCCGCGACATCGTTTGTTCACCATACTGTGCTTGCAATCGTCTGAAAATCTCAGCTGGTTTCACTTTCTCCTTCACGAGAAATTTGATTACACACCGCTGCTCCACAGCCACAGACACACTGCTTGCCGCCGTGTTCGCTGCAACTGCTGCGCATGCGCGAAATACGTCATGCCGGGTGCTAGTTACTCGCGAAGGAATACATTACGTCACCCGCACGTTTCATCATGATCCGGCTATTCATCGATTTTTTACGTACGAAAATCCCGGTCAACCTTGAACGACAGTAGTGATAAAAAGACAGTTCTGCGTCAGAAAGTGGTGCTTTTTTTGCAACCTTAACGGAAAATATCATAAGGCAAACGCGAAAGTGGTGCGCTCGTGTACTTTTCTTAGTCTAAATTAACCTAAAGCAAGGAGCTCGCAACCTTGCTTTAGGTTTGCCTTATGTAGTTCCAGTGCATAAAGCAATGTTGCCAACCTACTGGGCTCTTGCCATAGCCTTTTACAATGGGGGTTTCTAGAAAAAAAAAATGAAAATTTTTTGGAGTTGGCCCACCCCCTTTGACTTAGGACAGCAAACTTGCTATACATTACCTAAATCGACAAGGGTGGCATCTAGCAATACCCTTTAGGGTATTACTATTTTTATTTTTGCCCCTATCTCTAACCGTTCTCGAGATATGGCCCACTGACAAAATTTCGGGGGTGGGCCATATTAATCGTAGCGCGTATGGTATGGGTATTCTCTACTATCATAAAATGCTTCTTTGAAGTCAAAATCGCGGTCTGTATTGCTCTATCTCTTACCGTTTTCGAGATATTTGACATTTTAAGTTTTTTATTGAGGAAACCTAGAGGGTGTAAATTTGGTTCTATGACGACCTGTACCAATTTTGGTAGAGGAAGACAGAGGACACCGAGACGATGTTAACGCAAGAAACCCCACGTCTCTGCAACCATCCGTTCGAAAGTTACGAAGTCTAGAAAAAATGGAAATTTTTGGAAGTTGGCCCACCCCTTGACTTAGGACCACCAAACTTGGTATACGTAATCTACATTACCTAAATCGAAAAGGGGTATCTAGCAGTACGCAAGGTATAGCCATTTTTGCTGTATCTCTTACCGTTTTTGAGATATTTAACATTTTAAGTTTTTTTTATTGAAAATTTTCGGAGGAGGAGAGCGGGCGCCATCTGTTAGTAAACAAAGGAACTATCTCGAGCTGGGTGGCGCTGTCAGCACCATCTATGAGGAAACAAAAAAAACTAGGTGTTTTGGTGGGTATAAATAAACAAATAAGATCTTACCTGGTATGTTGATTTTATGTTAGGAAAGATTGTAAGTAGTATTGTTATATATTAGAGCGCTCTTTAGATAATTAACTTATAACTGCGCACAGGCTGCCGTAATTAACATAAAATATCCCGCCCCTGTTTCTTCTAGCTTGTGCAATGGCAGTTTGAGTAGGATCATAGGGTGAAATGTGATTCTCCTATGATAATATCTGGCTGACTAGCATATGCGATTACGAAGGACATGGCTCTGCATGTGACTTCTAGCATCAAGCATATGAAATTGGGGTCCTAGTAAGTTGAAACAAATGGCGGGATATTTTGCAAAAAAAATTTCTTAAACAGTTAACATTTTTTTAATTCAGACATTAAATGGATTTTTACAAATAAAAAAAATAGGTTAGGAAAATTGTGGCTTCTACCGCTCGACAAGCAGGGGTGCTTTCGCAGCGCATGCCATTAGTCACACATGAGAGAGAAAAATAATATTATTTGACAGTCTACAGATCTGAAAACAAAAACAGTTTTTGGTTCAACTTGCTGTCGAGTATAACATAAAATAACCATGCCTATGAACTTGTTTGGATTCAAAAAGCAGACTGTCATGGAAGCACCGAGTCAGGCTGCAACGCCAAGCTTCGATCTGTTGCCGTCCATGCTATCCAAACTGAGTGGCTTGTTGATTATTCACCTGAACAGCATTTGGACGAAATACGACGAGGACGTTGGCAAAACATTTTACGTCTTCAACAATAATTTAAATTTCTACAAGTTCCCAATCAGCGGTAAACTTAAGCTAACTGTCAATCCAGAGAATGTAGGTGAAGTCAAGGTTTCTTTCGGCAAGAATATTTATCGTCTCAAGCACGATAGGATGAACAATGTCACCATGTACGATGTATCTGCCGACGATTGCTTGTACGTTGAGTTGCTGGGTGATTACGACAAACTCATCCCGCTTTTTGTGGAGCTTCAAATAACCTATCCTATAATACATAAATAACCATAGTAGCAGCAATGATTAACGACATTTTCGGTCACACGAAACGCGACGACCACGGCGGCGAGCTTCTCATGCTCGACGTCAGGGTCAAGAAGCTGAGAAGTGACCTGCAGGCCCTGCAGTCCACGCTCAACTCCAGCCTCCAGTCCGAGATACCCAGGCTGCAGTCTCAGTGCCTGGACCCTGTACTCAAGATCGATGCAGAACTCAAATGGCTGTTGTAAAAATACACTGACTTGGCGTCGATACACAACCTCGAGAACCTGGCGCTGAGCGTAGGCAAGCTCCAAAACGAACTTCTGAAGCTGCAGCAAACGCAGACCTCCGACGTGGAACAGCTGAAGCAACACTTGCAGGACCAAACTTCCACCATCCAAACCGAGCTGCAAACCATCATCCAGAGCATCAAAACACAAGATGACTACGATCGCGTCAATGACAGCATTGCTAAATTGCGCGAACAGTTTCAATCTTTCAAAATTCCTACGTTGGAAAGTATCAAGGCAGAGCTTCAAACGGTGCTTTGCACGCAGCCATCACCGACGCCGAAACTAAACTGCAAACGCTGGAAGACTTCATCAACAATCTACCTTCGTTCAGCGAACTGAATGCTATTGCACGCAGCGTTGCCAACATCAAGCTCCAGCTCGAGACCTACGAGGACTTTGGGAAACTGCAAGGTACCATAGCTCACATCGAGGATGCACTTGCCGTCATTAAAAATGATCTAGCGAATGTTCACGAGGCACTTGAATCCAAACTGCCAGGTATCAGGGACACTTTGGCCAGTGTTCAACAACAAATTACCAAGCTGGAAAATCTAAACACCGAATCAGATTTGTCTCATTTTCATCACTTGATTGACGACATACAGACTAAGCTGGAAACACTTCAAAAATCCACTCCCACCCAGGACGACATAACACAACTGCAGGAAGGTATAAGCGCGGCTACGAATGCATCGGAGTTGGATGCTGTGAAGAAAGCTCTGGAGTTGCTTCAGAACACGGTGGCCACCCTACCTACTTCGCAGGAACTGAAAAGCGTGAAGAGAACCCTGAACCGAATACTCAAATCGGACGACATAAAAACATCCAAACCGAAATTGCAACGCTTCGGGATGCTGTTGCACCTTGCCTACCAACCAGAACGTCGGCGAGCTACATGCCTTGTTTGCAGAAATTAGGACCCAGGTCCACGACCTTGCACCTCAAATCTCCAAGTTGACACTTGTGGAGAGCCTGCAGCAAATTACCGCCAACGTAAAAGAGCAAATTGGTAGCATAGAAGCAGGGCAGGAATCTGCCATAGCTAATTTCAGTACCCAGTTGCGCGAGTTAAACGAAAAATTCAAGAGACTTTCTACAGTTTATTGTCCAAAGTATAAATTTACGAGCAAGAAACCGAAATACGAAGTAGGAGACCAGGTGAGGATCAGCAAATTCAAGCGTACGTTCGAGAAGGGCTTCACCAAGAATTGGAGCACGGAACTTTTCACTGTGGTTCGAGTCATGCCGGGGGCGAGGTACACGTATCTAATAAAGGATGCACGTTACGAAATTTTGAAAGGACGATTCTACGAAGAGGAACTTTGTAAACAAGACACCAGGACACCTACCTCATCGAGAAAATCCTGCGCAGGAAAGGTAAAAAACTATTGGTTAAATGGCTGGGACTCGTGGAAACAAGCTGGATCTACGCGGACGAAGTGATTGTGTGACAGGTGTGTGGGATGTGGTGAGACGACTGCCAGATACATCCGCGAAACTCTCTAAGAAAAACGGCGAGCTTCTGGCTGACAATATTCGCTGCCTCGTCGTCGGACCCTCGGGTTGCGGGAAGACAACGTTGGTTGTGGACAATTTCTTGCTTGCACCCGACTGGCTGGACTGGAAGAACAGGCATCTGTATGTTTTCTCCAAAAGTTTGGAGCAACCAAAATACCGTCAGCTGACGAAACTGTACGACGGGCTGGGCATTGCTACTTTTGCTTCTGATGTTATATCGCTCGACCGCTGCCGCGATAACTCGGTGGTGGTCTTCGACGATGTAATCCTGGAAAACCAAAACGAGTTTCGCAATTTTTTTTTCAGGGCCGCCACAGGGGCACGGACTGCTTCTACCTTGCACAGGTGGAGATCTGAGCTACAACGATTTTTCGAAATTCTGTGCGTCGTGCTGAAATAAAGATGATTTTGGTTTCGTCACAATTGACATGACGAGGAAACCCAATGATGGAAAATACAGAAACAAAATTAATAATTTTCTAAACGTTGCAATGTTACAAGAAACGTCTTAAATAACTACCTACATAAAAAATGAAACATAAACTGCAGACGACAACTTGAGCTGCGCGACTTCCTGACGAAACGTTTCAAAGGGTGGAAATCCGAGAATCGTGGAATTTACGAACAAAAAAGCAACAGGACCAACCTATCATCGATGCAATCAGCGGACTCTGTAGATACCCCTTGTCGATTTAGGTAATGTAGATTACGTATACCAAGTTTGGTGGTCCTAAGTCAAGTTCCAAAAATTTTCATTTTTTCTAGACTTCGTAACTTTCGAACGGATGGTTGCAGAGAGTGGGGTTTCTTGCGTTAACATCGTCTCGGTATCCTCTGTCTCCCTCTACCAAAATTTGGTATAGGTCGTCATAGAACCAAATTTACCCCCTCTAGGTTTCCTCAATAAAAAAACTTAAAATGTCAAATATCTCGAAAAAGGTAAGAGATAGAGCAAAACAGACTGCGATTTTGACTTCAAAGGAGCATTTTATGATAGTAGAGAATATCCATACCAACTTTGAGCGCGCTACGATTAATATGAACAACCCCCCGAAATGTCAGGGGGTGGGTCATATCTCGAGAACGGTTAGAGATAGAGCAAAAACGATTAAAAATCAGAAAAGCTTAACGAGAAGCACATGGTATAAGCTACCTGTATATGATGTTTTCAATAGTTGTTGTCTGGGAACCATGTTGGCCCACCCCCAGAATTTAACTTTAATGGATCATATCTCGAAAACGGTAAGAGATAGAGCAAAACAGACCGCGATTTTGACTTCAAAGAAGCATTTTATGATAGTAGAGAATACCCATACCAAGTATGAGCGCGCTACGATTAATATGGCCCACCCCCGAAATTTCGTCAGTGGGCCATATCTCGAGAAGGGTTAGAGATAGAGGCAAGAATAAAAATAGTAATACCCTAAAGGTTATTGCTAGATGCCACCCTTGTCTATTTAGGTAATGTATACCAAGTTTGGTGGTCCTAAGTCAATGGGGGTGGGCCAACTCCCAAAAATTTTTCATGCGACAAGTTATTATGTAACGTTTACGCAACAAGTTATTACGCAGACCCGTATCTAGCGTGTTGTTGGTTATGACGGAATGGTTGTCTTCTGATTGACTTACTGTTTCGGATGTTTTTATCCGCGCTTAGGTTACTTAGAGGGTTTTCGCATTACAGATCAGTCAGTATGGTGGGAGTGTTTTGAAGAGTACGGATGTGTTGTTGCAGTGTTAAAATTTAAGCATTTAACTTATTTTAAAGCTACATACTATTTATTATTTTTAAGTTTAAAAAAAGTGTATCAAGTGATTATTTTTTCACAGTAATTTCGATCAGATTGATTTTTTTTGTATGTATTAATTTTTTATACTTAGTACAAATATATATTTTATAAATAATAAAAAAAATAGCTAATATAAAATAAAACGTCATGAATATTTTTGGGTTCAAAAAGCAACAACATAATCAGCCTGTAGGGAGAATTCCTGTAAACATGGATGTATTTAGAGAAATTTATCATCAATTGAAAAGTTACTTCTTGTTCACTTCAAAGTTTTTGGTCTCATGTTGACGAGGATACTGGAAAGCACTTATTTGCATTTAATAATAACTTATCATCATATAAGTTACCTGTTAGTTGGAAAATTCAAATAAACGTTTCTCCACCCAATGTGGCAGTTTTGCACATACGTCGAAATTTGTATAGAATTAAACATAGTACATTACTTCCTGATACGTCTTATGATGTGGAAGCTGGTGAATTTTTGTATGCTGAGATAATTGGAGAGTATGATAAATTGATTCCTCTGTTTATAAGAATAATCTATCCTCTTATTAATATATAAAATACCTAAAAACAAAAAAACAAAAAAAACATGGATATATTTGGTAATAGAATGCGACAGGAGATTCCAGATAATTCAAGCGAGATTGCTAGTTTGGATGTACGTCTAAAGAAACTGAAAACAGATTTACTCATATCACAGAATTCGCTAAATCTAAATATTCAAGCATAGATTGCAAATCTTCAAACTCAACTGATTGATCCTATAGTAACAATTGATGGAGAACTTAAATGTTTGCTTGAGAAATATACTAATTTAGCTTCAATAGATAATCTCCAGAACTTAGAAAAGAATATTGCCAACTTGAAAAAAGAACTTGATAAATTTAGACAGATCCAGAGAACGAATACCGAACAGATGAAACAGCAATTATTAAATGACCAGGTAAATATTATTCGTACCGAACTGCAAATCATCATCCAGAATATCAAAACTCAAGAAGAATTTGAGCAGGTAAATTCTAGTATTGCTAAATTGCAAGAACAGTTTCAATCTTTCGAAGTTCCTACATTGCAAAGTATCAAATCTGAATTACAGACAGATAAACTGCATACAGCTATAAGAGAAGGTCAATCAAAACTACAGACATTGGAATATTTTATCAATAATTTACCTTAATCTTCTGAATTAAAAGCTATTGCTCGGAGCGTTGCCGGAATCAAATTACAGTTGGAGACTTATGAAGATCTTGGGAAGATACAAGGTACCATAGCTCACATAGAAGATACTATGGCAACTATGAGAAATGAGCTAACAAGTGTACAGGAAACTCTGGAATCGAAACTGCCTGGCATTACTGATATTCTATCTATAGTTCAACAGCACGTTACTAAGCTTGAAAGCTTGAATACTGAATCAGAATTATCGCATTTCCATCATCTTATTGACGACTATCAGAGTAAATTAGAGACACTGCAACAGTCTACACCTACGCAGGATAACGCAACTGCAAGAAATTTTGAAAAATGAAGCTGATGCAACAGAACTCAATGCTATCAAATTAACTCTTACCACACTTCAGAATACTGTAGCTGCTTTGCCTACTTCTCAGGAGATAAGAGCTATGAGGAGAGCAGTACATCGAATTTTAAAATCTGAGGATATCAAAAACATTCAAGCAGAAATTGCGCAAATCAGAGAAACTGTTGCTACTCTCCCCAACAATCAAATAATTAACGAACTACATGCATTATTTACAGAAATCAGAAGTCAAGTACACGATCTTGCTATGCTACTCAGAGTTATAAATTGAAACTTATAGAAAATTTACAGGAGATTATTTCTAATGTTACGTTACAAATTACTACTCTTGAAGCTAGTCAAGAATCTGCTTTATCAGGTTTTTCTACTCAACTTCACGATCTGAAAGAGGAATATAAACAACTGTATATTGATATAAAAATCAAACCTAGCTACGATGAGTTGGTTCGTACTGTCAACGAACACTTGGAAAAGGTATAAAGCAGACTAGATGACGTAGATACTCGTCAATTTAGTTCTATGGAAATTGTTAGGTAACAAAGTGTTCTAAATGCTCGAGGGCACTGGACGTACATCAATGCTGGCAATGTTTACAAATTATATCCGTACTCTCAGGTACATGATTTTTTTGTTGATGGTAGTTTACGATTTCAGAAGTTTAGTTTTCTAAAAAAATGAAAACATATTGAAGTTCATCAGTTTACTATAGTGCTAAAAGATACACAAGGAACTTCAAATACCTATTGCATACTGGGATGAGTCTAACAATAAAAATGAAGTACATGACGACGAACAATTATCAGTTTTTGATATTGAAATTGGTGACAAGCTAGTATTTGACATAAAGCGGTTATACCCTGAGGACAATCCATTTTTAGCGATATTCTCACTTCGAACTCGATGTCAAGACAATATATAGTTCATGAATTACACAAACCAGCCCGTCGTAATTACAAGCAATTAAGTGTAGTAACAAAAGGTGTTATTGATACCATTAGCAAATATGCATGGGCTGTTCCCTTAAAATCCAAGATTGGTACTTGTGTTACCGAGGCCTTCAGGTCGATACTTAGTGAGGGAAGGATACCAAAATATTTACAGACAGATAGAGGGAAAAAAATTTACAATTCTACATTTGCTAAGTTAATGCAACAACATATATTAAACTTTATTCTACATACAGTGATCTGAAAGGTAGTATATCGGAACGATTCAACAGAACATTAAAAAATCGCATGTGGAGACAATTCTCTCTACAGGGCAATTATAAGTGGGTGCAAATTTTACCCGAGCTAGTTCATGATTACAACAATACAGTACACAGTACTGTTCACATGAAATCTTCTGAGGTAACCAAATCTGATGAGCAACGATTGAACGAAAATATTGAAGAAGAAAAATAATAAATTGTATGTGAAATGGTTAGGTCTGCCAGACAAAAGTTGGATAGAAGCAAACCAGGTGATTCTTTGACACCAACATGGAATGTGGTTCAGCGTTTAGCAGATGTAGTGAAAACTAATAAGAAGAGTTGTTACCTGATAACAAAAGATGCCTTATTGCAGGCCCATCAGGTTGTAGAAAAACCATTTTGCTGGTTGATAATTTCTTGCTTGCCCATAATTGGCTAGATTGGAAAAATAGACACTTGTATGTATTCTCTAAAAGTTTAGAACAACGGAAATACCAACAACTCATAAAGCTGTACGAGGGACTGGGCATAGCTACATTTACATCAACAATAAAACCGCTCGACCAATAGTAGTGTAATTGGATTGTTTCAAAATCATACTTGGTACGAGTGTTTTTGTAGCCTCTTTTTTATCAATTGAAAATCAGTTTTTGACATATTTTGACAAATTTTTGTCGATGTTTTAGCGTTTAGCGATGTTTTTGTAAAATTTCCTATTTTTCTCTTTTTTTTCTACTCATACTTGGTACGAGCACACACAAGCATAGGTTCTATTCATACTTTTTCTCACGTATAGGCGTACATGACGAATTCGCAAACAGATTTTTTCTAAGTTTTACCGTTTCCAAGATAACCCCACTTCCGGTTGCTATTTTGGATTTCCGAACATAGGTTCTATTTATATTTTTTCTCACATATAGGCGTACATGACGAATCCGCAAACAGATTTTTTCTAAGTTTTGCTGTTTCCAAGATAACCCCACTTCCGGTTGCCATTTTGGATTTCCGAGAATAGGTTCTATTCATATTTTACTCACATATAGGCGTACATGACCAATCCGCAAACAGATTTTTTCTAAGTTTTGCCGTTTCCAAGATAACCCCACTTCCGGTTGCCATTTTGGATTTCCGAGAATAGGTTCTATTCATATTTTACTTACATATAGGTGTACATGACGAATCCGCAAACAGATATTTCCTAAGTCTTACTGTTGTAGTAGAGGCAAATAGACAGTTCACAATCCTCATTTGAGGCTCGAATCATCATTTGAGGCTTGCAGTGTTGCCAACTCCTCACTCGAAAAAATCACCAAGGTTTTTTTTTTTGGTCTAACCTAACCTAAAGCAAGGAGCTGGCAACACTGCTTGAGAGTTCTGCAACCGGAAGTGGGGCTTGCAGTGTTGCCAACACCTACTCGAAAAAAAAATCACCAAGGTTTTTGTCTTGGTCTAACCTAACCTAAAGCAAGGAGCTGGCAACCTTGCTTGAGGCTTGCCTTACAGTGCAGAAAGCAATTTTTGGTAACCTACTGGTATTTTTGCCATAGCTTTTTACAAAAAAAAGAGAGAGGAGAGAGGGGGAAGAGTTAAACAACCGACAGCCTACCTACAGCCTTTTTCTTCTTGGTCTAACCTAACCTAAAGCAAGGAGCTGACAACACTGCTTGAGGCTTGCCTTACAGTGCATAAAGCAAGGTTGCCAACCTACTGGTACTTTTGCCATAGCTTTTTACAAAAAGGAGAGAGAGAGAGGGAAGAGTTAAACAACCGACAGTCTACCTACAGCCTTTTTCTTCTTGGTCTAACCTAACCTAAAGCAAGGAGCTGGCATCCTTGCTTGAGGCTTGCCATACAGTGCATAAAGCAAGGTTGCCAACCTACTGGTACTTTTGCCATAGCCTTTTACAAAAAAAGAGAGAGGAGAGAGGGAAGAGTTAAACAACCGACAGCTGCCAACACCTCACTCGAAAAAATCACCAAGGTTTTTTTTCTTGGTCTAACCTAACCTAAAGCAAGGAGTTGACAACCTTGCTTGAGGCTTGCCTTACAGTGCATAAAGCAAGGTTGCCAACCTACTGGTACTTTTGCCATAGCCTTTTACAAAAAGGAGAGAGAGAGAGGGAAGAGTTAAACAACCGACAGCCTACCTACAGCCTTTTTCTTCTTGGTCTAACCTAACCCAAAGCAAGGAGCTGGCAACCTTGCTTGAGGCTTGCCTTACAGTGCATAAAGCAAGGTTGCCAACCTACTGGTACTTTTGCGATAGCCTTTTACAAAAAAAAAGAGAGAGAGAGGGAAGAGTTATACAACCGACAGCCTACCCACAGCTTTTTTTTTTCTTGGTCTAACCTAACCTAAAGCAAGGAGCTGGCAACTTTGCTTGAGGCTTGCCTTACAGTGCATAAAGCAATGTTGCCAACCTACACACACTGGGCAAGGAGAGCCGGCAACAAACATGCACTGCCGTAAAAGAGAGAGAGGGATGGATGGATGGCAACACTGCACGGGTTTAACGTCAGAAAGTGGAGCTCGGTGGAGCTCGCCTTAATGGTTTTCTCTTGTAAGGCATGAGCTTCATTTTCTCGCAGTGTTGCCAACTCCTACCTACACCCTTTTTTTTACTTGGCAAGGGCTAGAGAGAGAGAGAGACCTATAGCTGGCAACAGTGGTGAGCGAATGTGCCATATCGTAATTTTCCAACTCCGTATATCGTGACCTTTGTAAACCTCTCTCGGGAACGATGTGCCACACACACACACACACACACACATACACACACACACATACACACACATATGTGCGTGCGCGCAACAACAAATTTTGTGCAAATTCTGATTGTCTCGTGCTATAGTGATGAAAAAAAAAGATATTGTAACTGATAACTGATGAAATTGACATTTGTAACTGATCTGAACTAGTGAAATTTGTATTGTGCCATTGTAACTGATTGTGCTAGTACAAAAAATTCCTTATTGTGCAAGAAAAGATGTTAAAAAACCTCAAAAACTCACTTTCACTCCACGTTTCGCGCCTCATTTATTGTGCTGACGATGTTTCACAGCGTAGAAAACAGCACCAAAACATCAAAAACTTACTTTACTCATTTGGAGCTCACAGTAGTGTGTGGCCGTTTGACAAACACCAAGTGGAGCTCCAAAAAACCTCAAAAACTCACTTTCTCTCCACGTTCAGCGCTTTTATTTATTGCGTTGACACAGCGTGATGAGTAAATAATGCACTCTCTCATCTTTGAAGGATGAACGTACCTTATCGTAATTTTCCAAGTCCCGGTCAAATGTTTATATATCGTGACCTTTGTAAACCTCTCGGAACGATGTGATCTCTCTGCCACACACACACACATGCCTCTCATTATTTCTGTATTGTGACGTGTTTATTTTGGTATGGGAGGACAGAAGACACCGAGACTCGAGCGACACACTAAACCCAACCTCTCTTGGCGTATTTTACGTCACCAAAAAAAAGGTTAAAGGTTCCAAATAACAATAGTTAAGAGTTTCGCCAATCTAGTGAAGTGGATTGGTTGAAATCTCCAAGGTGTATTTTTGCATTTTTTTTTCAAATATGAACACGTTAAAACTGAACTGTCTTGGATTTTTTGAGTTTTGTATTTGCCCTGAGAAAATTCTATATAAAATAACATACCTGAAAATTATATTTGCAGTAGATTGATTTTTTTTGAGTTTTGTAATTACCTCAAGAAATTCTATATAAAATAACATACCTGAAAATTGTATTTACAGTAGATTGAATTCTTGAGTTTTTTGTATTCGCACACAAGAAATTATATATAAATAACATACCTGAAATTCTATTTACAGTAGATTGAATTTTTGAGTTTTGTAATCACTCCAAGAAATTCTATATAAAATAACATACCTGAAAATTGTATCGCTAGACACTTTTTGATTTCTGTGATTTTTTGGAGAAAGCATAATGGCATCCACCACCAGTTTCAATCGAAAAAATGATAAAACTGAATGTGTTACTTCCGAAAAATTAATATCTAAAACTAATATTAGCAAGCACAGGGCAAGATGTAGCGAAACAGGTTCGAGAATTAATCGTTCGTTATCTTCTAAGTCTTGTGCTCGATGTGGAAAGATGATCAGCATTGCAAATTTAAGTAAACACCTCAAAATTTGCAAACCATCGATCGAACGAGGAACATTGAAAAGGAAAATAGATAATCCAGAAACGGAAGCTTCCACTTCCAAACAAGTTAAATTATCGGATGAATGCAAACCGATTAGATCTGCATTCAACGACCAACTCCAGGATTTCTCTTTTACTTCGGAACCAGGCCGTGACATCCTTAGTTTCTTGCATGAAACGAAAACATCTGTACTAAATATTCTAAAAAATAAACTTGAAAATAATTCCATAAAAGTATACGTTGTTCTGTTTTCTGAATACGAGAAAGTTGATGGCACAACGAGTATTTTTTATCATCGTACAAAAAACCAGACTCTTTATTTGGCGAACGTCGAAAATTTGGACAACTTCTATTATAAAGTTTCCAAAGAGCTGGTTAAGAAACATGACGATTTCGAGGCTAAAGGGTCGGGATGGTCTCTGTGTGGAAGTCCTCACACGTTAACCGTTTACGTGAACCGATTCTTGCCTCTTTGAGCTTCCAGCTACGTTCCTCTTCCACCGAACATTCAACACAAGAGGGCTGTGTTAAATATACAGAACAGCGATAACAAGTGTTTTTTTTGGTGTGTGTTGGCTGCACTACATCCTGTTCATTGCAAAAATAATCCACAGCGGGTTGGACATTACAAACAATACGAGTCCGAATTTGAAAGTGTAATGTCTGGCATCGAATACCCGGTGACATTGTCGGATATAACAAAGTTCGAAAATCGTGCCGGAAAATGCATTGCTATTAATGTATATTTCTTCACGTCAGATAAATATCTCGTGCACCCCGTCAGGATAAGCGATGTCGACGATGACGATGCTCGTGTGATTAATCTTCTTCTAATTTCAAACGAGGATGTTCATCACTACACGCTAATTCGTTCACTATCACGTTTGGTCAGAAGTCAAACAACCAAGTATGCAAACAACATCGAAGTTTGCCCGAGATGCCTAACCACGTTCGACGATCGTGACCGACGTGATCATCAAAATCTTCATAGTCGTCAAATTGCTATCGAGAAACTTGCCGAACATAAAATTTATTGCGGCAACAACAGACCGGCTAGAATGTTGATGCCCGAAACGAACGAAGTCGAAGAATTCAAAATGCACAAGGCATTGTCAGAACATCCCGCAATCATCGTTGCAGATTTCGAGGCGTTTCTGAAACCACTCTCCTACTGCGAATCGGATCCTGAAATTTCCTCCACAACGCCGTACCAGCTTCATCAACCAAACAGTTTCGGCTATGTTGTTGTGCGACGTGATAAAATAAATGAAGCATATATATATCGCGGGCCAAATGTAATCGAACACTTCCTGGAAAAAATGGTGGAGGAGGTTGAGGTAATTGGTAGCGTGCTGCTTACATCAAAACCGATGGCACCTTTAACTGAAAATGAACTTCAAAATTACAATTCCACTGAGGTGTGTCCGGTATGTGATCAAAGTTTCACTGATGAGAACAAAAAAATATTCCACCACGATCATTTCAGCGGAAACTACATAGGTGGAATTTGCAACACGTGCAATCTTAAAATCCAGAAACCTAAATTCATCCCTATATTTTTTCACAACGGAAGCGGATATGATTTTCACCACCTGGTGAGACATCTTGGCTACGATCCGAAACGTATAGGTGTCTTGGCCGAGAATGAAGAACGTTACATTAGTCTCAGCAAGCAAGTGTCGATTCCGGGAACGAAAAATACAATCGAGATGCGCTTCCTCGATTCGTATAGATTTCTCTCTGCAAGTCTGGATGCTTTAGCGAACAAACTCACCGACGATCAATTCACAATAACTAGAGCTAGTTTTCCCAACGTAGACATAGAACTCGTTAGACGTAAAGGGATTTATCCTTACGAATACGTTAGTGATGATTCTAAATTTAACGACGATGCTCTCCCACCTCCAAGAGAATTTTACAGCAGACTCAGAGAGAAAGGAATCACGGACGAAAAATACCAACACGCACAACTCATGTGGGAGAAATTAGAATGTAGGACACTCGGAGACTACCACGATGCCTACTTAAAATTAGACGTGACGATACTTGCGGATGTTTTTCAAGCGTTCAGGAAAACGGCAACGAATATTTATAAATTAGATCCAGCGTATTTCTACAGCCTACCGGGATTAGCGTGGTCGGCAATGTTATTCCAGACAAAGATCAAGCTGGAACTGATATCGGACGTTGACATGTTGCTATTTGTCGAAAGAGGGATACGAGGTGGAATGGTGCAATGCGTACAGAGACATGCGAAAGCTAATAACGTACACATGAAAGAAGATTACGATTCAAATCGAGCATCGAATTACATCTTCTACGCCGACGTTAATAATCTCTACGGACATGCCATGGTTCAGAAACTTCCTTACGGGGGATTCGAATGGTTAGATCCCACTTCGATAGACATTATTCATTTCGACGATAGCGAGTGTGGTTTCTTCGCAGAGGTAGATCTCCAATTCTCCGACCACCTGCACGACACGTTTTCGGATTTGCCTCCAACCCCCGAAATCAAATGTCCACCCGACTCGGTTCAAGACAAGCTTTTGTTAACATTGGACCCTAAACAGAGATATGTCGTCCACTACAAGAATCTCCGGTTTTTGATTGGGAAGGGTGTTCAGATAGTAAATGTTAGAAGAATACTAAAGTTTAAACATTCCACGTGGTTAAGACCTTACATAGAAACTAACACACAACATAGAACAGCCGCCACTTCCGATTTAGACAAGGACTTCTTTAAATTAATGAACAATGCGGTGTACGGAAAGACCATGGAGAATGTTAGAAAGCACGTAGACGTGAAATTCATTTCCGATAAGAATAAATGTCGGAAGTGGATAGCCGATCCTAGATTCAAGTCGAGAAAAATTTACAACGAGAATTTGGCACTTTTCAATCTAGATATAAAATTGATGAAATTCAGAAAACCAATTTACGTTGGCGCAACGGTTCTCGACTTGTCGAAACTTTACATGTTCGAATTTCATTATGATGCGATGAAACCCTTCTACAATGATAAGATATCACTTTTGTACACGGACACCGACAGCTTCATTTACAGCATACAAACACCTAACCTATACGAAGACATAAAAAATCCTTCCATGCTCGAGTATTTCGATACTTCTACGTATCCTCAACCCAACAGATTTGGAATTCCATCTCGTAACAAAAAAGTCCTAGGTAAACTGAAAGATGAATGTAAAGGTGATGTTATTGTCGAGTTTGCGGGTTTGCGTTCGAAGATGTATGCCATGAGAACAGAGAGTAGCGTCACGAAGAAAGCAAAAGGTGTGGGCAAAAATACGGTGGAGAACAAACTCACCTTCCACGATTACATCGATTGCCTTTACTCACAATCGACGATACTAAGTATAGAACAAAGAATCCAAAGTGTAGACCACGTGATTACAACAAACGAAGTTAGGAAAGTAGCATTAGATCCGCATGACGATAAGAGATGTATTTTGCCTTGTGGAATCCACACGTTGCCTTGGGGGCACTATCGTTTAGAAATTAGTAAACATTGTACGCAATGCAAATGAAAAAAAACTTAAATAACTATAACTAAAATAAAAAAAAACTTTAACTGTCTCAAATTATCACATACACAATAAATAACTAGCAAGGACAATGAATCTCTTTGGTTTCCGAAAGCAAACAATGGAGACTGTACACCGCACGGCAGATCATGAATTTCTACCTTCCATGTTATCTAAACTCAACGGCCTGTTGATCAATCAATTTTCGGAACGCTGCTCTTCTTGCTGGAACAGTGACGATTTCGGATTCGCGACGATCGACATGACGAGGAAACCCAACGACGGAAAATACAGAAACAAAATCAACGACTTTCTAAACGTTGCAACGTGTTTCATCATAATGAAATTCGAACATTTAAAGTTTCGACAAGTCGAGAACCGTTGCGCCAACGTAAATTGGTTTTCTGAATTTCATCAATTTTATATCTAGATTGAAAAGTGCCAAATTCTCGTTGTAAATTTTTCTCGACTTGAATCTAGGATCGGCTATCCACTTCCGACATTTATTCTTATCGGAAATGAATTTCACGTCTACGTGCTTTCTAACATTCTCCATGGTCTTTCCGTACACCGCATTGTTCATTAATTTAAAGAAGTCCTTGTCTAAATCGGAAGTGGCGGCTGTTCTATGTTGTGTGTTAGTTTCTATGTAAGGTCTTAACCACGTGGAATGTTTAAACTTTAGTATTCTTCTAACATTTACTATCTGAACACCCTTCCCAATCAAAAACCGGAGATTCTTGTAGTGGACGACATATCTCTGTTTAGGGTCCAATGTTAACAAAAGCTTGTCTTGAACCGAGTCGGGTGGACATTTGATTTCGGGGGTTGGAGGCAAATCCGAAAACGTGTCGTGCAGGTGGTCGGAGAATTGGAGATCTACCTCTGCGAAGAAACCACACTCGCTATCGTCGAAATGAATAATGTCTATCGAAGTGGGATCTAACCATTCGAATCCCCCGTAAGGAAGTTTCTGAACCATGGCATGTCCGTAGAGATTATTAACGTCGGCGTAGAAGATGTAATTCGATGCTCGATTTGAATCGTAATCTTCTTTCATGTGTACGTTATTAGCTTTCGCATGTCTCTGTACGCATTGCACCATTCCACCTCGTATCCCTCTTTCGACAAATAGCAACATGTCAACGTCCGATATCAGTTCCAGCTTGATCTTTGTCTGGAATAACATTGCCGACCACGCTAATCCCGGTAGGCTGTAGAAATACGCTGGATCTAATTTATAAATATTCGTTGCCGTTTTCCTGAACGCTTGAAAAACATCCGCAAGTATCGTCACGTCTAATTTTAAGTAGGCATCGTGGTAGTCTCCGAGTGTCCTACATTCTAATTTCTCCCACATGAGTTGTGCGTGTTGGTATTTTTCGTCCGTGATTCCTTTCTCTCTGAGTCTGCTGTAAAATTCTCTTGGAGGTGGGAGAGCATCGTCGTTAAATTTAGAATCATCACTAACGTATTCGTAAGGATAAATCCCTTTACGTCTAACGAGTTCTATGTCTACGTTGGGAAAACTAGCTCTAGTTATTGTGAATTGATCGTCGGTGAGTTTGTTCGCTAAAGCATCCAGACTTGCAGAGAGAAATCTATACGAATCGAGGAAGCGCATCTCGATTGTATTTTTCGTTCCCGGAATCGACACTTGCTTGCTGAGACTAATGTAACGTTCTTCATTCTCGGCCAAGACACCTATACGTTTCGGATCGTAGCCAAGATGTCTCACCAGGTGGTGAAAATCATATCCGCTTCCGTTGTGAAAAAATATAGGGATGAATTTAGGTTTCTGGATTTTAAGATTGCACGTGTTGCAAATTCCACCTATGTAGTTTCCGCTGAAATGATCGTGGTGGAATATTTTTTTGTTCTCATCAGTGAAACTTTGATCACATACCGGACACACCTCAGTGGAATTGTAATTTTGAAGTTCATTTTCAGTTAAAGGTGCCATCGGTTTTGATGTAAGCAGCACGCTACCAATTACCTCAACCTCCTCCACCATTTTTTCCAGGAAGTGTTCGATTACATTTGGCCCGCGATATATATATGCTTCATTTATTTTATCACGTCGCACAACAACATAGCCGAAACTGTTTGGTTGATGAAGCTGGTACGGCGTTGTGGAGGAAATTTCAGGATCCGATTCGCAGTAGGAGAGTGGTTTCAGAAACGCCTCGAAATCTGCAACGATGATTGCGGGATGTTCTGACAATGCCTTGTGCATTTTGAATTCTTCGACTTCGTTCGTTTCGGGCATCAACATTCTAGCCGGTCTGTTGTTGCCGCAATAAATTTTATGTTCGGCAAGTTTCTCGATAGCAATTTGACGACTATGAAGATTTTGATGATCACGTCGGTCACGATCGTCGAACGTGGTTAGGCATCTCGGGCAAACTTCGATGTTGTTTGCATACTTGGTTGTTTGACTTCTGACCAAACGTGATAGTGAACGAATTAGCGTGTAGTGATGAACATCCTCGTTTGAAATTAGAAGAAGATTAATCACACGAGCATCGTCATCGTCGACATCGCTTATCCTGACGGGGTGCACGAGATATTTATCTGACGTGAAGAAATATACATTAATAGCAATGCATTTTCCGGCACGATTTTCGAACTTTGTTATATCCGACAATGTCACCGGGTATTCGATGCCAGACATTACACTTTCAAATTCGGACTCGTATTGTTTGTAATGTCCAACCCGCTGTGGATTATTTTTGCAATGAACAGGATGTAGTGCAGCCAACACACACCAAAAAAAACACTTGTTATCGCTGTTCTGTATATTTAACACAGCCCTCTTGTGTTGAATGTTCGGTGGAAGAGGAACGTAGCTGGAAGCTCAAAGAGGCAAGAATCGGTTCACGTAAACGGTTAACGTGTGAGGACTTCCACACAGAGACCATCCCGACCCTTTAGCCTCGAAATCGTCATGTTTCTTAACCAGCTCTTTGGAAACTTTATAATAGAAGTTGTCCAAATTTTCGACGTTCGCCAAATAAAGAGTCTGGTTTTTTGTACGATGATAAAAAATACTCGTTGTGCCATCAACTTTCTCGTATTCAGAAAACAGAACAACGTATACTTTTATGGAATTATTTTCAAGTTTATTTTTTAGAATATTTAGTACAGATGTTTTCGTTTCATGCAAGAAACTAAGGATGTCACGGCCTGGTTCCGAAGTAAAAGAGAAATCCTGGAGTTGGTCGTTGAATGCAGATCTAATCGGTTTGCATTCATCCGATAATTTAACTTGTTTGGAAGTGGAAGCTTCCGTTTCTGGATTATCTATTTTCCTTTTCAACGTTCCTCGTTCGATCGATGGTTTGCAAATTTTGAGGTGTTTACTTAAATTTGCAATGCTGATCATCTTTCCACATCGAGCACAAGACTTAGAAGATAACGAACGATTAATTCTCGAACCTGTTTCGCTACATCTTGCCCTGTGCTTGCTAATATTAGTTTTAGATATTAATTTTTCGCAAGTAACACATTCAGTTTTATCATTTTTTCGATTGAAACTGGTGGTGGATGCCATTATGCTTTCTCCAAAAAATCACAGAAATCAAAAAGTGTCTAGCGATACAATTTTCAGGTATGTTATTTTATATAGAATTTCTTGGAGTGATTACAAAACTCAAAAATTCAATCTACTGTAAATAGAATTTCAGGTATGTTATTTATATATAATTTCTTGTGTGCGAATACAAAAAACTCAAGAATTCAATCTACTGTAAATACAATTTTCAGGTATGTTATTTTATATAGAATTTCTTGAGGTAATTACAAAACTCAAAAAAAATCAATCTACTGCAAATATAATTTTCAGGTATGTTATTTTATATAGAATTTTCTCAGGGCAAATACAAAACTCAAAAAATCCAAGACAGTTCAGTTTTAACGTGTTCATATTTGAAAAAAAAATGCAAAAATACACCTTGGAGATTTCAACCAATCCACTTCACTAGATTGGCGAAACTCTTAACTATTGTTATTTGGAACCTTTAACCTTTATTTTGGTGACGTAAAATACGCCAAGAGAGGTTGGGTTTAGTGTGTCGCTCGAGTCTCGGTGTCTTCTGTCCTCCCATACCAAAATAAACACGTCACAATACAGAAATAATGAGAGGCATGTGTGTGTGTGTGGCAGAGAGATCACATCGTTCCGAGAGGTTTACAAAGGTCACGATATATAAACATTTGACCGGGACTTGGAAAATTACGATAAGGTACGTTCATCCTTCAAAGATGAGAGAGTGCATTATTTACTCATCACGCTGTGTCAACGCAATAAATAAAAGCGCTGAACGTGGAGAGAAAGTGAGTTTTTGAGGTTTTTTGGAGCTCCACTTGGTGTTTGTCAAACGGCCACACACTACTGTGAGCTCCAAATGAGTAAAGTAAGTTTTTGATGTTTTGGTGCTGTTTTCTACGCTGTGAAACATCGTCAGCACAATAAATGAGGCGCGAAACGTGGAGTGAAAGTGAGTTTTTGAGGTTTTTTAACATCTTTTCTTGCACAATAAGGAATTTTTTGTACTAGCACAATCAGTTACAATAGCACAATACAAATTTCACTAGTTCAGATCAGTTACAAATGTCAATTTCATCAGTTATCAGTTACAATATCTTTTTTTTTCATCACTATAGCACGAGACAATCAGAATTTGCACAAAATTTGTTGTTGCGCGCACGCACATATGTGTGTGTATGTGTGTGTGTGTATGTGTGTGTGTGTGTGTGTGTGTGGCACATCGTTCCCGAGAGAGGTTTACAAAGGTCACGATATACGGAGTTGGAAAATTACGATATGGCACATTCGCTCACCACTGTTGCCAGCTATAGGTCTCTCTCTCTCTCTAGCCCTTGCCAAGTAAAAAAAAGGGTGTAGGTAGGAGTTGGCAACACTGCGAGAAAATGAAGCTCATGCCTTACAAGAGAAAACCATTAAGGCGAGCTCCACCGAGCTCCACTTTCTGACGTTAAACCCGTGCAGTGTTGCCATCCATCCATCCCTCTCTCTCTTTTACGGCAGTGCATGTTTGTTGCCGGCTCTCCTTGCCCAGTGTGTGTAGGTTGGCAACATTGCTTTATGCACTGTAAGGCAAGCCTCAAGCAAAGTTGCCAGCTCCTTGCTTTAGGTTAGGTTAGACCAAGAAAAAAAAAGCTGTGGGTAGGCTGTCGGTTGTATAACTCTTCCCTCTCTCTCTCTTTTTTTTTGTAAAAGGCTATGGCAAAAGTACCAGTAGGTTGGCAACCTTGCTTTATGCACTGTAAGGCAAGCCTCAAGCAAGGTTGCCAGCTCCTTGCTTTGGGTTAGGTTAGACCAAGAAGAAAAAGGCTGTCGGTTGTTTAACTCTTCCCTCTCTCTCTCTCCTTTTTGTAAAAGGCTATGGCAAAAGTACCAGTAGGTTGGCAACCTTGCTTTATGCACTGTAAGGCAAGCCTCAAGCAAGGTTGTCAACTCCTTGCTTTAGGTTAGGTTAGACCAAGAAAAAAAACCTTGGTGATTTTTTCGAGTGAGGTGTTGGCAGCTGTCGGTTGTTTAACTCTTCCCTCTCTCCTCTCTCTTTTTTTTGTAAAAGGCTATGGCAAAAGTACCAGTAGGTTGGCAACCTTGCTTTATGCACTGTATGGCAAGCCTCAAGCAAGGTTGCCAGCTCCTTGCTTTAGGTTAGGTTAGACCAAGAAGAAAAAGGCTGTAGGTAGACTGTCGGTTGTTTAACTCTTCCCTCTCTCTCTCTCCTTTTTGTAAAAAGCTATGGCAAAAGTACCAGTAGGTTGGCAACCTTGCTTTATGCACTGTAAGGCAAGCCTCAAGCAGTGTTGTCAGCTCCTTGCTTTAGGTTAGGTTAGACCAAGAAGAAAAAGGCTGTAGGTAGGCTGTCGGTTGTTTAACTCTTCCCCCTCTCTCCTCTCTCTTTTTTTTGTAAAAAGCTATGGCAAAAATACCAGTAGGTTACCAAAAATTGCTTTCTGCACTGTAAGGCAAGCCTCAAGCAAGGTTGCCAGCTCCTTGCTTTAGGTTAGGTTAGACCAAGACAAAAACCTTGGTGATTTTTTTTTTCGAGTAGGTGTTGGCAACACTGCAAGCCCCACTTCCGGTTGCAGAACTCTCAAGCAGTGTTGCCAGCTCCTTGCTTTAGGTTAGGTTAGACCAAAAAAAAAAAACCTTGGTGATTTTTTCGAGTGAGGAGTTGGCAACACTGCAAGCCTCAAATGATGATTCGAGCCTCAAATGAGGATTGTGAACTGTCTATTTGCCTCTACTACAACAGTAAGACTTAGGAAATATCTGTTTGCGGATTCGTCATGTACACCTATATGTAAGTAAAATATGAATAGAACCTATTCTCGGAAATCCAAAATGGCAACCGGAAGTGGGGTTATCTTGGAAACGGCAAAACTTAGAAAAAATCTGTTTGCGGATTGGTCATGTACGCCTATATGTGAGTAAAATATGAATAGAACCTATTCTCGGAAATCCAAAATGGCAACCGGAAGTGGGGTTATCTTGGAAACAGCAAAACTTAGAAAAAATCTGTTTGCGGATTCGTCATGTACGCCTATATGTGAGAAAAAATATAAATAGAACCTATGTTCGGAAATCCAAAATAGCAACCGGAAGTGGGGTTATCTTGGAAACGGTAAAACTTAGAAAAAATCTGTTTGCGAATTCGTCATGTACGCCTATACGTGAGAAAAAGTATGAATAGAACCTATGCTTGTGTGTGCTCGTACCAAGTATGAGTAGAAAAAAAAGAGAAAAATAGGAAATTTTACAAAAACATCGCTAAACGCTAAAACATCGACAAAAATTTGTCAAAATATGTCAAAAACTGATTTTCAATTGATAAAAAAGAGGCTACAAAAACACTCGTACCAAGTATGATTTTGAAACAATCCAATTACACTACTACCAATGTTTGAAAAATTCTCTTGTGGTGTTTGATCATATGATTCTGGAAAATTAGAATGAAATTAGATTTTTTTTACACAGGGTAGTCACAAAGAAATAGACTGCTTTTATTTAGCTCAAACTTATTCCAAAATTCCCAACCAATTACTACGAAATAATACAAACTTAATCTGTTTGTTTCGTCAAGATCATACTAATTTGAAACATGAATACGATGATTAAATGGGAGGAGATTTAAATTACAACCAATTTTTAAAATTCTGTTCATATTGTTGGAACAGCGACGATTTTGGATTTGTTACTATCGACATGACTCGGAAACCTAACAATGGTAAATTTACAAATAAAATCAACGACTTTTTAAACGTTGAAACGATATAAAATAACCATTAATAAAAAAATTAAAAATCACGAAACGTAAAATAGAAGATAATTTGAAATTACGAGAATACTTGTCCAAACGTTTCAAAGGTTGGAAATCAGAGAATCGAGGTTTTTACGAACAACACAAGCGTCAAGATCAACCTAGTATCGATGCAATAAGTGGTCTTGGAAAAAAGAGATTAAGAGTGTTACAGAACTAAATGAAAACCTCATCAATGAATTGGTACCTCTTCCTGCTAAAAAATATGCAGAATTTCCTCCTACCCCATTATCAAGCATCCACAATCCTCTGGTACTTAAGGAACCACCTGCTAAAGCAGCTATAGAAGAATCAGAGAAAATCGAGTTAGGTCCCCTGGCAAGGGATTACCTGAGTACTGGAAAATTCGAAAAAGATGAGGTATTTGGATTATATCCAACTATGGAGGAAAATGAAGGCGTAGTATGGAAAATTGGCAAGTCTAAAGTAACATTCAAAGGAGATAACATAACAATTAATTTGGGTGGGAGAAACAGCTGGTCCAGATATCCTGGTACCGTAGGGCTATGGGAGCTCATTACCAAAAAACAACCAAAAATGTTTACAGAAGATGATTATGAAAGTTACTCTGAAATTTTGACACTCTCTGATGCTTTGTACCAAAATAACGATGCCAGACAAAAGCGTGTGAAATCGAGCAGTGGGGATAAATACAAAAATCTGATTAAACCTATCTGGAATCAACTAAATCCGGTAGTGGTATAAAACAATACAAAACTCTACCTAAGGAATTTTTGTGCGTAAACGATGTTAGAAAACTTATAGATAGGTTCCTGGTTATAGCAGGGGAGGAAAATGCTGGGAGCAATAATTTCCATAATGAGAAAATGGGA
Source organism: Lepisma saccharinum (assembly GCF_977018435.1). NCBI lineage: Eukaryota > Metazoa > Arthropoda > Insecta > Zygentoma > Lepismatidae > Lepisma > Lepisma saccharinum. Next base: position 94,681,431 of record NC_139233.1, read on the forward strand.
ATTGTAAACATGATTAGTGACAAATTAGCTAATTTTATTGTAAACGATTCTATAGGTATAGGATACTTAATTAAAATTATCAATACTTTACCTCCTAAATTCTGGAATATATCAGAGGGTCGAGGTTTAGTAAATGATATTATTAATAAACTTCCGTTCGAGTTACACGTACCTGGTTACCAATATTGTGGTCCTGGTACAATGAATAGAAAGAGGGGACAGGTGTATTAATCCTCTGGATGCAGCTTGCAAAGAACATGATATTGCATACAACACACACAAAGATCTGAATGATCATCATGTGGCTGATCAAAAACTGGAAGAGGCAGATTTGGAAGAATAACAAGCAGAGATGCATCATTGGGTGAAAAAATTACAGCGTTGGGTACAACTATTGCTATGAATACAAAACAAAAATTAGGGTGGGGTTTGTTACATAAATATCCTGAAAAATAATAATAACAACAACAACAACAACATGAAACCATATCACGATCTTAAAAATTTAAAACTTAATTCGATTTTAACTAAAAAAACAACAAGAAAAGAAGAGACAATGTATAGCCAAAGGGAACGGAATGAAATTATTACTCAGTACACCACAATTAAAACGATTGCAAAATGCAAGAAAGAAAACACACAGTGGAGGATTCATAATCAGCATTCCAGCTATCCTGGCTGCATTGAGGGCAGTTGGGAGCCTAGATGGGGTTAGTACTGCTGTAGCCAAAACTATGATTGATTCGAAAAAAAATAAGACAGAACTAGAAGATCAAAAGCGTTATAATCTTGCCATGGAGAAAAAAATAGGCAAAGGTTTCAATTCTAGAGCACTCAGAAAATTAAAAAGAAAAGAAGAAGCACTCACGAACCACGACATTGAATCTTTAATTAAAATATTTAAAATTAAACACTTCAGGACTGTTTTCATGTCTGATTCTCTTCCTAAAGGAAGTCTCACTCTTGAGAATGTGGCGTGGTGAATTAAGACAAGTCCGAAAACGTTGGTACTCACTGGATATGCTATTATAAACAAAATGACAATGCTTTTATTTTCGATTCTTTCGGAGGGGTATCCCCTACAGAATTAATTCGTTACTTGAAACATGTTAAAATTTATTACATCGACGATCATATTGAAGATTTCGATTAAATTATATGTGGCCATGTTTGCATTACGATGCTCAGAATTTTAAATAAAATACCAAACATCAAATTAAAAGATTTTCAAAAAGCTGTATTATATATAAAATATGGGAATTTTTCATCTCTCCAGCGAGACTTCGGTTTTGAAACTACATCTTTACAATGATATTATCTATCCAAAATCCATAGCTCTGAGAGCATTCTACAGTATGTATCAGATACAGAGTGTAACTACCTACAACAATACTATATTAGTAGGTAATCAAAAAATAAGTATTCCTCCTGGACAGTATAACTTATCTACTTTACAATTTGAACTTCCAACCACTGTCTTGCTTTCTCAAAATTCTGTAACACACAGAGTAGAGATTGTAACTACCAATGAAACAGTGGACTTATCTACCATGGGAGAACTTTTAGGATTCGAGAACAATAGCAAATTAGAACCAGGTTTTAGGCACATAGGTAAATTTATACCAAAATTCTTAGGTATTATGACATTGAATATTCACTGTAACGTTACCACAGGTATGATTATCAAAGCAGAAGAAAATTCGATTGGCAGCCACAAGGAGACAGGTATCATTGCTACATTTAAACCGAATTCGGAATTTATGGAACCTATCTTCTATTCCCCAATCCCACCAGTCTATTTCCCTGTTTCTATTGATAAAGTTAATTACATAGAGATAACAATTACGAATGAGAAAAATTAAATCATCGATTTTGCCGCTGCTAGCAATAATATAAATTAATATTTAAAATATATAAATAAATACCAAGGTGGAAAATATTGAGAGTTATAAATTAAAGTCCTTCCCTCCGAACAGGAGGACATTTGCAAATTTGAATCAGCCCAATAAAGAGATACAGTATGACATCACGGTGGGGTACGGGTTTATTCATCCACATAGATCTGATCTGTATATAAAATTTGATATTGTAAAACAAAGCAATGGTGAAGAATATCCCCTCCCCTGGGCTAATATAAAACTTATAGATAATTTTGTTCCATTCTTATTTTCTCAAATTGAAGTCAGGAAACATGGTACAGTGATTGACAGGATTGATTGTCCTATAATTACATCCACTACAGTGGGGACATTTACACTGTCCAAATCAGAGAGTGCATATTATAAAGTTGGTGGGTTTGAAGCTGGAACAAAAATTCAAGCAACAAATCACACAGTACTGTTCCCCATGAGATTGCTATTTGGATTTTTCTCTGATTATAAAGAAATTATGTGGAAAGGTGGTTTGAGTGTCATATTTCGCAGAGCACCCAATGATCATAATGCCATCATGAGATACAAAACTTTGAATGCAGATGGAACAACTAATGAGGCTAGTTTACCCGAAGCTGCAAAACGTGTGATCCAGTCAATGGAGTTACGAATGCCTATAGATGAATATGGATCGAATTATGCTCTCAAATACAAAGCCAATATTTTGAAAATTCCACAAATTCCGATTCAATTTTATACTTATCAATGCATACAGAAGCCTGTGGAGGGTAAATTGTTTGAATTTGACATTACAAATCAGTTCCAATCTTTGCAATATGACATGCCAGAGTTCGTAGCTGTACTGTTTCAAACAGGGAGAGATGACAATCAGGAAAAGGATAGCAGCGAGTGTGATAATTGTAAAGATAAAAATGTGTATCTGAAGAATGGCAGAAATGAAGTATTTCCTCGTGAAAATTATAATTTAAACATTACAGAACAAGATTATTTCAAATTATATGAAGCTTATAGTTCATTTAAAAGAGTAACTGAAGGTAACATAGACATGTATTATAATCCAGATGAGTTCATAATTTACAGAATAATGTTTTTAATCAATGCGTCGAAAAGAAAATTGGTAGTTATAAATGATCGAACTAATATAAAATTGATATGTGAATTTCATGAAACTCTACCTGAAAATACAATATGCAGTGCAATTTTAATTGTGGAGAAATCATATATTTATGATGTAAAAAATGAACGTGTGATAGAAAAATTTTAATAGGAGAGAATAATATATAAAAAATTAGACTACGTGTAGATTTTTCTTATTATTTTCAAAATTTTGGTTTGATGTTAGGTTTATTTTTTTTCACATGTGTTGAGTGCAATTATTATTAACTTTTAAACTAAAGTGCCCCCAAGGCAAAGTATGGATTCCACACTCGAGAATACACCTCTTGTCGTCGTGTGGGTCCAGGCCTACTTTTTTATTTTATTCGTTGTAATCTCATGGTTTGAGCTTTGTATTCTATTATCCTCTCGAAGTATCCTCGACTGTGAAGAAAGGCAATCAATATAATCCTGGAATGTTAGTTTGTTTTCCACGGTATCTTTGCACGTTCCTTTTGCTTTCTTCGTGACGCTGCTTTCTGTTCTGAATGTATACATCTTCGAACGCAAACCAGCAAACTCAACAATAATATCACCGTTACATTCATCTTTGAACTTACTGAGAACCTTCTTGTTGCGGGAAGGAATTCCAAATCTGTTGGGTTGAGGATAGGAAGAAGTGTCGAAATACCTTAGGATGGACGGATGTTTATGATCTTCGTAGAGGTTAGGTGTTTGTATGTCATAAATAAAACTATCGGTGTCTATGTACAAAATTGACAGCTAATCATTATGGAAAGGTTTCATAATATTATAATGAAATTCGAACATGTACAGTTTCGACAAGTCCAGAACCGTTGCACCAACGTAAATAGGTTTTCTGAGTTTTATTAATTTTATATCTAGATTAAAAAGTGTTAAATTCTAGTTGTAAATTTTTCGCGATTTGAATCTAGAATTAGATACCAATTTTCTACATTTATTGTTATCTGAAACCAATTTTATGTCTATATGCTCTCTGACGTTCTCCATCGTTTTTCCATAAACGGCATTATTCATTTGTTTATAAAAATCTTTATGTAATTCTGAAATGGCAGCTGTTCTGTGTCTCGTGTTGGTCTCAATATAAGATTTTAACCATGAAGATTGTTTGAACTTGAGAATTCTTCTTACATTTACTACCTGAACACCCTTCCCAATCAAAAACCGGAGATTCTTGTAGTGGACAACATATCTCTCTTTTCTCTCTAGAGTTAACATAAGCTTGCTTTGATTACAATCAGGTGGACATTTAATTTCGGGAGCCGGAGGTAAATCGGAAAAAATATCATGTAAATTATTTGGAAATTCAATGTCTACCTCAATAAACAAACGAAATTCACGATCGTCGAGATGATTAATATAAATTGAAATGGGATCCAGCCACTCGAATCCTTCGTATGGAAGTTTTTGAAACATTGCGAAACCGTAGAGATTGTTTACGTCAGCGTAAAATATTTAATTCGATCGTGTATTTGCATCGTATTGATTCCCAGACATGTGAATATTGTTTGCCTTTGCATGTCTCTGCGAGCATTGCACCATCCCCCCAGGTATCCCTTTTTCTATAAAAAGTAACATGTCCACATCCGATATCACTTCCAACTTGATCCTGGTCTTGAGCAACATAGCAGACCACGCCAAACCAGAAAGACTGTAGAAGTATGCTGGATCTAATTTATAAATATTTATTGCTGTTTTTCTAAATACCTGAAATACATCAGCAATTATTGTTACGTCTAATTTGAGATATGCATCGCGATAATCGCCGAGAGTATTGCATCTCAATTCCTACCATATTAATTTCGCATGTTGGTATTCTTCATTCGTAATTCCGTTTTTTTTCAGTTGACTGAAGAATTCTTTTAGAGGTGGGAGAGTATCATCGTCAAATTTAGATTCATCGGTTACATATTCATAAAGATAAATGCCCTTTACGTTAGAACAATGAACAATGAACAATGAATCGGGTGAAGTACTGCTAAAATGCACCACATAAAACACTTATTGTCGGTGTTATAAATATTCAGCACGGCTTTCTTATGCTGAATTTCTACCGGAAGTGGAACGTAGCTTGAAGCAGAAAAAGGTGTAAATTTGTTTACATAAGCGATTAATATGCGTGGACTTCTACATAAAGACCAACCTGATCCCTTAGCCTCGAATTCATCATGTTTCCTAATAAATTCACTAGTAAGATTAGAATAAAAATATTCAAATTATCAATGTCTGCCAAATAAAGAACTTGGTTTTTCGTTTTGTGAAAAAAAAAATCTTGTACCATATTTATAGATTATATCAACATAGACTTTTATGGAGTTGTTTTCCAGTTTATTTTTCAAAATATTTATGATAGACGTTTTAATTTCACTCAAAAAAACTAGAAATATCACAGCCTGGTTTCGAAGTTAAAAGAAAATCCAGGAGTTGGTTGTTGAATGCAGATTTAATCGGCTTTTGGTCATTAGACATCTTAATTTGTTTGGAAGTAGAAGCTTCAGTTACAGGATGATCATTTTTTCTTTTCAATGTTCCATGTTCCGTTGATGCAATGCAAATTGTCATTTGTTTACTTAAATTAGTAATACTAATTATTTTTCCACATTGAGTACAAGGCTTAGTAGGTAACGAACGATTTATTGTTGAACCTCTTTCGCTACATCTTGCCCTATGTTTGCTAATATTAGTTTTGGAGATGAATTTCCTACAAATAGCACATTCGATGAACTTTGTAGCTGACATTTTTTTAATATGCTTTAAGTAAATAACAATAAGACTCACAATCAACTCAAAATTCAATAAGATTGTATTTAGTAAAAAAAACCTTCAAACGTACGATAATTGATAGAATGTAACTTAAAAAACAATAGTTATATTTATAATTTATTTTCAGCTCTGGTATTTATATATAAATTTTCTCAGAAAAAATTACAAAATTCAATATAAATACAAATATATAGCAATTCAATCTGTGTGAAAAACGACTTGAACCACCTTCAAAATAAAATAATTTTGGCAATTACGATAAAATTTTCAGCTATGTTATTTATACAGAATTTCCGGAGACAACAAGTAACATCTGATCACATCAAAACTCAATCTGATCGAAATTACTATGAAAAAAATAATTACTTGATACACTTCTTTTAAACTAAAAAATAATAAATAGTATGTAGCTTTAAAATAAGTTAAATGCTTAACTTTTAACACTGCAACAACACATCCGTACTCTTCAAAACACTCCCACCATACTGACTGATCTGTAATGCGAAAACCCTTTAAGTAACCTAAGCGCGGATAAAAACATCCGAAACAGTAAGTCAATCAGAAGACACCCATTCCGTAATAACCAACAACACGCTAGATACGGGTCCGCGTAATAACTTTCTGCGTAAACATTACATAATAACTTGTTGCATTGTGTGGGTGGGCATGGGTGGGCGTGGGTGTGCGTAGGTGGGTATGTGTGTACGTGGGTGTAGGTGTAGGTGTGCGTGGGTGTAGCTGTGGGTATGCGTAGGTGTGCATAGGTATGTGGGGGTGTTACGTACTTGATCTCGTAAGAAATTATGACACTCATACCAAGTGCGAGATAAAAAAATCACAGATTTGAAATAGTATAAAATCGACAAAAACATCATCAAAATAGGTTTTCCATTGTATTTAAATTAATGAAAATAATAGGCCTTGTACCAAGTGCTACTTTGAACCCGTAAAATATATGTACTTGTATACTAAAAAAAAACTGGAAAATCTCACAGGTGTCTGTCAAGTAGACCGGAAGTGGACTGGAAGTAGACCGGAAGTAGACCGGAAGTGGACCGGAACTAATTTAAGTAGGTGTAGGCGTTACGTACTTCAACTCGAAGAAAATTATGACACTCTTACGAAATACGAGATAAAAAATCACAGATTTGCAATAGTATAAAATCAACAAAAATATCATCAAAATAGGTTTTCCATTGTCCTTAAATTAATGAAAATAATAGGCCTCGTACAAAGTACGGACTTGAAGGAACCCAATTACACTACTACTTGTCTACGTTAAAAGTGTAAATACCTGCGTTGAAGAATATCTCAGGAGAACACTGACACTTGTCCATGGCCACTTGAAATTCACACTGCAACCTGCATGCTATGGGGCTGTACACTGGGCTAACCGTCAACGTTCCTTCATCCCTGAAGACGCATTTCCTTTGCTTTACAGAGAGGCTTCGTATACTTGGCTTGCTATCTGTGGTCTCAACAAGCATGCCAATAAAATGAAAGTTATTAGTGTCATTCGGTTCGTAGATGAAATACTGCTGTTTAAGATCAGGAAACTCAAATGGCGAAGTGACGAGCAACTGTAAAGGTATTAAACACATAATGTTATCAAAATTCTGTCTTTTGGTATGCACGTAATTATATAAAAATGATGCAATTGATAACTGAAAAACTATATAATTTCATTTAACTAATCAGTAAAAGGTGACAAAGTAACTGTCATGTCATGCCTGCCCGTCCACCCGTATGAACTGTCCGAATTTCAGGAACTCCAACAACCATACGTGTAAGACACACGCTAGATAATGCAGGGTGAGTCAAAAGCAAGGTTACGTAGGGATCTATAGTATATCTTCATTGTGTGCACCTTGAACGTCAATGCCTTTGTGCACACAACGTTTCCAGTTCTCCAGAACCTTTTGCAGAATGTCTGGCATAATCATGCCTGCACCTTGCACAATGCGTTTCTTCAGATGCTGCATGTTCTGAATCTCAACTGAGTAGACAGGCGCCTTTAAATGACCCCAATGGACATAATATATTGGAGTTATGTCTGGAGATCGTGGTGGCCACTCAAATGGATCACGGCGACCAATCTATGCACCAGGAAACTGGACATTAAACTTTTCACGAACAATTAACGAGACAAGTAAATCTTCCTATGTAACCTGACTTTTGACCCACCTTGTAGTTCTACTCAATAAAAATGAACTCGATGATTAGGTCTGTTTGGCCATTAGAAGCAAAAACTATCACAAGTTTCCTGTTGTTATTTCAGAAATGAGAAAATATGAAATTTTCTACAAATGAAGAACAGACAAATACTACGTTGAAATTTTCAGCGAAAAATGCAGGTTCGAGTCTTGGCCAAGCCTGCATTTTTTGCTGAAAATTTCTACGTAGTACATCTTCTGTGTGTGCCTAATCTATAAGACAAAGAAGAAGAAGAAATGGAGTAGGATCACGGCTGTTGTCGGTCCGTAAATTTAGTGAAATATTACAGTGTGTGCACGTTATTGAAATGAAATAATAGTGTGAAACAAAGCAGTAAGTACTTAACTTTGTAACTAGATAAAAATATGGGAAAAAAGAGTTCTTTATGTACGTACTTTATTAACTAATTTGTAGTCCTTGCGAATGTAAACAAACAACATACAAGTCGATTAGTGCATCTATTTTTTATACAGCACGGTTGGAGCTTTGACCGGATTTATCCTAATATGAGTACTTGCTCAGAATGTTTTAAACCTGTATCAAGACAGGATATTTCATCCAAAATACAGTGCAGTGGTTGTTGCAATTGCTATCATATGAAATGTATGCAGTTAAAGGAAAGTGATGTGATATATTTAAAATCTGAAAACAGGGAATGGCGATGTACAAAATGCATGAAAGAACGGCGCAGTAGTCTATTTCTTGAAAGTGCGGAGGAACCAGCTAAGGTTCCATCCCTAACTGACGTCTATGAACTGATAGAGGCTCTTACAAATGAAGTTAAAAACTTGAAGCAGCAGCAAAAAGAAACGGAACGTGAACTAGGAAAATCACTAAACCTTGCTCACGAGAAAATGGATGAAAATGCTGAACTAATAAAGAAACAGTCCGAGAGTATAGGTGTATGCTTAGGGCAGATAAAAGTGCTGGAAAGTGAGAATCTGTTATTAAAGAAGCAATTGAAGGAGACACAGCTACAAGTAGATGATCTGGAACAGTATGGTAGGAGAAAATATATGGTGTACCAGAAAACTTGAATAAAGATCCCTACGAAATTGTAAAGAAAGTAGGACAAGTACTAGATGTAAAGGTAGAAAATGAAATGATTGACATATATCACAGAATGAAAAGAAACTTCCGCAACAGAAATCGGCAGGCATTATTGTTAAGTTTGTTAGACGTGTAGTTAGAGATGATAATATAAAGACGTAAAGTTAAGAGAAATCTAAACTGTACACATCTGGACTACAGAAATAACGATGTTGTATATATTAATCAAAGTCTCACTCCCCTCAGGAAGAAAATTTATGGCTATGCCAGGAATGTAAAAAGAGAGAAGAACTACGTATACTTATGGGTTGATGGTTCAGGGTCTATAAAATTAAGAAAGAGAGAATGGGAAAGAGATATTTTTGTTCTGAAAACAACTAAAGATGTTGATAAGTTAGTATAATTTGGAATGGCTTCACAAATGTATTTCAGAGTTTATTATCAAAATGTGAGGGGCCTGAACACAAAAACTCAGGAATTTTATTTAAACATTTCCATGTGTAGCTATGACATAATTGCCATTACAGAAACGTGGCTACATAGCGGTGTGTACAGTACTGAATTGTTTACTGAGAACTATAAGGTATTTAGACATGATAGACAAAGTAAAAATAGAGGTGGGGGAGTGTGAATTGCCGCTAAACAAAACATAAAAGCTCACAATGTTGTATTAAGCAATAATCTAGACATGATCTGTGTTAAAGTGACCTTAGATAATAAGATATACGAGGGTCGTTTAAGTCAATCGGGGACTTTTTTTAAAACAAATAGAAGAACAAATTTCAAAGTGTGGTAACTGGATTTATTTTTCCACATAACCTCCTGCTACAGTTATACACTTATCCCAGCGTTTAACTAACGCTTCTGCATAGAAAGATTTATCATTACGGCGGAACCATTGTAGGACAGCATTCTTCACTTCATCATCAGTGTTGAAATGTTTTCCTCTAAGGAATTCCTTCAGGGGTCCAAACAGGTGAAAATCACTTGGCGCTAAGTCAGGACTATAGGGGGGTGTGGTAATATCTCCCAGCCGATTTCCTGGAATGTTTGGAATGTGCGTTGAGAGGTATGCTGTCGTGCATTGTCTTGCAAAAAGAGAACACCCTTTGTGATGAAACCCGGACGTTTCTTCCATAAACTCTTATGCACATCACGCAGAACACTGCAGTAATACTCACTGTTGATAGTATAGTATTGATACTTGCAATTTCACGACAGGTTATGCGACGATTGTCCAGGATCAGCTGCTACACGCACTGAATGTTCCCAGGAATAACTGCCACCACGACCGGGATCGTCATTAATAAAGATACGGCCATCTTGAAGCGCTTACACCATTCAAATATCTTACTGCGACAGAGTGTCTCATCACCGTACTGAGCCTGAAGTCTTCTGTAAATTTCAGCAGGTTTTCTGTCCTCGTTCACTAAAAAACTTCATCACAACACGCTGTTCCATGTAGACGTCCACACTGTTGTCCGCCATCTTGAATAAAAGTCTATGCAGAAGCGCGGGAAATAAACGCCGCCTACCAGTAACAGCACACAGTTGCCAGTTCCTACTGCATACAAAACCTCCAGCCTAGGCGTCTATTTAAACCTGGAAAAATTTAAGTCCCCGATTGACTTGAACGCCCCTCGTACTATATAATTACTGTGTATTTCACACCTTCCTCAGCAGTAGATGATTTTTATATGTATTTCTATAACTTATTCGAAAACAATGAAGAATTTCAAGGTAACAATATTATTATTATTCGAGGGTTCAATTTACCATACATTGTAGATACAAGTTATAATCTGCAGACGGGAGGACCTTCATACAGAGCTTTAGATTTTTTTTGTCTTTCTATGACTTGCATTCTATTAATAACATAATAAAAAAACAATAGAACACTTGATCTGATTTTAACTAATGTATGGGATTGCGTTACAGTAAATACAGACGAATTACCTCTTGTAAAAGAAGATGTGCATCATCCGGCATTAATTGCAAGTGTGAATTATACAAAAACAAAACAAACTTCAAGAACTAATCCAGTTGTAATGTTAAATTTTGAAAAAGCAAATTTCCGCCGAATGTATGAACTGTTTCGAGATACAAATTGGGAACCTATTAGCAGTATGAATAATGTAAATGACGCTGTGGAATAGTTCAATGTTAGAGTTAACTCGGTTTTTAATTCTACAGTACCAACAAAGAGAATCCACTCAAACAGTAAATACCCTCCCTGGTTTACTCGAGAAATTAATGATATGTTAAGACTTAAAGAGTGTTACAAGAAACGAATGGAACATGATAATGATAGCAGAAAAAAATATAAAGATACTCGTAAGAGAGTAAAAACACTTATAAATAGAGCTTACAACGGCTATCTAAGGGAAACCGAGGAGAGTATCAAGTATAACAGTAGACTGTTTTGGAATTATGTAAAAAATAAAAAGGGTAGAAATATGATTTCAAACCAAGGTATGATGTACGGTAATATAATATTACAAACGAATCAAGAAATAGTAAATAGCTTTGCTTCTTACTTTATATCTGTTTATACTGATTATGAAAGCGCATATAACAGAATTGAGGAAGTTGAACTACAGGTACATAATCCACTTTCAAATAATGGAATTACCGACAAGGAATATTGAAATGCGATTAAAAAATTGAAACCAAAAAAGACCAGTGGGCCAGACGGAATTCCTCCTTATGTAATCAAAGCTTGTGCAGAGGTATTCAAAATACCTTTATGTCTGATATATAAGTTAATAATAAAGACACAGAATTTTCCTAAGATATGGAAATTAACAAGAGTCTGTCCTATTTTAAAAACAAATGAAAATACAAAAATTGAGAATTATAGGCCAATAGCCATAATATGTGCACCAGAAAAAGTTTTGGAACAAATCTTGTATTCAAGAATATTTAAACATGTTAAAAGTTACATACACAATAGTCAACATGGTTTCTATCCCTGGGTCTACCACAACAAATTTAGTAAATTTTGTGCAAAATGTTTTCGATGCACTCTACTGTAGATCAATGGTGCATACAATTTATATTGACTTTGCAAAAGCCTTTGACAAAATTAACCACGACATACTTTTTCGAAAATTATCAAGTTTTGGTTTAACAACTAATTTCTTAAATCTAATGAAATCATATCTTCAAGGAAGGAAACAATATGTACGCAGACGATATAAAACTATACAAACAAATTGACAACAGAAAGGATTCGTTAAAACTTCAAACAGACTTAGATATGTTATATTAATGGAGTTGTGTAAACGATCTTAGTTTTAATATCAATAAATGTTGTTTCATGCAGTTGACGAATAAGAGGTTTACTTCTCAATCTACTTACTCTATTAATGGTCTAGTACTTCCACAGGCAGATATAGTTAAATACCTTGGTGTTCATTTAGATTCTAACCTGACTTTTAAACAACATGTCTCACTTGTGATTAAAAACGCGTACAAAACGCTAGGTTTTGTTATAAGAAGTACGAAGAACTTTAGAGATATTGACTGTAGTAAAACCGTATATAAATGTATAGTGAGAAATAAACTTGAGTATGCGTCTATTATATGGTCCCCTCTTTATAAATCTTATGAAAATAATCTCGAAAGAATTCAAAAGACGTTTCTGAGATATTTATATTTTAAAAAATATAATAGACCACCACAAATGACAACGTCCTACAGAGACCTCCTTCTGGAATTCAATTTCAAAACCCTTAGCAATATGCGGAAATTGTTAGATCAATTGTTCCTGTACAGAACAGTAAACGGCATATTAGATAATAGTTTATTCATTGGACAACTTCAGTTTAATATTAGGAAGAATAATTTACGTTGTAGAAATATGTTCATCCCAAAAATTCCAAAAACCCAAAAATGTAAGAGCTGCCCGATTAATAGAATTTGTGACATGTATAATGAAATTATGGTTTATAATCATTCCATAGATTTTTCATTGCCATTCTTGACTTACAAGAATACATTAGTGTCAATTTTTGAAAGTACGAATATGCAATAGTCAATACATAATAACATATTAATACATAATAATATACGTAGTATACTCAAGATTATATGATTATTATTATTATTATTATTATTATTTTACTTATAAACTGTTCTGTATGTTTATACTTCTGTAATGAATACAATTTGTGAATAGATTGCATATGTATCCATCGTAATTGAAGTTGTATTGCAATTCTGTAATTTTGTAATTATTATTATTATTATTATTATTATTATTATTATTATTATTATTATGTACGCCTTCTGTAATTGGAGGATATACCTCTGTTGAAGAAAATAATAAATAAATAAATAAATACTAGTTTAACGGGACATAAATTTGTATCGTTGCCAAGCCCTTCTGTCTCTCCGGGCACACTGTTGAAGGTCAACAATTGACACATATCTAATTTTCTATCTCAGAAAAGACCCGAACTGAATATTAATATGAAATTTGTTGTGTTGTAGAACAAATCTACATCTTATCCTAAATTATGCCATAAGTCTATTTTCAATATTCCAATAAATCATCAAGTTGAATTTGCTTGTAAATGGAACATTGATATACAATTTAGTTACCTTAAAGCACATGTTCTACCTCTTGCAAACACTAACCCTGTCACGTGCATTGGCAATTTCCGACCTACCGGTATTCTTCCCGCGCAATCGACAGCTTTAGAATATATTGCTCACGATCAAATCAGCCGACATACGTACAATGGAAGTTCTGGTTTTGTTTCAGTCGGGATTTAGACCAAATCACAGCACTAGCACAGCCATGACTCCCGTAACCGACGACGTCAGGCAGACAGGCGATGGACTGTAGACAGGTGACAGTTTTAGTTCTATTGGACTATACGAAGCCTTTCCAGTCAACCGACGATGACATACTCGTTGCCTAACTTAATTTCATTTTTAACTTCACCCACCGCCCCCTGAAACAGACTGGGTCAAATCATACTTAACTGAACGTAAGAAAAGGGTGGTTTACGATGGCAAATATTCGGCATTATCTGAGATCAGTTGGGGCGTCCACATGGAAGCGTACTTGGTCCTCTATATTCTTCTTATATATTAATGACCTTCCAAATATCGTAAAACACTGCCGTTACCATCTGTATGCCGATGACCTCCAGTTATATTTTTCCACACACCTTGTAACTTTAAATGATGGAATTTCTAAGTTCATACTGACATAGAGCGGATTGTTTATTGGTCGTAAAATAATGGGATGTGTATCAATCCTAATAAATTACAAGCTATTTTGATTGCTCTTGATAAACTGAAACGTTTCATGGATCTTAACATGCAACCTTCCATTCTTGTAGATGCGATTCACATTCAATTTAATCAAACCGTTAAAGATCTGAGGAATTACATTAGATGGAAATTTATCATGGTCGAGTAACACGAGTTACGCGTGCAGGAAAGCCTTTGCATCCCTGTACTTTATAAGATGAATGGGTAAGCTTCTCCCCATCTCCATCAAAGCCAATCCTTCGTTTTATGTCATTTAGAGTATTGTGACGTAGCTTATTCCGACGCCACATGTGAATTAGCTACAAAGTGTTCAGAACTCCTGCGTACGATACATTTCTAATATAAAATATCGGGACCATCCATCGCCTATTTCTCAAGTTGGGCTGCCTACGGATGAAAGAAAGACGAACGCTGCATACCTTTGGTCTTTACAAAATTCTCGACTCAAGCCACCTTCCCATCTCCTTTTACGTTTCACTCGCCTTACAAGTGTTTTTCTCAATTTTTCTGGGAATTAAAATCTGAAGCTGTACCCAGCTGAGGGATTTTGGGGGCCATGCACCCCGCGAATTATAATACGAGTATTATAAGAAAATAACATTGACGATTTTTCAGATTGTGCAAGAATTTCGTTTTCTTCCTTGCTTATGTGAATATGTTGCATGGGGTGAGAAACAGGCTCCAGTCTGTAACATTGAGCAATTTTTGTGATGCAAGTCTACGAGATATCCTGATTTAGTCAGAGCAGTTCTTTCTTTCTAATCCTTATCCCAACTGTTTTCAAACTGCAATCGTGTTGTGAAAGTGCTTCGTTTTTACCTTTTTTGAGAACTCACCATTAGACATTTTCATCATTTTAGTAATCATTGCTAATACGTATCATTAAATTTATAAATTTATTTTCTAACCAAATAATAATCATGACTGTTCAATGGTGATGGTAAGAAAATTTTTAAAAAATGGAAACAATGTTAATTTGCAAAACAAGTACAATTTGAATACTTCTGAGAACTGAATGTGAACAATAAGCGCAAAGTTGTACGCCATATCGCAACCTTTCTTTGTAAGCCACCATGTTTCTGATTACCGGAAGTGGGAAGTCTATAGGTGATTTTTTTCGTTACTTTGGGCCATATCATTGCAACTTTACAATTGTACATACTAAGTATAACGTTAACCTTGAATTTAAAACCAGCTAAAAGTAGAATGTTTTAATTTTATTTCCAAATTAGTCTATTTCCATAATTTTCTCACTTCTATTTATTACATTTCTCGTATGAACCCCACGAGACGTGAGGCCCTTAAGATACGAGGCTCCGGGCCATCGCCCACTTCGCCAAACCCTTTCTACGCTACTGAGCTTGGAACAAGTGCTGGTTGCAATGCAAAAAAATGCAATGTGTAATGCTAGAATCATAGTACTTGATGATACATAGAATATATAGAACAACATACAGTTCTATATTTTTCATTATTCTTTTACTGATCTCCAGATTATAAAAACTAGTGAACATATTATTTGATTATCGTACTAAATATATTTTGAAATCCATGTAATTACTTGGCTAATTTATTTTCAAAATTTTACATAACAAGCAATTTGCTTGACGGGTTTTCTGGTGGGTTACTAGTATAACTAACTAACTAACTCTCTAGCCTTCTTAAACCCGAAGGTTCATGGCTGCAGCAACACACGCCTTCCATCTTTCCCTATCTTGAGCAAGATCTATATACTCTTTTCCATCCCTACCGGTTTCCTTTAGGTCCATCTCAACGTTGTCCCTCCATCTTCGTCTTGGCCTTCCTACAGGTCTCTTACCATCAGGTTTCCCAACAAGAATCCTGTAAACTCCTCTTTCCTCTCCCATTCGTGCCACATGGCCTGCCAACCTAAGTCTTCTTGATTTAATTATTCTAATAATATCTGGACATGAATACAAATTATGTAGTTCTAAATTTTGTAACCTTCTCCACTCACCTGTCTCCTCATCCCTTTTAGGGCCAAATATTATCCTAAGGATCTTATTTTCAAATACTCTCAATTTATGTTCCTCTTTCAATGTAAGGGACCAAGTTTCGCATCCATATAATACTACAGGCAAAATTACTGTTTTGTATATTTTAACTTTTAGTTTCTTAGATATTAAACGAGAAGACAAAAGTTTATGAAGAGAGAAGTAACATGCATTTCCTGAATTAAGCCTACTTTTTATTTCCTCTTTAATATAATTTTCATTTTTTAATATTACTCCTAAGTATTTGAATTTGGAAACTGGTTCAAACGAGTTGTTATCAATAATTAGATTTTGATTATTACCTAACACTTGGTTTCGGCCTGTAAGCATATATTTAGTTTTCTCTTTGTTAACTTCCAAACCTATCTCTTTAGCAGTT
Source organism: Lepisma saccharinum (assembly GCF_977018435.1). Taxonomy (NCBI): domain Eukaryota; kingdom Metazoa; phylum Arthropoda; class Insecta; order Zygentoma; family Lepismatidae; genus Lepisma; species Lepisma saccharinum. Next base: position 94,698,167 of record NC_139233.1, read on the forward strand.
TTGAAAAATATTTTAGCATTATTCTTAATTGTATTCACATCATCCCCCAGTAAGTCTACATCATCTGCATATGCTAACAACTGAGTCACACCACTTAATTTTGGGTTACTAGTATAGGGCCATTCAAAGACACGCAGGCCAAAACACACAAGCAAAAATCACATTTACATATGATGGAAAATATTACTATTCCATAAGACTTCGTTGATCTACATTATTTACTCTTTCGCTAATGTTCTTAAAATAGGGAATATACTAACCTTGAGTTCCTGCGGTTCATAAACATCTTGTATTCCGAAGTTTGGAATGTTAAATGTGCTCGTTATTAAATACTTATTCAAGAATGTTTTCCCCATTTGGTAACCTTTACTAGAAAACAAAAGGTTTATATTAGGGCCTCAAATTTTAAAATGTATCTTAATTTCAAGTGATAAGTCAAAAAATAAGTAGCTGTAATGTACATAAATATTAGTTCTGAAATTACTTTAACAACAAATTTATTTTATTTTCAAATATTTATTTTGTGAAGCAATAAAATACAGGATTCGGTTTTGATTGACTTACTATCAAATATTTTCTATAACATCTGCTTTTAAGTATCACAAAATAATTTTCATTGAATTGTATGTGTTGATCATAAGGCATATGTCAATTTTACGTGCTACGAAATAGTATATATATATAGCCATATATATATATATATATATATATATATATATATATATATATATATATATATATATATTGTTGTAATCCCGTCTTACCTGGGATCTGAGGTAACCGGGATGCTTCAATAATACATTTAGGTAGAGCTTAATTATACTTGTCACCAGTGGCGTAGCATGGACATTTCGGGTGGGAACGCCAAGTCCGAAGGAAGGGTCGGCCCTTTCTTGCTTAATAATTTGTTTATGGTATTAGTCGCCATAGGTATTGTTTATTTGCCTGAAGTCAGCTGGGTTTTCAATAAAACATCATTCATGCATGTTTTAGCTAGAAAATTAGATGCCTCACTATGCCACAAATGTTTTGAACTCTTGTGTTTTATACCTTTTTCTTATACCTTTCTGCATGACGCAAGTCATTAAGAAACCTACGTGAATCACAAGCGCCTCTGAATAATAGTAGACGTCATTGTTGTAGGTGGTTCAACTACTCATTGATTTGGTTTATTTTATTTCGCTTTTCTACCACTTTTGGTTAATTGCGAATATGAATATGAGTGATGATATTGATGAAGGGACACTCACAAAGAACAACCGTGCTCACGCCGGGATTCGAACCAGAGACCTCTGTCGTCTTGGCGCACTGTGCAAAGCACTCTGACAGGGAGGTGGCTGGATGATCCAACTATCGTACACTCTACTGACGTAACAGTGTTGATTAGTAATTCAGACCACTGTTTATTACATCTTGAGAATGCTGATAAACATTTTAAAATAATTTTGTCCAGAGACCATTCGACGTTAAGAGTTTTCAAATGAATGCTAAACATTTCCATTCACACAATATTAAGTAATTAGATAATAACGAAAAATACAATAAAAAAATTAATAGTTTTGCGGGTTAAGTGGTAGAGCAGCCACAGGACTTCACCAACTTATTTGACAAAAACTGTGTTGATCTTTTAGTTTCTAATGCACATCGCTGTTCGTGCGATAAATTATACAATGCAGTGGCCATTAAGAAGAGTATATTTGAGATTGGTAAAGTTACGTCAGTCAATATTGCGTATTGTAGCATCACATAGCACGAGTTGCATGAGCGCGAAGAGCGAAGAACCGGGTAGGAATTCTACCGTTGTCGTCTGCTTCAGAAGGCAGGAAGGGTCACATGAACCAATCACGGTAGACCTCTCTGCTCCGTACGCTGGCGTACGAGAGAGCATTTACGCGCGTGCTGTAGAAATCGAAGCTTTCCCTCCAGAAAGGCAGCAAGGAATATAGGTGGTTCTGTACGCCGAACCTGCTCGGCGTCCGGCCGGGAAAGGCATTGAAAAGAGATGATAGAACGAGTGTTGAGAGTGGAGCGTTGCAAGCGGATCGCGAAAAATAGCTATTATAATGCCATGAAGGTCAAACATATATGAAATTAGTCACGTTTTACTTTATAATCACAGCATTTAAGCATTTTTGAAATTTTAAATCTGGGAACGCCGGGCGTACGGGCGTACTATAACGCTACGCCACTGCTTGTCACTTGAACCTGCTCCGACTAAGAGGATAAGATATGGAAGGTTGAATTTAAAGGTTATTTACGCTTGTTCATACCTGGTAGGCGAGTGATGTTCTTGTCCAGATGCTTCTTGCAGACTGAATTGTGACTGATGTCAAGGTTCGATACGGTGACCCTTGACTCAATGATCCGAGCAATCCCGCGCGACTGGCTGCATGCTTATGCAGCCGTAACTTCGTGTACCGTCGTCGTAGTTCAGTAAGTTGCAATGTGTCGTAGAGTAATCCAAGAGTAATGAAAGACTAATGAGCGACTAATGAGAGCGAGCTCTGGGGCGAGCTTCCTTTTATAATCTTTGGCTTCGAAAGGTTATTACACCTTTCGAACACGCTGGATCATGTTAGATCCACGCATTTGCCTATCAGTCATTGCTTCACGGAAGTTACAAAGTTTGCGCATTCTTGGGATTGCTCATTGGTCGGACAATTTCAGTAAATAAACAAGCGTAAATATTCTCTTGACAAGGTTTCCTCGTATTTGTAATCACCATATCTCTACAATATATATATATATATATATATATATATATATATATATATATATATATATATATATATACAGACATACCTACATACATACATAAATAAGTATACGAATTGTTTTGAAGTCATGATGGTACATGATTGCAACAAATTGAACCCAAGTGCCATATACCAAGGTGGTCCATTTTCGAGATATTCCACATTTATTGATTTTGTTGAAAAACTCCCGATTTCCAGGTCGAAAATTAAAATAAGAAAAAAGTGGTGATCGAATTCAACTTTTTTTAATTTTTATGTCATGCCAACACGTTGACAATGTTTTATGAATGGTAAAACCATCAAAAGCGCCGAACATTTTCAAAGAACAGATCAGTTTGTGGATGCGGTGTTAAATACTGTCAGGGATAGTCCTGACACCAGTACGTGCGCTACAGCCAGTGCCCACAACACCTCCTATGTTAATGTGTGGAGCGTCCTGTACGGAGAGGGGATGTACCCGTTCAAACTCCAAGAGGTACAAGACCTTTTACCTCAGGACTTTGGCCCACGTGTGGTGTTTTGCCAAATAATTTTGCATCAGATGGAAACTGTCCAGAATTTTGCGAACAGGGTACTGTGGACCGATGACGCAACATTCACCAAAACGAGCGTGTTCAATAGTGAAAGCAGTCACGTTTGGGATTTTGCAAATCCACATGCAATTCTCGTGGAACACCATCAGCACAGGTTTGCGGTTAATGCGTGGTATGGGATACTGCATGACCATTTGATTGAGCCTTTCATTTTCTCTGTTCTCCTGTGTGGTGGCACATATCATGCATTTCTTCGTGATGTTTTGCCTGAACTGTTGGAACACATGTCCTTGGCACTGAGACAAGGACTATGATTCCAACACGATGGTGCACCACCTCATTTCGAGCAAAATGTGCGTCACTTTCTCAAGGGCTTGTTCCACAAGCGGTGTTTTGATATAGGTGGGCCTGTGCCGTGGCCAGCAAGATCGCCGGACATCACTCCCCTGGACTTCTTTCTACGTATGGGGAGAGATGAAATGCCTCGTATACGAAACACCTGTCGTGTCAGCCGAGGATCTCGTTGCACGCATTAATGTCGCCGCAGCGACGTTAGCAAACATAGCGGGATTCTTTGGTCGCACTAGACAATCGTTGATTCGGTGTTCTCATCTCTGTGTGGAAGTTATTGACAGACAGTTTGAAATTCGTCTGTGATGTGGTTTCCTATGCACCTCCACTCAGCACACAGGGTAATGTCCACCTTTCTTATCGGTTGTCAATCTCCACATATCACTTTCCGTAGATAACACATTTCGCTAAACCCTTCCCTACCTCGATGACTTCAACAGATGCATTCGCTTCCTTTGGGGAATTCCTTGCGCATCAACTTCAAACATCTGTCATGTGCTTTTTTGAATAAAGAATGCCGCATTTCTTTGTGGAACGCCCTTCGCCGTGGTCATATGTTTGGCAGTTGAGCCACTATTTCCTTGTAAATATAATTTTCGAACTTTTTCCCACTTCAATTAATCCGAATGGATGCCGTTTTATGCATTTCGTCATATGAACTCCTGTTTTTCATTTCACTTGTAGAATCACCTCCTACGCGTTGAAAACGAAGTTCAGAAACACCCTGTATATATTCAATTGTTTTGATGAAACATTGTTGATATCCATTGTTATGCGGCAACAAAGAGGGTCCAAAATGCAGTTTATTTTTATGCTTTCAGCCCTTAATATATTGGTTAAGCAACAGTACCCCAAAGATTTGTCTAGTGGGCATTGAAGCTCACTATTAGCGCAAACTAACTGATATAACACATTACTTGGATATTGATGCTGTTAGCAGATATAACCCTTTGAATACTCAAAAAATGCGAAATCCGCAACTTTAGAATTAGACATCTCAAGCAGCATCAAACAAGAAATAATCTATTTATGCCATCTTATAGCTGAATATATGTACTATCACATGGAAATGAAGGAACTTTGGTGCCTCGTCCCATTTTTGAGAAAAGAAAAGTTTTAAAATTTTAAGGATGTCAATGTATATTAGCACACTTCCCCCATATCAAAAAGTGGAACAGCTCTATCTCCTACTTTTCTATGTACCAAATGGAACAGCTCATGTTTTGACAAGTTTTGGGACAGTTTTCGATTTTCTTTCTTTTATGGATAGCATAGTGTAACGTCATATCCTGTCTGATGTTTGTGAGTGATGATATGATGAAATTGATGAATTGACACTCAGAAAAAACAATCAATCATCCATCAAACATGTCAAAGCCAGAAAAATAAGGCAAAAATATGGCTGCCTACTAAAAAATGTATAGCCCCTCCCCCTTTCGAAAGTCCTTGGTACGCCACTGTTAGTAGAGCCTTGTTTTTAAGCCCACATTATTCACAGGATGACTAATCGGGACTGGGGACTTGCAGTTTAAAGTAGGATCAGAACAACTTGTACCCCAACCTTGCATCAAACTCCGGATTCCTTAATTATAAGGATGTGACGTTACCACTACGCTATCCGTAAAAGAAAGAAAATCGGAAACTGTCCCACCACTTGTCAAAACATGAGCTGTTCCATTTGAAACAAAGAAAAGTAGGAGAAAGTGCTGTTCCACTTCTTCATAGGGGGAAGTGTGCTAATTTACATTGACATTCTTAACATTTTAAAACTTTTCTTCTCTCGAAAATGGGACGAGGCCCCAAAGTTTTCATTTCCATGTGTTAGTACATATATGCAGCTACAGTATGGCATACATAGATTATTTCTTGTTTGATGCTGCTTGAGACGTCTAATTCTAAAGTTGCGGATTTCGCATTTTTTGAGTATTCAAAGGGTTATATCTGCTAACAGCATCAATATCCAAGTAATGTGTTATATCAGGTAGTTTGTACTAATGGTGAGG